>NC_143131.1:128202814-128509064 GCF_059928025.1 Delphinapterus leucas
GCATTTAGTAGGTGCTGTGCTTGTAGATGCTAGGGAAACAGACCCTTTTGAGGCTGTTAAGGAAACTGGGACAAGAGATAATGTGTCTTTTCAGCTGTCTTGACAAAATATAGCCTTAAGCAATAAATCTGTGTTACTGCATTACATGGTTCAAATGGCTCAAGCCTGCAAAGACCTTAGAGCTGACCAGGTGAGTCTAGGCATTTCAGTCCCTCCCTTTAAGAATGATACAGCAGAACAAAGACAGTATTGCAAATAATACACTCCGACGTGGAACCCAAGCTGTTAGGGGCCTCCCCATGGGAGGACTCCCAAATATGGCATGGATTCAAAGGAAAGAGAGATCTGACACAGCCCCAGAGGTTCACCAAGCCTTTGTGGAGGAAGAGACATTTGGCTGAGTGTGTAAGGGGGACTGTGGAAAGTAACACCAAACAAGGAGGTTGGGGATGTATAGTGGGCCTTGCATGCCAGAGTGAGGGAGGGAGGGAGTGATTTGCACATACCCTTTTTCAGTAGGTGGCAGGGAGCCATTAAAGGTTTTTGAGCTGAGGCATGATGAGATCAGTGATGTACTTTATTAATCTGAATTAGGGCTCAACCTCTCAAGAAAAAGAGATGGATGTGAGAGGTGAAGTAGAATGTACAGGACTTGGTAACTCCTGTACCAAGTGGAATGTGGCTGGGCCTATTTGTTTTCCTTCCCATTTTTTTCCACCTAATCTCCCACTCTTTGGCTCCCACTCTTTGGCTCCCTGTAGGCTGTAGCCCTTCAACTTAATAAAGATATCAATCTGTAGTCATGGAAAAACAACATCTCCATCTGAAGGTTGCTAATAGCTGCTCTTTTTACCTCCTGGTGTGTTGCCCTGAGATCTTTTTGTTTATTGGGAAAACCTCCTGAGACCACCAGGGGAGAGTTCTAGCAGTGCTCAGGCCATCCCAGCTGGGACACAATGGATTTAGCTCCCTTTGAGGCAGAGGACAGGAAGAGTCTAGAAGTAAGACTTAGCAGATACTCTAGAAAATGGGGCCAGGGTGTTTTGGTTCCTGCAAAGCAGGTGGTGCTCTGGGGCTCATCTGAAAAATGAATTGCATTTGGAAGGGTTCGAGACCAAATGAGCCACCATTCAGAGGCCTTGCCACAAGGTTCCTAGTGCTTCCAAAGTGAGATTTCTTAGATACCAGCTCCTCCATTCGAATACCCACTGTTGTAATGCCTTCTAAATCATACTGACCATCCAATCTATTCTTGAACACTTACAATTCCAATACAGGAAGTCTGATCTGTTGCGGGACATTTTTAACTAATAGAAAGTCCTCCCTTTATTTGAGTCCTAATCCATCTCCCTGTGACTGTCACGTATCGATTTTTGTCTACATCAGAGGTGGTACAAGCTGTGTGCATGTGTACAATTTGTTAGTCGCTATCAAAATGGCCAGCAGTCTCACTTCTAGGAATATATTCTGAAGATATATGAACAAAGGTATATAAAATAAACGTCTATTGTGGCAGTTCTCTTTCTAACACTGGAACTATTCAAGCAAAACTTGAATCACCATCATGGATACTAGAGAGGGGATTAAACAGGAGATTGGACTTGACTTCAAGTCAAACTCTTGACTTATTCATCTACGGTAAGAGAGGGAGCAGGCCTTTCTGGTCTCACTCATTTTCTCTATTTGTTTTTTTCCCCCTTGGCACAGGTCATGAGTATCTACGGAGAAGGGCATCAAGGTCAGGTCAGAATCAGGTGACTTCACATGATCCCTGAGATATTTAAGGTCATCTCTTCTTGTTATGCTTAGGTGGGAGCAAGGAGGAATCCAGTAGTCCTCCCAGACATACTGCGTTTATGGAAGCACACACTCTTTTGCAATCATGAAACCTACACTGCCTGACTAAGGGGCAGCAGCAGGGGCGGGGGAGGCAGCACTAACAATAGGAGCCACAGCAGGTGCTATGCACATGGCATCCACCAAGTCTTCACACTCAGGACAGGTCAACTGAGCACTGGCAGGAGCAGCCTTCGTGGATCCAGGAGGAAGCAGAGCCAGCATGGCCAGGGCAGTTGCTTCTGACATGTCCCCACCTATGAGGTGAGGTCTTAACATGTTTGTGGCAATGGCTGTAAGCATCTCTTTGTCCTCAGAGGGCCATTCAGCATGTCAGCAGGAGGTACCAGTCTCTCCCCAGAGGGCAGCATGCATGTGGTGCTGGCAGGAACAGATACCACCAGCAAGCCTCTACTGGAACAGCTAAAGTTCCAGTGGTGGGACCCCTCATCTCAAGCTTGCAGACTGAAAGCTGCATGATTAACAGGATGGAAGCCAGAAGGTCTCCCAAACCATGCTGAAGCCTAGAGGGAAAGAAAGGAAAATGACAGAACTCCCAACAGAAGGCATTCCCGTCACCATATGACAGGAAGAGGACAAATCAACCTTAATATCATCCTCCTGCTGGCCCTTTGCCTGGCATGGAACCACTAGGGGTGGAAAAGAAAGAAAAAAGGCTGGAGCAGCCCAGGATGCAGAGGACACAGATCCTCCTCCCATGAGAAACAAAACAAAAACAAAAAGCCATCAGCCTCAGCCTTACCGAAAAGGAGTCTGGGTGGGTGGTCAGATTACTCTTCCTTTCCTACTTTCTACTGACTTCAATACAATTGTGAAAGGCCCTGTCCTCAGGTCTGGGTGGTGAATCAGGGAAAGTGAGAAACAGTAGTCCTCTTCTCAAGGAGCTCACAGTATAGTACAGTGTATTGCCATCTTTTCTCTTATTCTCTTTGCCTGCTCATGAGAATCACTAATGCTGAATCACAAATAGTACAAGGCAGATTGATGAGTGTCACAGGAAAGGAAATCATGTAAAGCTGAAATGATTGGAATGGTTTTCTCTCTGGACTATGGGCTCCAAAAGGATAGGGACATAGCACATAGGTCAACTCAATCGTGCAGTGGGAAGGAAAACAGTCTTGCTGCTGCCTACTCTGTGCCAGGCATTGTACTTGGCACTTAACCTACAGACCTAATTCTCACAACAATTTTATAATGAAGGTATCATCATCTCAGTTTTACAGATTAAGAAAATGGAGGCCCAGAGGACTTGAGTAACTTACCCACAGACACACAGGTAATAAGTAATAAAGCTAGGATTGCAACCTATGTCTTTCTGACTACTTAAACTAGGTTCTTGGCAGCAGTCCACAAAAGCTAATTTAATAGGCAAAAACTGACTTACATTTTAAAAAGCCTTATTTGGACCTACAGTAACGTTGCAAAAAAAAGTAGAAAGTTTCCATGTATTCCTCACCTGGCCTCCCCTAACGTTAATATCTTAATACCACAGTACAATGATCAGAACCAGGAAATTAACATTGGTAACAATATTACTAACTAAACTAAAGCTTTCATTTGCATTTCATCAGTTTTTCCACCAATGCCCTTTTCTACTCTAGGATTCCATCCAGGATCCCACATTCATGATTTCTTTTCCACAGTAGTTTAATGCTAATGAGGCTACAAATAATGTACATACCCTGCATTTTGCTGAAATCTTTCTTAATTTTATGACACAGAATGTAAATGAAACTTTGTAAATGGTCTGTAGGCACTTGAGAAAAAGTTGTATTTGTACTCTGCTGTTGTGTTGTGTTGTGGGATGTCATATAACCATCAATTAGGTGAAGTTGGTTGAGAGCCATCTTTAAGTCTACTATGTCCTCACTGATTTTTCTTTCTACTTGTTCTATCAATTACTGAGATATTGTTATTGACATTTCTGAGTATATTGTAGATATGTCAGTTTCTTCTTGCAGACCTCTCAGTTTTTTGCTTCATGTATTTTGAAACTCTGTTAATTGGCACACAAACAATTAGGGTTGTCTTATCTTCTTGATAAATTGGCCCTTTATCATTTCTACATGGTCCTCTATCCCTGGTAATATTCTATATTTTGAAATCTAATTTGATTGATATTAATATGGCTATTAATATAGCCACTTCCAATTTCTTGGATTAGTGTTAGCATGCTATATTCTTTACTATCTTTTTACTTTTCGCAATGTTTATTTATATTTTTACTGGCTTTCTTATAGACAACATACTGTTGTATCTTGTTTTTTTATCCAATTTGATTTAGTTGGGTCTTTTGGAACATTTATGCTTAATGTTACTATTGATATGTTTGTGTGTAACACTTTTCTATTTGTTTTCTACTCGCCCATCTGTTGTTTGCATTCTCTTTCCTCTACTTATACTTTATTTTTTTATTTTTATTTTTTTTGTTACACGGGCCTCTCACTGTTGCGGCCTCTCCCGTTGCAGAGCACAGGCTCCGGACGTGCAGGCTCAGCGTCCATGGATCACGGGCCTAGCCACTCCGCGGCATGTGGGATCTTCCCAGACCGGGGCACGAACCCGTGTCCCCTGCATCGGCAGGCGGACTCTCAACCACTGTGCCACCAGGGAAGCCCCTTATACTTTATTTTTAATTAATTATGTTTTATGATTTTGTTTTACATAATGATGGATTCTTAGATAAATATTTATAGTATACATCTTTAACCACAGATCAACTTCAAGTAATATTAAACTTCATGGTACTTTAAGAACCATAAAATAGGACTTCCCTGGCGGTCCAGAGGTTAAGACTCCACGCTTCCAATGCAGTGGGTGCAGGTTTGATTCCTGGTCAGAGAACTAAGATCCCACATGCCCTGCAGCGAGGCCAAAAAAAAAAAACGAGAACCATACAATAATACACTTCCATGTATCCTTTCCTTGCTTAAGTACTATTCTTGTCACACATTTTACTTCTGTGTATGTCATAAAGCCCACAAATATGTCATTATTTTTGCTTTAAGCAGTCAATCATCTTCTGAAGAGATTTAAATCTTAAAGGGAAAAAAGTCTTATATTTGTCTCTGTATTTATTTTCCATAAATTTCATTCCTTGTACAAATCTGGATTTCCACGTGCTCTAGTCTCCTTGGGATTACAGGCCTTCCTTTAACATTTGTAGTGAAGCTCTGTTGGTAATTAATTCTTTCACCTTTTTTAGGGATGAATAAGTATTTTACCTTTGCTTTTGAAATTTATTTCTGGTGGGTAAATTGTAGATTGACAGTTAAAAATTTTTTTTAATACTTTAAAGAAGTTACCCTTACTCTCTTCTGACTTGCATTTTTTCCACTAACAAGTCTGCTGTAATTCTTATCCTTATTACAGAATAAGAATAATGTATCGTTTTTCTCTTTCTGGTTTTTAGATTTTTCCTTTATCACTAGATTTCAGTAATTTGATTATTGTGTGACTTTGTGCAGTTTTCTTCGTGATTCTTACGCTTTGGGTTCACTGAGCTTCTTAGATCTATGAGTGTTCACTATTTATCAAATTTGGGAAATTTTCAGCCAGTATTCTTTCAAAAAAATTTTAGCTATCTCAATGCAATGCACAACAGTTAATCTACAAGCAAAGTCAAAGATGGATGGATAATGCTGATTACAATGCATTCACTTTGCACACAAGTCATGTCACTCAGACTGATGCAACAATAGGTGATTCATTACTGTGAACTGCAAATCATAATTGCCAACATCAGTTATCAGGGGAAAAAACAGTGACAGTGACTAAAGAAGGCAGATAATCTATGCTGTATTCATTTGATATTAAAAAGAGTGTTGCTTTCAGGGACTTCCCTGGTGGCACAGTGGTTAAGAATCTGCCTGCCAATGCAGGGGACACGGGTTTGAGCCCTGGTCCAGGAAGATCCCACATGCTGCGTGCCTGTGTGCCACAACTATTGAAGTCTGCGTGCCTAGAGCCCGTGCTCCGCAATGAGAAGCCTCCGCAATGAGAAGCCACCGCAATGAGAAGCCCGCACACCGCACAACGCAAAGAAGAGTAGTCCCCGCTCACCGCAACTAGGGAAAGCCCCCGCGTAGCAACAAAGACACAACGCAGCCATAAATAAATAAATAAATAAAAGCGAATAAGAAGCAAGTAATAAACAAAATTAAAAAAAAAAAAAAGAGTGTTGCTTTCAGACCTAGTTTTTTGGCTGCTGCACTGGTTTTACAGTTTTCCTCCAACCTTCTGTACCCATTATAGAAAACTGGAGATTTCTGCATCATGAAAAGGGGTTTCCTGGGACACATGAATTTCATTACTAAAACCAGGCTCATCCCAGACAAACTGGGATGATTTATTACCCTAGGGCCAACCTTCTTGAAGCCTGACTGGAGAGCACCAAAGCTGCCAAAGCATGTTTTCACCCACCTCCCCAAAAGAGAGCTGATTCAGCTAAGGAGAGCACTTGGATATGGATGGCATGAATCAGAGCCTCACAGGCAAAGGAGGAGCTCAGTAAAAGAACCCAGTAGGGGAAAGAGAGAGAGAAGCACCTGTATTAAAAATTGGAATCAATGTAGGGGTTTCCACTGTGATTCTGAAAATCAACTACATGATGGCCCTTTCAGTGGAATTTATTACTGCAATGATGGAAAACTGACAATATCAATTCTATTCCCCAGTAGACATGTAGCCTTCACATACTTCTTGCAAAAAAAAAAAAAAAAGGTAAAAATAAATAATTTAAAAAGAAATGAAAAAAATCCATATTTTTCAACAAGTGAGAGACAGGATTCGAATGGACAGATCAGAAAGTATCCAGAAGTTTGAGCCGTATTTCCACCGATCCCAGACATACATACTGTTATGGGTAACCAGACTACGCAATGTGAAAAAAGAGAGGGCAAAGACTATAACAAAAATAGTCTGCCAAAATTTACTGTTTCAGATAGCCAAAACCTGGTAGAAACTCAATATACTGAAATGTCTGTAGTTTTACTTTAGCTAAAAATAAGCATATTACAAATTGATGGCTAGTGGGAAGCTGCTGCATAGCACAGGGAGATCAGCTGGGTGCTTTGTGATGACCTAGAGGGGTGGGAGGCTCAAGAGGGAGGGGATATGGGGATATATGTATACGTATAGCTGATTCACTTTGTTGTACAGCAGAAACTAACAGAACACTGTAAAGCAATTATACTCCAATAAAGATGTATAAAAAAATAAGCATATTACAGAGACTGATGAAGAGTAAAAAGATGGAGTTATTGATTTTCAGACCCAGGTCAACTGTGATGAAGACATTTCTAGTAGACCATGGAAGTTCAGAAGACATAGAGAATGGAGAGAC
Organism: Delphinapterus leucas; assembly: GCF_059928025.1. Taxonomy (NCBI): domain Eukaryota; kingdom Metazoa; phylum Chordata; class Mammalia; order Artiodactyla; family Monodontidae; genus Delphinapterus; species Delphinapterus leucas. The sequence continues at coordinate 128,210,016 of NC_143131.1, forward strand.
AGAAAAAATAACTTGGCACACAAGGATGAGTAATTACTAGCTCTCTGCTACTACAATTAGCAAAGTGAAGCATACTGTGAATTCCTGGAAGTGGTCTCAGTAAGCTCCATAGAGAAATTTATTTTGACTATCTTTTGAAAGTTATGAGACTGTGAATCTAGGCATCAAAATGGTAACATTGCTCATGGCAAACAGATGATCAGATCATAAATTACACGTGATGTGTATTCGACTGAATATGAGGTTAAAGGTAAAACTGGCTCTTTCACACTGACCCGGCTGTGGATGAGAGGAAGTGAGAGGAAGGAAGGAAGCGAGGGAGGGGGAAAATGTTTAAAAAATTGTTCAACATGGTTTATATGAGATAGACTATGAAAACAAAGCTTTTGAATAATCTAAAATACAAAGGCCATATAGAAAAATGTAGAGAAAAAACTGGGAGTGAAGAAACTTTCCAAGTGTCAATTCTGAAGTAGCAAAAAAGGCTGGACAATTTTGGAGATGTGTTGGATAAAAGGAGAGGCTTGGGGAGGGGGTAATAAGTGCTCTAATTCAACTGGAGCTCTCTAAGCCCATCCAGCCTTGGGGCCAGGCAAGCCCACTCCATGGAAGATGTTCATGTCCTCCAAAACTGAAGAAAAAGAACTAGGGCAAAGCCAGAGAGAGGTTTGCCCCAAACTACCCAGAAATCAAACTTCGGAAAGATGCAACAGAAACTATGCTTTGGGTAAAAGGATCAGTCCCAGAACAACTATTACAACTTTTAAAGCGTTTTGAGTCTTTCATTATATTGCAGAACTTTTTCTCTCCCTATCGAAATAAGTGTGATAGGGAAACCACATGGCTATTTACCCCACCACTATTCTAAAATACGTGTTTTGTTTAATATGAATTATTTGGCCAAACTGGACAAATTAAATATACGAAGTCTTCCTCAATGGATGATAAGTGCCAATGCTAAGCCATGTTCTCCTGGATGACTGTTGAGGATGACTTCACCTATTTTCTAGCTGTCACTCTGGATAACCAAGTCAGCACTGTGAAGTGTAAGGGTCCATAGCAGGTATATTAGATTGAGGAGGATGTGGGATTAGGACAATGCAGCAGCATTTTGAGCATAGATTTACTTAGATCATGGAAAGAAGAAAGTCCCAACTGGCAGCTGCTGTTGAACACAAATATTACCAACATTGTATTTCAACTCAAAATTGCCCTTGCCTGAGACAGACACCACGGCAGAGAAGGGACTGCAAGACTGGAAGTTGTGTGTTCAGAATCCCCATCTCAGTTCTGTTACTAGGACTAAATTGGTCCCTGAATGTCTTTAGACCTCAGTTTCCTCACAGGGAAAACGAGGGATTGGGTTCAATATGTAATTCAACTCAACATTAATCAAGTGCTTCCTATGTTTCAGGAATTTTACTGGAAGAATAAATTGTTAGGATTCTTACCATTTGGGGCTCCTGTTACAATTTTATGATTCTGTAACAAGAAAACGGACTGTTGTTTACACCTTTATTTAGTGTCTGGGTGGAGAAACCGCAAAGCCAGTTCCGCATCCATGCTAACATTCTTTGGTTTCCATGCTAGGGATGCCAAATGTACAGGAAGTGGTCCAGGATGGGAAAAGGCAATGTCATGTGAAACAACTGGACCAAATCATGAGAGAGGAAGCAGCCCCCTCTTGAGATAAGGGGTTTTTTACCCTTCCTCATCCACCCCTTACCCTCTCAGCATTCTCAGGTGATCCTTCCTGGTGGGTCTGCTCAAGCAAAGGAGAAGGCAGGGACCCAGCAAGGAGGTCAGAGTCTGTGGAGAACTGTGGCTCAGCAGAACATCTATTAAATGATGTTTGGTTTGCAGCTGATCCACCATTCTCCTTAAAGAGGGCTCCTCACCTTATGTCTGATTAACTGATATGCATGGAAAGTATAACTAGGAAAAAATTATTGACTCTATTTTTTCTACAATTTTTTTTCAGAGTATTATACATTCTTATTACAGATAATAGGGAGGATCAGAAATATATGGAGAATGAAATAAATATCACCCATGGATATAAAAAGAAAACTCCGATTCATTCCATCTTATGTATTTTTTCAAATTATATATTAACTTTATAAAATATGGACATTTATACATTTTAAACTTAATATTTTCTGAAGTATTCTTTCATGAAATTAAATGCTTTTAGAGATTCATAATTCATATTATCATTTAATATCTCTGATCATTTTTAAAGTAAGAAATTTCAACTTTATCTAATCAGATATTTCCCCAAATCTCCCCTAATTAACATCTGGGGAAAGTGTTCTCCAGGAGAATGTTTGAGAAAGTTTAAATTATCTCTAAGTTATCCCCTTATTCAAATATGGGTTATATCTATACTTTTGGCTTCTTTGTAATTAACTTATTTTGATAGTTTGTTTTTCTTTTGCTGCTGTGTACACAGTGGTGTCCCACACTTCACTGCTGGACATCTCATCTGCTCCATTATGGGAACCAGGTTACTCAGGGCCCCTATATAAATCCTAACTAAAGCCAAATTAAGGGAGGCTGAAGGACTAGGGTCCATGTGGTAATCTACTCTGTTGGGCAAATAGCATTTTTTCCACAATAGCAAGACTGAGAATAACATGCCATTCAGTACCAAGATAAAACCAAGATTCCCAACTGAAGAAGTGCTACCAAAAAATGACCCTTCATATTCCTGCTTTCCAAGCCTTCAGTCTCTGTCACCTACATATCATTTAACTCTTTTAGATAACCGTTTTACTCTTCCAAGTCACCATCTTACTCCACCCGGTCCCAACAATGGACAAACTCAAATGACAGTCATCACATTGCCCTAGCCCACTTACTTTTAGATCTTCTTTGCACTGCAATGAAAAAAACAACCACGGAAATGCAGATCACAGCTAAAATAATACTCAAAGTTATCCATATATTATTTCTGTCATGAAGGAAAATATAGACATCAATTACAAGTGGCAATGTGTGTCAGTACATGCTTAATTTCTCAAAAGAGCCAGATATCTAGTTCATGCTGACCTTAAAGCATCTTACATTTTCTGTCATTTTTTTTTTTGATAACATTTAAATTCTTCTCTACTGTAGCCCCTGTCTACACTAGAGGGGATGGGTCAGTCCTAATCTGATCACTCCACACACACATGCCTCCACCATTTTTTTTTTTTTTGCCTCCACCATTTTTAAATCGACCAGTAAAATACAAATAACTTCCCTGGTGTCTTACAGACAAAACAATCATTTCAATGATTTTAATATAATTCAACTATTTACTGTGCCATTGCATAAATATTATGAATAAAAGAAGTGTTTATGTAAGGATAAAGGTAAGCTTCAACTTCACTGTGCTTCCTGTCAATTTATGGGGAGGGGGAAGGTTAAGCTGTGACAAAGTGAGAGAGTGGCATGGACATATATACACTACCAAACGTAAAATAGCTAGCTAGTGGGAAGCAGCCGCATGGCACAGGGAGATCAGCTCGGTGCTTTGTGACCACCTAGAGGGGTGGGATAGGGAGGGTGGGAGGGAGGGAGATGCAAGAGGGAAGAGATATGGGAACATATGTATATGTATAACTGATTCACTTTGTTATAAAGCAGAAACTAACACACCATTGTAAAGCAATTAAATTCCAATAAAGATGTTAAAAAAAATAAGACTCTGGTAAGAAACCCAAGCTCAAGAAAGAATATTGTGAATTTTGAATTTCATATCACACCTCACTTAGCAAAGATATGCTAGCAACTCTAGTCCAAGTAGGAGACTTTGAATAGAATAGTTCAATTTGGTATTGGAAGGTTGCCTAAAAAAGTACAGTTCAGGGGCTCAAAATCATTTTCCTTGCTATTAGAAATTCAACAATACACAAGAAACACAGCTTTTAAAACACTACTCAAGGCAATGAGATGTAATAATATAGAAACTAACCTGATAACAGAAATAGTTATTTCCTTCTTCTCGTTGAGCCTGGGGCTGAGGACCAAAGAGGTCACGGCTACCAGGACTGAAGACTCAGTGGAGAACAGGCTGTTTCCGCCTGCTCTGTTGTTTTCAGAGTGTGGCTTTAAATTCTGTCTTTAGGGAACTCCCCAGCTTGCCTCAGGCTCTGGGTACCAGCCTGCAGCCTGACACACCAGATGGACCACTCTGGCATCACTGTTCTTGATGAGAGGGTGTGGGGAACTTCCTAATCCTGTGAACTGTGAAGGGGACAAGGAGCTCAATTAAGAGAGCAACAACCAAAAATTGTTTTGATCCTAGGTTTTAGTACACTTAACCAAACAGCATGATTGCTCATCTCTTGTGTAACTTAGGTAGTAAGAATATTCTGTGAACAATTTCCTCAGAATGAATGATTATCCTAAGAGATCAAAGGTAGCAGAAAAAGGGAAGAACAAGAAATCTTGAAGGAATGAGATATTAACAAATAGTCAAGAAAAGAAGGTAATAATGCGAAATCGAGTGTTAGGATTTATAGTAATCTCAGAGGCTTGTTGAAGGACACAGTTCTGATTAAGTCATTACACTACCACAAATGTTCAACTGTCAAAACAGATTCACAGCAATCACATGCTGTACCTAGCACCAAACTTTACTATGATTAGTGATAGACACAAAAAGCAAGAACAGAGACAGCAACATCCACCTCTGAAATGGTCTAAAACCATCTGACGTACTTCTCAAAAAAGTCATTTTTCCACCCTGGGATGTATATTGGTTTTACATTAAGAGATAAGTGCTAACAATATGTGTAACACATGTGATTTAAAAGTTAGAGCCTGAGGAAGCCACTTTAGATTCTTAGCTTTTACATTCCATCAATCACACAGGTAGGGAACCTACATGACTGACTTTTGCTCTCTAGTTGTGCCCTATAAACCATAAATTCCAGTTTTATGTACAATAAGCAATGTAGAAAGATCAAGTATCCAGAGATGCTGTTAACTCCTCCTTTCCCAGTTATGAGTGGGTGAATCAATGCTGTAGCCTTCCTTTTTGGGGATGTGCATGAGTTGCAGTCCTGGGAGTGGCAGGAGATTGAATCTGCATATGGAGGACGATTATCTACTCCCTAGACACCCTATTGTACATTGTGGACCCTGGGCCCTCTCAGGACTCCTGATGGAAGACATTGACAGATTTCTGAGCATCCATGAGATGGGCCTTGAGCTCCAATGAAAGTGTCTCTGGCCCTCTACTCGCTTACCTTTCTCCTGGGCTCAGAATTATTCAAGTTAGCACTTCTTTTCATACATCTTCCAGGTCTCCATCTCTGACTCACACTGAGGCCTATAATGCTAAACATATAATACTAAGAAAAAAGGAAGGCTACAGGCAACAGGAGAGAGTGTGAAAAAAGGAATGAATACACTGGAGACACTAAACTGGTCCTTGGGATGCTCTTGGAAATGTAGTAGGGCTGCCCACTAGACAGTGCCCAGTGGTTTGGGAGACTACAAGGTAATAGACATTTCTGGATCTCAACACAATGTTTAAAGCACACAACACACAGAAGCACCATTCATGGTTGATATATTTGGTGAAATCAGGGAACAATGCCGTATTCTGTGTCTGGAGTGATATTTTGGAAACTAATAAAAGCAACTGAGGGAAAACAAATTGACCACTATACTTAGCTACTATTAGAATCCAGATGCTAGTAGCAAATTTGAGCTTTAGACTGTAAACATGGAAATATTTGGAGGAGGCTGTTAGACTTTGATATGATTTTTTGGACTAGAGGTTCAGGGCATTGTTTACTGTCAATGTCAAGATGATTGCTGCTGATATACCAAGGGTAGATCAGCAGCAGCAGCATTTATTGTGCACTTACTATGTACTATGAAATGTACTAATTTCTTTGCATGCATTCTTATTTAAATCACATAATATCTCAATGAAGTAAGTAGTAGAGTTGACCCTTGAACAACACAGGTTTGAACTGTGTGGGTCCACCTACATGCAGATTTTTTCCAATGATTTTTGTATTTTCATTTTACAGATCTTCATACTAAGTGTGGGGAAAAGTATATTCGATTAGAGATCATAATATGTGAAATCAAGAGAACCAGGGTTTGAGTTCTGATTCTGTTCAAACTGGTTCAGCTTTCTGCCCTTGGGTGAGTCATTTATCAATTCCTTTGAGAGATAGCAGTACCCAATTTTCAAGGGCAGTGTTGGGGAGTGAGGGGTTGGTGCCTCAACCCTCACGTTATTCAAGGGTCAGCTGTATTTTTCTCACATTTGTTTAAATAATGGAAAAATGTTAAAGGTCAAGTAACTTGCATAAAAGTGTATTTCTAAAAAATAGTAGAGCATGAACTTCTTCCCAATTTCTTTTTTATTCTTTGTTACAAAATAAGGAATGAATATTATCTTCTCAGAGGTGACTTCCTGTGAGTTTATTTGTGCTCCATCAGTAAGGTATAAAATCTCACCTTGAAATGATAAATAACATAATCTTAGAGGATTTCATCCCTGGAATTATACATTTTAGGCCAGTGTCCAGTTGTTCAACCCTACTAAAATCCTCTGCGCTGACAGGAAAGAGATGATGTGTTACTTCCTCCTACATTCTCTCAGGCCTTCTGCAGTGTTGTTGGGATAACATTTATTGATTGCAATCGTCAGTTAATAAAATTTAAGAAATGTACCAGTAAGTCACTTTGATATAAATATTTGATACTGAATTTATGAAAATATTTGTGGAGAGATTAAATTATAGACATCTGAGAATAGTAAACTTGAGACAGAGAGATGAATATAACATTTCACTGGTCTGATACAATGAGTTTATGGGGTTCTTACCATGATTCAAGGGGAGGAGGGATGTGCTACAAGAAAATTGCATAGAATGGAGATATACTGCACAAAATCACCAGGAGGAGGTGGAATTCCATTTTCTCTTGCCAGTTCTCCTTGTATGTGAGCAGAGTGGTCATGTGAGAAATGACAGGTCTTATCCTAGAACTCAGCCACGCAGACTCCTATCCCAGAGACTCACCTGCCACATACATTTAAAGTACCATTACTGTGACAGGATAAACGCTCAAAGCTGCATCTGTACTGCTCTTCATCAGAAGGGTGTATCTTGCAGCCTCAGAGCAACACTCCCCATGGTGTTCCCTGATGATCAGACATTTAAAAAAACTGTCTTAGCTAAAGCAATTAAATTCCAATAAAGATGTTAAAAAAAAATAAGGCTCTGGTAAGAAACCCAAGCTCAAGAAAGAATATTGTGAATTTTGAATTTCATATCACACCTCACTTAGCAAAGATATGCTAGCACCCCTTAGCTAAGGGGTGATCTTGAGTCCACTCACTCCATGTATTGGGCATCCACTTGTGGGGAGGGTCTGAGGTGACAGGGGAGCACAGCCTTGTGCCCCATCAGGGCAATGATTGGCTCGTTGGCTCCAGCACTGAGTACTTCCCTGGGAAAAAGGAGCTTTGCAAAAAAACACAAACAAACAAACAAAAACTGTCTAAGTGAATCCTAACTGAGCCAAAGAAAGGAGGAGTCAGAACTCTCAGAACTTTTTGGACTCATTATAATTGGCAAGGATATCACTTGCTATTTCCAGAAAACTGCCCCATGTTAACCATTTTTCAAGCTCCTTTTGTATTAGCTAGAGCTTAGAAAACCTTTGTGGATTTTGAATCCACACCTACATAACTCCAAACATTCAGTCAGACTGGAGTGAACCCTAGTTATAACTACAAGAAACACTAAAGTTTCAGAACCATATTTCTAGATGATAATCAAAATTTGACAATAATTTAAAAACAGAAATTACTCTGTATTATGATTCATTTAGCTCTTATCTATGAATAAGATATTTTATTGATGGAGTCATGATACTTAGCTTAAGAAAAACCCACATATTCTGGAATTCTACTTTCAGAATCCCAAAGAACTTATCTTACTCTTGAGACACTTGCAGCTTAAGGATTTATCTGGACTTTCTCTACAGACTTTGCAATTTGAATCAGATGCCAAACTAATTCTCTTATAATCCCCTTCTCTGATAGTATGGGCATCAATGTCTCAAGAGCCACCCTCTCAGGCCAACAATAGCAGGTCTGATTCATGGAGCTTTCTAGTCAACAAAGAGGGCAGATACCATGAACATAAATAAGTAATTATACAGGTGAATTAACCTTCCATAATTAGTGGGTGATTCAGTCCCTTCACAGTTGCTGCTGGTTTATTATAGAATCCATCTCTGTCCTCCCAATATCAACAGATGCTCACAGACTCTTAGATCACTGTCTCTGAGCTCTCAGACCACCCTTTCTCCCAAGTGCTGCCTCCTTAGCTATATGGAATCCCAGGTCAAGTTCTCTGCTCTGACAAAATATATGTTAAATCACACTTAATAACCTGAAGAGCCTCAGCTAACAAAATCCCCATGTTCTCATGCTCAGATGCAAGAGACATTATTTATTCAAATTATTTGGCAAATTATTATTTATTGGACGCACAGCTATAGACTAAAGTTTGTGTCCCCTCAAAATTCTTATATTGAAAACTAGCCCCTAATATGATGGTATTTAGAGGTGGGCTGTTGGGAGGTGACTAGTCATAAGGGTGGTGTCCTCATGAATGGAATTAGTGCCCTTATAAAAGATACCCCAGAGAGCTCCTTCACCTTTTCTGCCTTGTGAGGACACAGTGAGAAGACCACCACCTGTGAAACTCTTAAGAAGAGGGCTCTCACCAGAAATTGAATCTGCCAGTGTGTTGATCCTGGACTTCCCAACCTCTAGAACAGTGAGGATAAATCTGTTTTTAAGTCAGTCAGTCTATGGTATTTTTGTTATAGCAGCCCAAACGGACTAAGACCTCTACTATGTGGCAATCATGTTCCAAGCCTTAGGGACAGAGCGTGCATTGCCACGAACAGTAAGGAGGCCAGTGTGGCTGGAGCACTGGGAGCAAATGTGGTTAATCATGGCTATATTCCTGTTTCTTTCCCTTCAAATAATGCAAGTCACTGTTACTATTCCTTCAAGTACAGCTGAAGTGTGACTGCAGCACACTCTCTGTCCTCTTGCCTGGACTCCTGTACAATTTAAGTGTTTTCACTAGAAGTCTGTGGACTCACTATAACAGATTTTCCCTTTCGAAACTGAGACTTGATGCCAACTCAAGGACTTTTAAAATTAAGTTCCCTCTGTCTGTACCACTTTTCTCCAGGCAGGGCTCACTCCTTCACAATCTTCAGTATCTGAAAGTCATTATAGCAAATATTTTTATAATGAAAGTCCAGATAACAAGAGATCCCTATATTTGTGGTGTGCGCCCCCAGTGGTAGCCCCAGGAGAGCGAACATACTGCCAGTTTGAAACTTTTATCTTAGTCCCTTTTATTTGCCAGACATTTTTTCTGTCTTTTACAGATTCTTCTGCTAATGCTATGAGAAAGGTGAGTACTATCATTCTCATTTATAGTTGACAAAACTGAGACAGAGGGAGGCTAACAGATTTGCTTAGTGTCTTCTTGGCAAACAGTGGAAGAACAAGAATTCTGACCCTAGCTCTCAGCATACAGATTCAACTAAATCGATAACTTGTATAGGAAAAACAACCAAACCAAACTAACCAACCAAGCCAAACCAACAAACAAAAGCACCTAGAATTCTAATATTTCATCACCATTAAATGAAAATAACTGATTCTGGGGTTATTGAGTAGAGACAATGTGGCTTCCATCATGAGTTGGGTGGAGCCAACCATGTCACTCACTATCACTGACTTACCCTGCCTACTCCTGGAGCCACTTCAGAATATTGTGTCATTTTCATCCTAAGTGGTAGAACTTCCATCTAACACACACACACACACACACACACACACACGGTAAACACTTATTTTGCATAAATAGAAGAAAGAAGTTGAACAAACTCAATATCTTTCTCTTCTGCTGAGCTTGGATTTTCTTGGATATAGATAAATAGTGCTTAAATAATATTCCAAAAATGTTCAGAGTTTTGGAGATGGAATGGAGCAACTCTGTTGCTGTTTGCTTTTTGTCTCTAAGCTGAGAGACACCAGCAGAGGGTGTAAGTGTAAACAATATGGAGAGGGACTGTTTGGTTCCTCTCAGCCCATCAGATGCTTTTCCACACTCTAAAGGCACATTTTAGCCAACATTTCACCTTCTACCCAGTACTAAAATCAGGCCTTCAAATGGATATCAAGGTCCAACCAATGATTCAAATGTAATGTGAAAAATGTATTTAAATACAAATAATAAACATTCATTGTAGAAAAAAGGGAAATAAAAACAAGAATAAAGAAAGCAAAATAATAAATAAAGGGAATTTAGAAACAAAGTGAGAGAGATGAAGTATTGCAGCCAGAGGAATATGATACAAGCAAATGCCCAGAAGTGGATACGTGTAGATGTTTTGAGGTCAGGGCACAAAACAACTGGGGAGTGTTGTAGGACACTTGCATCACAAAGGTAATTAGATGTGTCAGTTCACAGAGAGCACTGAGTGTCAATAACAAAAGTTTTCAATTTACCATGAAGTCCTTAGGGAAATAATTTTTGAAGAATTATTTGCACAAACTTGTCAGTGACTTCATTTTTTAGGTTTAATGAAACCATATGTTCACATTTCCACTTTGGTTATCTAATTAATTCACCAAGTCAGTAATGCAATAATGCAATAATGTAACAGAAAATCCATTACAAGTAGACTGTAAGGAATTGAGAAATTATAAAAACAACCAAAAACAAAAAAAAATGTGTCCAAGAGCAGCTGTCCCTCCCTGTTTCCTCAAGTTTCAGTATTGCTTAAATAATGCCTTTTTTGAAGCAAGTGAGGTAATAAAGTAATAATAATACTTTACAGAGTCTGTAAGGAAAGGACAAGACACTTCATTAGCTGGAACCTGGTGTAAATTTTTGTCTTATAGAGTGAAACCTCATTAAAATATTTTATAATTGACTGTGCTTCAGTGGAGAAAGTACTTGGATTTCTATAGGAAATGATTTCATTTTAGTAGCTTGAAACATCATCCACTGGAAATCAAAATTAAAGTTTCCTAATTTACAAACTACTTTACAAATTATTCATAGAGGTTATCTACCTAAATACACATTGCTCATTTGGTACTAACTCCCCTGCCCACAACCAGATTCTCTGAGAAGATAAAGAACAAAAGCTAGACAAGGGAATACTCTTGGGAAGACCCCCCCAGAGCCAAACTGAACCACCAGGCAGCTGCAAAGTTGTTGCTGGGTGTGACATGCTGGGAATGATCCATGCAGGCAGCCTGAGGGTTAGACAAATGAGAGATAGATAGGGAGATGGAGATGGCAGGACGGCATGGATAAGAGAAAATAATTGTTTCAACATTGAAAAATTGGTGTCTCCAAGAAGTTTTGTGATACAAATAACAGAAGAGGGATGCTGATTTTCATAAAGCTGTGGTGGTATCCATACTTACACTATTTTAAATATTTTCAAAATAGATGATTAAAGTCATGACTATGTGAGATATGGCTTACCAGCAACAATAGGGATTTGTATCTGTGTCTATATAAAGTGTTCCAAAACACAATTTTACTTTCTGAATATCTTTTCTACGCCAAATACCACAGGCTTTTCAAATAACTATGAAAAATTTGCACTGTTGTCATTCCCCCTCAGTGTGAATGGTAGGAAATTCAGTTTTGTTTTGCTTGAGTGAATTTTTATCAAACTATAAGCAACACTAAGAGACCGCAAGATCCAGTAGTCAGCCAAGGAAGCTCCAGTTAGCCTGGGTTATGATATACATCAGTGTAACTTTCTGGTTGTCCAAGGCTGAAATCAGTTGCAGTTGCAGGGTGGTCAGTGAAAGAAGATCCATTCCATTGTCTAGGATCTTAAGGGAGAAATATAAGAGATTGGAGGAAGGTGTAATTAAAACTATAAATATGGGTCCACTCTGTCACATTATAGACTAGATCCTCTCCATAGTGATAGGACTGTCTGAAGGAAAGGAGGGAATGCTGAGAAAGAACTTCAAACGGATTGTCCTTGAGGCTCAGTGAATAGGAAACCATGGTCAACTGAGTATCTACATCCCTTCCTTCCCAGTGACCTGAGTCCAAACAAAAATTCAACAGACTTTCTTGGGACCCTCACCTCCCAGTAGTGACCACCATCAGTAAACATCTCTTCACCCAATGTACATATCAGAGTTTCAAAGTGTTTCCTGTTCTCTGAAGGATGATGCTTTTTGAAACTGGAGAAAACCAGTTTCCTATAATTAAATATAACAAAGTAGGGATCCAAAGTCACCACATTTTGAAAAGGAAGGTCATTTAATGTACTTTTACTTCCATCCATGAAAAGGTAACAGCTACACAGAAAGTTCTCTCATCATAAATGAGTAAACTGAATAAAATTTATGAGACAGCTACTTTCAGACAATGGGCAACAGGTAATAGAGGACTGGGATCTTTGAGGAAGGGAAACATAAGCTGAGCCCTAAAATCACCCCAGCTTTCTATCTCCTCGCCATCCATTATTTTTATGCAAATGAAAACACCATAATCTTACACTCAGGGATCACCACCAAGGTTGACACCTTAGTATATGTCCTTGTGGATCTTTTTCTACACATGTATGTATACCTGTAAGTGTTGGTTTTCAACCAAAGTGAGAACATAGTGTCTGCTGTTGTGTAACTTGTATCCTGGTCGATAATATCGCCTCTGTGTTTCAGTAATTTTAAAAATTTCTCTCATGATCTTGAAATGTCTTTACACTTATGTCCCTTCCTATTCCAGGATCATACTTTAATCATACTCTTAATCTAGCATAGTCCCTTCCTTCTGTTTCTGACTTACTGAACAGATTGGGCCAATTTCCTTATACTGATACTTGGCGACTTCCAGGCACCTGCACAAAAAGTGGGAATCAATAGATACCCTGCCATTCTTACTGAATTGAGTCTAAAACTCTTTAAAGGAATAAAACAAAACCTGTCACTCAATAATGTAAAAATCACACATCCAGCATCCAATTAAATTAAGTAGACATGGGAAGGAGTAGGAAAATGTGACTGGTAACCAGGAGAGACAAACAAAGAAGAAAAAGCAATGACGGAATGAGTAGAAAAGGACTTTACACATATGTTCAAACATTTAAAAAATAAACATAATGAGATAAATGGACAGTATAAAGAAGAATGAAATGGAACTTGTAGAAGTGAAAATCACAATATCAGAAATTATGTCACTGAATGGAACTAAAAGCAGATCTAACTCTAAGGAGGAAAAAAAATCAGTGAAATTGTAGGTGTAATAACAGACATTTGGCAAAATAAAAGACAGATTTTAAAACAAATTTACAGAATGATCAGAGTCTCAGGACCTGTGGGATATATCAAGCAGTCTAACATACATGTAACTGGAGACTCAGGAGAGGACAAAAAAGAAAAAATAATTGTTGAAAATATTTAAAACAAGTTGAAAACCATAATAAAATTCTATATGAGATAAAAAGAAATTCTAAAGCATCCAAAGGAAAAAGAGAAATTACATAGAGAAGAAGTAAGATAAGAATCACTGCAAACTTACGGTCACAAACAATGAAGGTCAATAGAGAGACAGTTTTAAAGGGTTAAAATGGAAAAATTTCTACCTAAAATTCTATACCCAGCAAAAAATGTTGCAAAACACTTAGATTCACTTTGAAATTAGTTCTTTCAAGTTCAAACATTTTTAGGCTCCAACTGAAAATGTGTATGACCATGCTGAAGTAATTATTTTTTTATATTCAACATTGGCTACAGTACACACAAACATTTTCACTCCTCTAATTCTATGAATATAAAAACATTAAAAAAAGGGTGTTTTTGACTGTTGAATCTCCTTTTTGGTGGAATATTGTAGCTTGTTAGAATGAAAATATGAATTTTGTATGTACTACAACTGAAATATTCTCCATGGGTTCCTTAATTTAGTAAGCATATAGTTTTCACTATGACACCAATATTTTTATTTATATTACCATCATAAAGCATACAGTTGACCCTTGAACAACATGGGTTTGAACTGTGCTTGTCCACTTACACAACGATGTTTGTTCAATAAAAATATTGGAAAAATTTTTGGAGATTTGTGACAATTTGAAAAAACTTGCAGATGAACTGCATAGCCTAGAAATATTGAAAAAAAATAAGAAAAAGGTATGTCATGAATGCACAAAATATATGTAGATATACATATAACAGTAAACTATTTCTAATTAAGTTTTGGGGGAGTCAAAAGTTATACATGGATTTTCCACTGTGAGGGGGGGTCAGCGCCCCTAAATACTGCATTGCTCAAGAGTCAATTGTAATTTTATAGTCAATGTCAAAGTTTTGAGCTGAATTTATACTTTCAATTATGTAACTTGTCTCATAAATGTTACAATTATGTAACATTTCTCAACAAAATGAAATTCCAAAATAATTCTTTTTACTGTGTCAATAGAATAAAAGAAACAAATTGTTATTAGAATTAACTAATTTTCTGGTTGATACAGCTAATGACACTGGCTTCATTCAAACTCTTGGCAAAGTTTTTCCAGTGAAACAACACAGTAGCACTAGAATGGTGCTCAAGAAAACTTGAGGAAAAAATGAGACAAACTATTTCAGAAGAACAGTGACTAGACTATATAAAAGGACATGTGTCACAAAGTGACATGTAAACCCCCTTCTGCTGCCTAATGTGTGAATTTATCATCTTTGGCTAGAGTCTTCTTAGAATACTTACTTTTTAAAAACATGCTGATGCTTCTTCAGCTAATTTGTGTCTTCTCATTTTCATGGGGTCAGTGATATTGCTACTGTTCTTATGGCAGGTGGAAAACATTTCCTGTAAGGAGCACATACACCATCAATTCCTTTAAAAGGAACACAATTTAATTATACAATATTTTATTAAATGTAAGCTTTTCAGGTTCTTTGGCTCATTGTTGCCAAAAACGTTCATTGACAAATGGGAAAATGTTTAAACCATTAAATAGCTGAAGATTTATAACATACATTTCGTGACAAAATGATCCTAGCTCGTGTTCTGGCTACTCTTTATAACACTGCACACAGTAGGACCACTCATCCTCTATTTCCCACACACATCTCATTGCAATTTACATGTAATTGCCTGCTGGTAGTCAAAAGCTGAGGGAATACAGCTCATACAAAGGCCCAGTCACTTGCTTGAATCTGAAACCACTTTGCAAGGCCATTCTAGCTCCAGAGCTCCTTGTGGGATCAAAGTCTCTCTCAACACTGCCTCTTAGTTCAACTTGAGCTTTCCCTACTACCTTCCTAATAAAACTCCTGCACTCAAATGTTCATCCCTGAATCTGCTTCCCAGAGATCTTGAACTAAGACCCAAGAGTCTTTCTGTGATCCAGCATGATGCATTTCTTAAAGGCTAAAGAAGAAACTGCAGGTGAAGGCTTGCCTGAGAGCTGAGAAGATAATCTGGGTGAGGGTGTCCCTGTGGAAGCAGCCATGCAGGATCCTGAGAGCCAAAGAGAAGCTTGGGCCAGTCAGTGCTGCCATGAGCACAAGAAGGCATAGGTGGGGGGAGCTCTGAGACCTGGGTAACAAAGAGCAGGAGAGATCTGCTGGGAGTTGGAAGGAGTAACATGCTTTCCACTCAGACTTATAAATTCAGTTTGCTGACTGCTATACAAAGGATCTAGCAATCTCTTATGTGGAGAGGGAGAAGAATGCAGATAGGTAATAACATAAGCTTACAGAAAGTAAGAGCAATATTATCCAAAGGATGTCATTTTTGGTTGTAAAGCTTTAAAGCAAGGCTGATTTTCTTTTCTTTTCTTTTTTTTATTAATTAATTTTTATTGGGGTATAGTTTCTTTACAATGTTGTGTTAGCTTCTACTGCACAGCAAAATGAATCAGTCACACATATACATATATCCCCTCCCTTTTGGATTTCCCTCCCATCTAGGTCACCACAGTGCGTTAAGTAGAGTTCCCTGTGCTATACAGTATGTTTCCATTAGTTGTCTATTAAGGGTGATTTTCTTTAAGCCATGTGATGCTACAGTTAGAGATGCTACAGTTAGCATGAGAATGAGTCCTGTGTTCTAAGAAGATATACCTGTCAGAGAAGAGGTATTTAGCTTGTGATCTTTATCATTCAGAAAAGGTCTTCTCCCTTGAAGCTATCACAGAGATTGTATTAAGGCACATTAGGCTTAATCAAGACACATCCCCACCCACAGATAAGGAACTTTCACAGGATCTACAAAGAGAAAGTTCTGAATTGCTCTGAACAGTGATCTCTGTGTGTTTCAATTATCTGTTACTATGTAACAAATCACCCTCAAATTAGTGGCTTCAATCAGCAACAACTAGCATCATGGCTCATGAGTCTGTGGGTTTGCTGAGCTCACCTGGGTAGCTCTTCCTTACGTGGGTTGAGCTGTGGCTGCAGTCATCTGGAGGCTCAACTGGTCTGGAATGTCCAAGACAGTGGCAGATGGTGCTGCCTGGAGGCTGGGATTTCATGTGGGGCTGTCAATCAAAGCACTTTGATCCTCCTTCGTGTGACATCTTCAAGTGGCTCACTTAGGCTTCCTTAAGAGTCTGGTAGTCTCAGCATAATCAGACTTCTTCTATGGTGGCCAAACCCTAAGAGTACAAAATTGGAAGCAGTCACGTCCTTTTAAGTCTTAGGCCAGGGGTAACATAATAGCACGTGTGTCACATTCTATTCTATTAAAGCAAGCCACGGGGCCAGATCAGATTCAAGAGGAGCAGACCAAACGAGGAGACCACTGGAAGGAGTCATTCATTACTGCTCACTGATGTAGAGATTACCACAGCTTCCCAATCTTTCTATTTTCAAACAGGAGTGTTCACAGTGGTTATCCTGTCCCTCTTCCTTCACTGAAGGATAGGTGTGTGTGAGTTTAGTCTCTGGATTAAGAGAGGCACATCTGAAACTTACACGTAAACTATCATGAGACTCTGACTCTGAGACTAAGCTGGCTGCCTCCCTTAGGGAGAGTGGGAGGATAGCTTGCACATTAAAGAAGGAAGGTGAATATTTATCAAAGTAATATTAAATTTAAGAGTAATATTAGATAATCTAATGTCTATTGCAATATTAATATAGTATAACATTATAAAATTATCTATCATATAATACAAAATATATTAATATAAGATGTATAATATAAATATATACTACACATTATCATATATATTAATATATCTAATATTACAGAATATTTTAGAGATAATGTTCTTAAAATTGTTGTTTGAATTCTGAAGAAAATTTTTAAGATATACTTTGTGAAGGAGCCTGAGCCTGCGCCTGACAAGCAGTCAGTACTCAATTTACATTAATGTCTATTCCCGACCTTGGTCACCTCTTATCTCTTTTACATGATTAGTCCCTGTGAAACACAGTAAAGAACAAAGACAGCTCTGCTAAGCAACTCTCCATTTTGAATTTATCCCCAGGAAAACGATCTCTTTAAGGAGAGTCATAATTTGAGCTCACATATTTGATAAAAATAGAAGTAGATAAAACTCATCAATTAGTTTCTGACATTTTTCTGTTAAGTTAGCAGAACACATAGATATTATAGGAAATCCAAATAAAATTATTCTCAATGATTTTCCTTTAATACCCTAGACAGAATTAGCTAATAAGGTTTTGAAAAGGTCTAAATGAATAAATACAAAACTCTTATATAAATGTTTACATAAAACCCTATCTGTAGTGGGGGAGGCAGTGAGTGAATTCTGCCACAGAGTTGCCAAGTTTGAATATAATGAATTAGTTACTGCTTCTGAGCACAATCCCAATGCTTGGGCATTAACAAATATATTGTTTGTGGGAGGAGGTTTAAGCAAAGTTGGTAAATAGGAGTGAGGGTGCAATGGACAACACATTCTTAATTGAGAAAGTTAACAAATACTTTTCCATGAGGTAATTGCTGCTGGGAGATACATAAAAATTCAGAAGCACCACTAAGGAGATGTCTCAAATAACTCTCCAATTAATAAGCTTTGCTCAAAACTATAAACTGGGGCAATTTCCCAAAATGACCACATGGGATGGGCAAGTGAATGTCTTTAGAGGTAAAAGACAGTAACTCAGGAATGATAGCTTTATAAAGGATCCTGGCATGTGAATTCCTCTTGGGTACCCTAGTAAAACCTGTGGAGAAACATTAGAGAAATAACACTTTTTTATGTTTTCAAAGTGGACAACATATGCAGAAAACGAAGCAAGGTAAGACGAAAATCTCTCAGTCCATCCTTTCACCTTTTTTTCCCACATATGAATTCCTTGGATTAAATCTAACTACAAACTTCCACAGTAAAACCTTAGAAATTGTGACACAAACTAATATTAACTGTTACCTCCTAGCTCGAAAACTTTCAATGGCTTGACATTGCTTTCATGATAAACTCCAAATCTCCATCTCCTTTCCAAGACCATTCCAGCCTTTCATAAGTTCCACTCAGTACATACCATCTCACAATGACATCTTTGCTCCTCCTTGAATTGTCTTCTAATTTTTGCTTTCCCAAATCCTAGCCTATCCTTAATAATTCATTTCCTAAACAGCAATTAAATGCAGATTCTTTCTTGAATACTTTGGTGAGTTCAACATGCCACACATGTAAACATACACACACACGTGCACGTGTACACAAGAGAGAGAATATTTTAATAATTTTTTATTGAGGTAAGAGTGCCATAACATTATATAAGTTTCATGTGCACAACATCATATTTCTACTTCTGTATACACCACAGCATGCTCACCACCAAAAATGTAGTTTTCATCCATCAGCATATAGTTGATCCCCTTTACCCACTTAGCCCTCTTGCCCTCCCCCCAGCCCCTTCTCCATTCTCTGTATCTACATGTTTGTTTCTGTTTGGTTTGGTTTGTTCATTTATTTTATTTTATTGTTCATTTTTTATACTTCAATATGAGTGAAATCATGGTATCTGTCTTTCTCCATCTGACTTATTTCACTTAGCATAATACCCTCAAGGTCTATCCATGCTGTTGCAAATGACAAGATTTTCTATTTTTTTATAGCTGAGTAGTATTACATTGTATATATATATACCATATCTTTATCCATTCATCTGTTGATGGGCACTTAGGTTGTTTCCATATCTTAGCTATTGTAAATAATGCTGCAATGAACAAACGGGTGCATATATCTTTTCAAATTAGTGCCTTCATATTCTTTGTATAAATACCCAGAAGTAGGATAGCCAGATCATATGGTAATTCTATTCTTAATTTTTTGTGGAATCTCCACACTGTTTTCCACAGTGGCTGCACCAGTTTATATTCCAAGCAACGGTATAAGAGGGTGCCCTTGTCTCCACATCCTCACCAACACTTATTATTTCTTGCCTTTTTCATAACAGCCATTATTACAGGCTTGAGGTGATATCTCATTGTGGTTCGATTTGTATTTCTCTAATAACTAGTGATGTTAAACATCTTTTCATGTGCCTGTTGGCCATATGTATGTCTTTGGAAAAATGTCTCTTCAGCTCTTCTGCCCATTTTTTAATAGGGTTTTTCTTTTATTTTTTTATTTTTTAACATCTTTATTGGAATATAACTGCTTTACAGTGGTGTGTTAGTTTCTGCTGTATAACAAAGTGAATCAGCTATACATATACATATATCTCCAAATCCCTTCCCTCTTGCATCTCCCTCCCACCCTCCCTATCCCACCCCTCTAGGTGGTCACAAAGCACTGAGCTGATCTCCCTGTGCTATGTGGCTGCTTCCCACTAGCTATCTATTTTACATTTGGTAGTGTATATATGTCCATGACACTCTTTCTCACTTCGTCCCAGCTTACCCTTCCCCCTCCCTGTGTCATACAGAGTGAAGTAAATCAGAAAGAGAAAAACAAATACCGTATGCTAACACATATATATGGAATCTAAAAAAAAAAAAAAAAAAAGGTTCTGAAGAACCTAGGGGCAGGACAGGAATAAAGACGCAGATATAGAGAATGGAATTTTTTGTTGAGTTTTAAGACTTCTTTATATATTTTGGATATTAACCTCTTACTGGATGTGTATGATTTGCAAATATCTTCTCCCATTTGAAAGGCTGTAATTTTGTTTTGTTGGTCGTTTCCTTTGTTAGTTTGATGTGTTCTCACTTGTTTATTTTTGCTTTTGTTTCCCCTGCCTGAGAAAACATATTTAGAAAGATGTTGCTAAGACCAATGTCAAAGAGCATACTGCCTATGTTTTCTTCTAGGAGTTTTATGGTTTCAGGTCTTACCTCTAAGTCTTTAATCCATTTTGAGTTGATTTTTTTGTATGCTGTGAGATAGTGGCCTAATTTCATTCTCTTTCATGTGGCTGTCTAGTTTTCCCAACACTATTAATTGAAGAGACTATCCTATCTCCATTGTATGTTCTTTGCTCCTTTGTCATAAAGTAATCGTCCATATGTACATGGGTTTATTTATGGGTCCTCAACTCTGTTCTACCAATCTATGTACCTGTTTTTCTGCCAATACCATATGTTTTGATTACTATAGCTTTGTAATACAGTTTGAAATCAGAGTGTGCTATCTCCAGCTTTTTCTTTCTCAGGATTGCTCTGGCTATTTGGAGTCCTTTGCAGCTCTCTATATATTTTAGAATTTTTTGTTCTATTTCTGTGAAAAAAGGTCCTTGGGATTTTGAAATGGGTTGTATTGAATCTGTAGATTGCTTTAGGTAATATGGACATTTTAAAAGTGTCAATTCTTCTAATCCATTAGCACAGAATATCTTTCTATTTATTTGCGTCTTCTTCAATTTATTTCAACAATGTCATAGTTTTCAGTGTACACATCTTTTGCCTCCTTTGTTAGATTTATTCCTAGGTATTTTATAATTTTTGATGCTATTCTAAATGGTATTATTTTCTTAATTTCTCTTTGTGATGGTTTGTTGTTAGTGTAAAGAAATGCAACAACAACAAAAAAAAAAGAAAGAAATGCAACAGGTGGCTGTATACCAGTTTTGTAACCTACAACTTTAATGAATTCATTTAGTAGTTCTAAGTTTTTTGGTGGCTTCTTTAGAAATTTTTATGTATGTATATGCTATCATGTCATCTGCAAACAGTGACAGTTTTACTTTTTTCTTTCCAGTTTGGATTCCTTTTATTTCTTTTTCTTGGCTGAATGTTATGTCTAGGACTTCCGATACTATGTTGAATAAAAGTGGGGAGAGCAGGCAACCTTGTCTTGCTCCTGATCTTAGAGGAAATGCTTTCAGCTTTTTACCACTGAATATAATGTTAGCTGTGTGCTTGTAATATATGGCCTTTATTATGCTGAGGTGTGTTCCCTCTATACCCAATTTCTGGAGAGTTTTTATCGTAAGTGGATGTTGAATGTTGTCAGAAGTTTTTCTGCATCTATTGAGATGATCGTATGATTTTTATTCTTTAATTTGGTGTATCACATTGGTTGATTTGTGGATAGTGAATCATCACTGCATCCCTGGGATAAATCCCATCTAATCATGGTATACGATCCTTTTAATGCATTGTTGAATTCAGTTTGCTAATATTTTGTTGAGGATTTTTGCATCTATGTTCATCAGAAACAGTGGCCTGTAATTTTCTTTTTTTGCAGTGTCTTTGTCTGCTTTTGGTATCAGAGTGATGCTGGCCTCATTAAATGAGTTTGAAAAGCATTCCTTTCTCTTCAGATTTTTGGAATAGTTTGAGAAGGATAGATATTCACTCTTCTTTAAATGTTTGGTAGAATTCACCTGTGAAGCCATCTTGTCCTGGACTTTTGTTGGGAATTTTTTTCATTACTGATTCAATTTCATTACTGGCAATCAGGCTGTTCACATTTTCTGTTTCTTCCTGATTCGGTCTTAGGAGATAGTAAGTTTCTATCCATTTCTTCTAGGTGTCCATTTTATTGGCATGTAATTGGTTACAGTGATCTCTTATGATCCTTTGTATTTCTGTGGTGTTGGTTGTAACTTCTCATTTTTATTTCAGATTTTATTTGTTTGGGCCCTCTCTATTTTTTTCTTAATGAATCTGGCTAAAGGTTCATGAATTTTGTTTATCTTTTCAAACAGTGATCTCTAATTTTATTGATCTTTTCTATTTTTTTTTTCACTCCATTTCATTTATTTGTGCTCTGATCTTTAAGATTTCTTTCCTTCTACTAACTTTGGGTTTTTTTGGTCTTCTTTTTATAGTTACTTTAGTAGCAAGGTTAAGTTTTCTATTTGAGATTTTTCTTGTTTCCTGAAGTAGGCTTGAATCACTATAAATTTAGAGCTGCTTTTGCTGTATCCACAGTTTTTGGACCACTGTCTTTCCATTTTCTTTTGTCTCCAGGTATTTTTTTATTTCCTCTAGGCACGCAGGCTTCGGTAGCTGCAGAATGCGGGCTCAGTAGTTGCGGCACGTGGGCCCTAGAGTGTGTGGGCTTCAGTAGTTGTGGTGCACAGGCTCTAGAGCACAGGCTCAGTAGTTGTGGTGCACGGGCTTAGTTGCTCCATGGCATGTGAGATCTTCCCAGACCAGGGATCAAACCCGTGTTCCCTGCATTGGCAGGCAGATTCTTAACCACTGCACCACCAGGGAAGTCCCACCATCTTTGTTTTAGAGTCTATTTTGTCTGATATAAGTATTGCTACCCCAGTTTTCATTTCCATTTGCATGGAATACCGTTTTCCATTCTCTCACTTTTACTCTGTGTGTATCTTTAGATCTAAAGTGAGTTTCTTGTAGGCAGCATATATATGGGTTTTGTTTTCTATCCAATCAGTCACCCTGTCTTTTGAGTGGAGCATTTAGACCATTTACATTTAAAGTGATTATTGATAGGTATGTACTTATTGCCATTTTGTTGTTTTGGGATTGTTTTTGTAGTTCTTTTTTGTTCCTTTCTTCTTTTGCTCTCTTCCCTTGTGACTTGATGACTATCTTTATCATTATATTTGGATTCCTTTCTCATTTTTGTGTGTGTATCTATTACAGATTTTTAGTTTATGATTACCATAAGGTTTATATATAAACATAACTGTAAATATACATGTAAATACATTTCTTTTAAGTTGATGATCTCTTAAGTTCAAGTGCATTTTTACAACCTTGTATTTTTACTCCCTTACCCAAACATTTAATGCTTTTGACATCATATTTTACATCTTTTTGTTTTATCTTTTAACTACTTAGTGTGGATATAGATGATTTTGCTACATTTGTCTTTTAACCTTCCTATTAACTTTATAAGTGGTTAATCTACTACCATTACTGTATGTTTGTCTTTGCCAATGAGATTTTTCCTTTCATAATTTTCATACTTCTAGTTGTAGTCTCTTCTTTTCCACTTAGAGAAGTCCCTTTAACATTTCTCGTAAAGCTGGTTTAATGGTGCTGAACTCTTTTAGCTTTTGCTTGTTTGTAAAACTCTCTCTCTTCAAATCTGAATGAAAGTCTTGCCAGGTAGAGTATTCTTGGTTTCAGGTGTTTACTTTCATCACTTTAAATATATCATACCACTCCCTTCCGGCCTGTAAAGTTCCTGCTGAAAAGTCAGCTGATGGTCTTATGGGAGTTACCTGGTACGTACTAGTTGCTTTTCTATTGCTGCTTTTAACTCCTATCTTTCTTTATCTTTTAATTTTTACTATTTAAATTACATTGTGTCTTGGTGTGGATCTCTTGGGTTCATCTTGTTTGGGACTCTCTGAGCTTTCTGGACCTAGACATCTGTTTCCTTTTCCAGGTTAGGGAAGTTTTCAGCTATTATCTATCTCTTCAAATAAGTTCTCTGACCCTTTCTCTCTTTCCTCCTTTTGGGACCCTATAATGCAAATGTTAGTACACTTGAGGTTATCCCAGAGATTTCTTAAACTATCCTAATTTTTTAAAATTCTTTTTTCTTTTTTCTCTTCAGCTTGGGTGGAAACTACTCTGCCTTCCAGTTCATTGATCCATTCCTCTGTATCATCTATTCTACCATTGATTCGTTCTAGTGTATTTTTTCAGTTATTGTATTCTTCAGCTCTGTTTGATTCCTCTTTTTATTTTCTAACTCTTTGTGAAACTTCTCACAGTGTTTAACCACTCTTCTCCTGAGTTTACTGAACACATCTTTATGATTACCTTAAACTCTTTATTGGATAAAGTGGTTACCTCCACTTCACTTAGTTCCTCTTCTGGGTTTTTATCTTGTTCCTTCATTTGGAACATATTTCTCTGTCACCTTATTTTGCCTAATTTGCTGTTTTTAGTTCTACATATTAGGTAGGATGGTTACATTTTCCAAACTTGGAGAAGTGGCCTTATGTCAGAGACTGCTATGGGGCCCAGCAGCAGACTCCCCTCTAGTTACCAGAGCTACATGCTCTAGGGGTGCCCCCTAGGTGGGCTGTGTGGGCCCTTTTGTTGCGGTGGGGTGGACTCCTATGGGTAAGCAGGTAAGTGGGGCTGGCCCCGAGCCTGGTTGGCTGTCAGGTCCTGCCTCATGCAGAGGCTGCCAAGCCACTGGTGAGTGGGGCTGGGTCCTGGCATGTTTGGCTGTGTGGACCAGGGAGTACTGTGGCTGGTGCCAGCACACTGGTAGGTGGGGTTGGGTCCCAGGATGGCTGACTGCTCGGTTGGGGGATCACGGGACTGCTGCCCACAGGCTGGTGGGCAGGTAAGCCCCTGGCACTAACAGGCTAGAGGAAGGACTCCAAAATGAAACTTGCCAGCACCAGTGGTAGAATGAGCTCCCCAAAATGCCCTCCACCAGTGTCTATGTCCCCAGAGGGAGTTCCAGTTGCCTCCTACCTCTCTGGGAGGCACTCCAAGATCAGCAAGTGGGTCTGACCTGAGGTCCTTTCAAATTACTGCCCCTGCATTGAGTCTTGGAGCATGTAAGATTTTGTGTGAACCCTATAAGATTGGAGTCTCTGTTTCCTACAGTCCTCTGGCTCTCCCATACACAAGCCCCACTGGTTTTCAAAGCCAGATATTCTGGGGGCCTTCCTTCCCATGCAAGACCCCTGGACCAAGGAACATGATGTAGGGCTCAGACCCTTTGCTCCTTGAGGAGAACCTCAGCAATTGTGATTCTCCCCCTGTTTGTGGGTCCCCCAACTTGGGAGTGTGGGTTTCGACTATACTGTATCTTTGCCCCTCCTACCTATCACTTCACTGTGATTCCTTCTTTATATCTTTAGCTGCAGAAAATCTTTTCTGCTAGTCTTCAGGTCATTTTCATCGACAGTTGTTCTGTAAGTAGTTGTAATTTTGGTATGCACATAGGGGGTGAGCTCAGGGTCTTCCTACTCCCCCATATTTGCCACCTCAGCTATTATTTCTTTAAATAAACTCTGTGCTCCCTTCTCCTCTCTTTTCCTTCTGGGATACCTATTACCCTAACGTTGCTATTCCTAAAAAAGGTGGATAGCTCTTGCACACTTTCCTCACTTTACAAAATATTCTCTTTTCTCTTCCACTTATATCATTTCTATATTTCTATCTTCAAGCTCTCTAATTCTCTCTTCCATATGGTCTGCTCTATTTCCAATGCTTTCTAATGCACTCTTGGTCTCATTTATTGAGTTCTTCAGCTCCAGGATTTCTATTTGGTTCTTTTTAGAATTTCAATCTCTTTGGTAAAGTATTTCTTATGCTCATTAACTTTATTCCTGAGCTTACTGAACTGCCTTTCTGAGTTTTCTTGTAGCTTGTTGAGTTTCTTTATGACACCTATTTTGAATCCTCTGTTCGATCATAATATTTCATGACTTTAAGTTTGGTTTCTGTAGAAGTGTCATTACCTTTTTGTGGTATAGTGTTATTATTACTGTTGTTACTGTACTGCTTGATGAGTTGTTCCTCTGCCAGTGCGTTGAAGTAGCCAACTTGCTACTTGATTTTAATGATTCAGTTGTTTAGAAATTAGAGGCCTTTCTTTTCATTTCCAGTAAGTGGCGCTATAGCACACCTTTTTGGTTTCTCTTACCTGAGCTGCCTCTGATTCTATTTGAGAGTCCGCACTTTCACCCTCCACTGCCTCAGACAGAGGTGTCGCCCCATGCCAGCCTTATCACTGATTGTGCCTCTGGGGTTGTTCGGTTTGCTGGTGCCACCACTGTAAGTGAGGGAACGTAGGGTCAGAGTCATGGGTGTCTCTGCAGCTGCAGGGATAGGGTCCTAGGTCCTGCTGCTGCTGCTGCCCACTTACCTATGGCCTAGGGCACTGTTGCAATCAGGAGGCTGGAGTCATCTTACATTTAAGTCTTTAAGTCATTTTGAGTATATTTTTGTATATGGTGTGAAGCAGTGTTCTAACTTCATGGATTTACATGCAGCTGTCCAGCTTTCCAAGCACCACTTGTAAATTCTTGCCTACTTTGTCAAAGATTAATTGACCATAGGTGTATGGGTTTATTTCTAGGCTCTCTATTCTATTCCATTGATCTATGTGTATGTTTCTGTGCCAGTATCATACTGTTTTGATTACTGTAGCTTTGCAGTATTGTCTGAAGTCTGGGAGGCTTATGCCTCCAACTTTGTTCTTGTTTTTTCATTGTTGTTGTTCTTTTGTTTTATTTTCAGGATTGCTTTGGCAATTCTGGGTCTTTTATGATTCCATATAAATTTTAGGATTACTTGCTTTAGCTCTGTGGAAAATGTCATGGGTAATTTGATAGGGATTGCATTAAATTTGTAGATTGCTTTCCGTAGTATGGCCCTTTTAACAATATTAATTCTTCCAATCCAAGAGCATGGGATGTCTTTCTGTTTCCTTGAATCATCTTCAGTTTCCTTTATCAATGTTTTATAGTTCTCAGTGTATAAGTCTTTAATGTCCTTGGTTAGGTTTATTCCTAGGCATTTTATTTTATATTTTTGATGTGGTTTTAAATGGGATTGTTTTTAACTTTCTCTTTCTGATATTTCATTGTTAGTGTAAAGAAATGCCAAAAGATTTCTGTATAATAATCTTGTATCCTGCTACATTTCTGAATTCATTTATCAGTTCTAACCGTTTTTGTGTGGAGTCTTTAGGGTTTTCTATATAGAGTATCTTGTCATTTGCACATAATGATAATTTTACCTCCTCCCTTCCCATTTGATACCTTTTATTTATTTTTCTTGTCTGATTGCTGTCACTAGGACTTCCAATATTATGTCGAATAGAATTGGTGAGAGTTGGCATCCTTGGCTTGTTCCAGATTTTAGCAGGAAGGCTTTCAGCTTTTCACCATTGAATGTTATGCTGGCTGTGGTTTTGTCATAAATGGTTTTTATTATTTTGAGATATGTTCCCTCTATATCCACTTTCGCAAGAGTTTTTATCATGAATGAATGCCTAATTTCATCAAATGATTTTTCTGCATCTACTGAGATGATCATGTGGTTTTTGTCTTTTCTTTTGTTGATGTGGTGTATCACATTGATTGATTTGCATATGCTGAACCATCCTTGTGGCTCTGGGATGAATCCAACTTGATCACAATATATGATCCTTTTTATGTGTTGTGGGATTCAGTCTGCTACTATTTTGTTGAGGAATTTTGCACCTATATTTATCAAAGATTATTGGCCTGTAATTTTCTTTTTTGGTAGGGTCTTTATCTGGTTTTGGTATCATGGTGATGGTGGCTTCATAGAATGACTTTGGGAGTGTTCCCTCCTCTTCAGTCTTTTGGAAGAGTCTTTTCAGTATAAGTTATTCTTTGTGTGTTTGGTAGAATTCCCCAGTGAAGTCATCCTATCCTGGACTTTTTTTTCAGGGAGTTTTTTAAATTACAGATTCTATTTCACTTCTAGTAATCAGTCTGTTCAAATTACCTGTTTCTTTTTGATTCAGTTTTGGCAGGCTGTATGTCTCTAGACACTTGTCCATTTCTTCTAGGTCATCCATTTTGGCATATAACTGTTCTTAATATTTTCTTATGATTTTTTGTATTTCTGCGGTATCAGTTGCTATTTCTCCTCTTTTATGTCTTTTTTTAATAAGTAAAAATTCTTTTTTAAAAATTTATTTATTTTATTTATTTATTTTTGGCTATGTTGAGTCTTCATTGTTGTGCACGGGCTTTCTCTAGTTGTGGTGAGTGGGGGCTACTCTTCATTGTGGTGCTCTGGCTTCTCATTGCAGTGGCTTCTCTTGTTGCAGAGCACAGACTCTAGACATGTGGGCTTCAGTGGTTGTGGCATGCAGGCTCAGTAGTTGCGGCACACAGGCTTAGTTGCTCCGTGGCATGTGGAATCTTCCCAGACCAGGGATCGAACCTGTGTCCCCTGCATTGGCAGGCAGATTCTTAACCACTGTGCCCCAGGGAAGTCCCTATTTAGGATTATTTTTGTTTTTTGAGGAAGACCTGTATCACTACAAACTTCCCTCTTAGGACTATTTTTGCTGCATGCATAGATTTTGTATGGTTGTGTTTTGTTTTCATTGTTGTTTGTCTCGAGGTATTTGTTTTTTTATTTCCTCTTTGATTTCATCATTAACCCATTGGTTTTTTTAGTAGCATGTTTCTTAGTCTCCATGTAATTGCCTTTTTCTTTGTTTCTCCTCCTGTGGTTGATTTCTAGTTTCATGCCATTGTGGTCAGAAAAGATGCTTGAAATAATTCTTACTCTTTAAATCTGTTGAGGCTTGTTTTGTATCCTAGTATGTGAGCTATCCTAGAGAATGTTCTATTTCACTTTTGCGATCTAAAATCTGAAGATATTTACATTTAGAAGTAAAAGTATTTGTACTAAGTAAAATAATTCCATATAGAATAAAGAAATAAAATTCAAGGAAAAAATAGCCACATGGATTATTGGGAACTCTACATAAGTCTTAAAATTTTCAAAGAAGAATGAATTCTCCTATAATAATACAAATACAAATTATTGGATGAAAGTCACTGCAGAAGACAGTGGAGGTTAGGATGTTAGATGTATTCACCTCTATCTTCCTTACTGACTCATTATTAATTAAATTCTAATTGACATTAGATCCTGGAACTTAACCTGAGCCGTTTTCCTCAGTTGTGTAGATGAGTCTGAGTACAGGAAGCAACAAGTCACCTGCCAGGCTTGTTAGGAACACTGATGATTCATCAGTGGGAGAGGACCACACTGCACAATACTGCACTTACCTGAGCCAGGGCAGCACCAGAGGAAGGCTAGGAATGCAGGCGAGCCAGAACCCAGCACAACGGGGGAATTCCCTCAGCTCCCAGAGGCCTCGTGCTGTGGTCAGCACCATCAGAACCAGCCAATGTATGGAGAGAAGTTTGCAAGACATAAGGGCCTTGAGGAAGAGAGAAAATTGTAAGAAATATGATATTTTTGATTATGTTGCCAAACCCTGTGTTTATACACATTGACAAATTAGAATACTGTGGTCACAGAGGTGAGTATATATAAGACACAAATTTGAGCAAATTTCCACTGGAGTAAATTAACTTCTAACTGTGCCTAAATTTTAACTATTGTTTGAAAGATTCTTATATCAAACAGGTCTATTAAGAGAGCAGAAGGAACATGTAATTTTCAAAAAACATTTGTATCATTTGAGTACAACATAATTATACTACTGCAAATACTTTTTCTTGAAAATTCTCCATTTTAAAATAGAACTACCTTCATTATCTAAAACTAATGATCAAAATCATCTCATGAAAGCCTCAGACTCCTTCTCTATATCTAAAACTATCCCATTCCCTGAGCTCAGTTTATTAATTAGTCATCATGAATTAAGGAGAAAGCTCTACAAGTCATAGAAATTAGGTTCCCTGATCTCTAGATAGTAGGATTACTTAAAATACTCCTGAAATTCTTCATACTACCTTGGTTCTTCCTGTTCAATCTATTTTGTTCTGTAGGCTAGGAGGCTCCCTGGCATGAATAGCATTTACCAAAACTTTTCAGAGTGGCAGAGTTATATATTTTACATCTGATTCCCTAAATTAGCTAGTCCATATGCTTCCGGTCACTTGTTTCTTTTTTTGAATCATTCTGCCTTCTGGTGTTTCTCTGAAAATACTTTGAAGCAGTTACTGTACTCTCTGCTGTGTTTGCTGTGTATGAACTTACTGGACTTTTATCCACTGACTCAGTAACTAAGATCATGAGGTAAACACTGTTTTCTTACTCCCTATCCTTGAAAAACAAAACCAGTTTCCAAAGACAGTCACATTGTCTAGCCAGTTTCAGCTTCCTTTTATAAAATTCCCTAGGACTCATTGGCTTGCTTAGGAAAAACGTATTGCTTATTTCTCTGATCCTTTCCTGCAACAACTAGAATTTCATCATATAAGATAACATAATCAGAACTTGTAGGTACAAGCCTCACTTCAGCTGTTTTAGTTTTGCTCTAAGATTGTACAGAGACAAAACATCCCCACGCCTCTCCCTCTGCAGATGGCAGAGTGTCATCTGTTTTTATCATTTCTATGGCTTGCAATACTCAGAGCAGTATCTTTGGTCAAGTCTGTTTTCCACAGTCTAATTGGCACTCACTGTTAAAAACAACAGGTAATAATCACGTGCCAAATTTTAACTTATTAATGAAAAAACCAATTAGAAGACAATGGGGTTGGTGGCAAGAGCATTTGAAGAACATAGTTCTGTACTATTCAAAGGGAAAAGAATCGAAAATTGCTCAGTCAGATGAAAATCTATAAATATTCTTCAAGAGAACAAGCCTATAAACTTTAGGGTTATCTTCTCCACAATGCAGCAAAATATCAAACCCTATAATTTTCAATAAACTAACCGCTAACTTTACAGAGCTGTCTGTACCCTTGCCAACTGTTAATTGTTAGTTATATTCCAGAGTCAGATGAAAGCCTAACTGATTTCTCTGATGAAGCTTTAGCGTGATATGAAGGAATCAAGCAATGAGCATTTTGCCTTTTCCAGGTTTGGAATAAATTTTTCCTCAGCATCAGCTCAGTTCTTTCAACCCTCAGAGGATACTTCCTAGTTCCTTGGTCCACTGTCTCAAATCACCTGCCTGCTACTCATCCATGGACTGAGGTCTACAGTCCAACAGCTCTTGAGTAACTGAATGAAATAATCACGTAAGTGAACTTGGGAGCAGATCCTTCCCTAATCAAATCTTCACACGAGTCCTCAGCACCTGAAACCTTGACTGAAGTCCTGTGAGAAACTGTGAGCCAGAGGACTCAGCAAAGCCATGCCCAAATTCCTGTCCCACAGAAACTGTGAGATAATAAATGTTTGTTATTTAAAGATACTAAACTTTCACCCAAGGCAATCTACAGATTCAACACAATCCCTATCAAAATACCAATGGCATTTTTCACAGAACTAGAGCAAATAATTTTAAAATTTGTATGGGAGCACAAAAGACCCTGAATAACCAAAACAATCTTGAGAAAGAAGAATAGAGCTGGGGGAATCATGCTTCCTGACTTCAGACTATACTACAAAGCTACAGTAATCAAAAGAATATGGTACTGGCAAAAAAACAGACAGAAAGATCAATGAAACAGAATAGAAAGCCAGAAATAAACCCACACACTTATGGTCAATTAATCTATGACAAAGGAGGCAAGAATAGACAATGCGGGAAAAGACAGACCGTTCAATAAGTGGTGGTTGGAAAGTTGGACAGTTACATGTAAAAGAATGAAATTAGAACATTTTCTGCGACCATATACAAAACCAAACTCAAAATGGATTAAAGACCTAAATGTAAGACTGGAAACCATAAGACTCCAGGAAGAAGCATAGGCAGAACACACTTTGACATAAATTGTACCAATATTTTTTAAAATCTGTCTCCTAAGGCAAAGGAAACGAAAGCAAAAATAAACAAATGGGATCTAATTAAACTTAAGAGCTTTTGCACAGCAAAGAAAGCCATCGACAAAATGAAAAGACAACATACCAAATGGGAGAAAATATTTGCAAATCATATATCTAATAAAAGGTTAATATCCAAAATATATAGAGAACTCATACAACTCAACAACAGAGAACAAACAATCCTATTAAAAAATGGGCAGAGGAGCTGATAGACATTTTTCCAAACAAGACTTTCAGATGGCCAACAGGCATATGAAGAGATGCCCAACATCACTTATCATCAGAGAAAGGCAGATCAAAACCACAAAAAAAATTGCCTCACACCTGTCAGAATGGCTATTGTTAAAAAGACCACAAATAATAAATGTTGGCGACTATGTGGAGAAAAGGAAACTGTTGTGCACTGTTGGTAGGAATGTACATTGGTGCAGCCATTGTGGAAAACAGTAAGAAGCGTCCTCAAAAAACTAAAAATAGAGCTACCATATGACACAGCAATTCCTTTCCATAGTATATATCTGAAGAAAACAACACTAATTTGAAAAGATACATGCACACCAGTGTTCATAGCAGCATTATTTACCATAGTCAACAACAGATGACCTGTCCCTCAACAGATGAATGGATAAAGATGTGGTACATACACACACACACACACACACACACACACACACACACAATGGAATATTACTCAGTCGTAAAAAGAATGAAATTTTGCCATTTCCCACAACATGGGCAGATCTGGTGGGTATTATGCTTAGTGAAGTAAGTCAGAGAAAGACAAATACTGTATGTTACCATTTATATATGGAATCTAAAAAATACAAATGAATGAATATAACAAAACAGAAACAGACTCACAGATATAGAAAACAAAGTAATAGTTACCAATGCGGGTGGTAAGGAGGCGGCAGCGGCCCGGGCGGGTGGGAGGTGCACCAGCAGCGGCAGCGCGAGGGCTGCGAGGGCTGGGCCGGCCGGCTGGCAGACTACGATGCGGAACTTCTGCGCGGCCCCCAACTGCACGCGGAAGAGCACGCAGTAGGACCTGGCCTTTTTCAGGTTCCCGTGGGATCCAGCCAGATGCCAGAAGTCAGTGGAGAATTGTAGGAGAGCAGACTTAGAAGATAAAACACCTGATAAACTAAATAAACATTACTGATTGTGTGCCAAACACTTTGAGACGTCTATGATCTGTAGAACTATACATTTTGCAGAGGCATCAGAAAACCAAAGAATGATTGGGTTATTGTATTTCTCAAAATTAATTGAAGCAAATACATGTGAAGTCATTGGGAGAGTCCTTATAGGACAGTTCTTCGAGATAATGCAATGCCAACAATATTTGATCTTACCAGCCATTTGAATAATCCACACAGTAGACACAGAAAACGAATAAAAGAATTGAGTGAAGATGAAATCAGGACACTGAAACAGAAAAAAATTGATGAAACTTCTGAACAGGAACCAAAACATAAGGAAATAAACAGCAACAATGCTCAGAACCCCAGTGCAGAAGAAGGGAGTGAAGAGCAGGGTGAAGACATTTTAACTTTAACCCTTGAAGAGAAGGAAAACAAAGAATACTTAAAATCTTTATTTGAAATTTTGATTCTTATGGGAAAACAGAACATACCTCTGGATGGATATGAAACTGATGAAATCCCAGAAGGTCTCTTTACTCCTGATAACTTTCAAGCACTGCTGGAGTGCCGGATCAATTCTGGTGGAGAGGTTCTGAGAAGGTGCTTTGAGACAGCAGCAGTTAACACATTGTTCTGTTTGAAAACACAGCAGAAACAGATGCTAGAGAGCTGTGAGAGCTGCATTTGGGAAGAAACCCTAAGGGAAGTGAGAGACTCACTTCTTTTCCATTGTCACTGACGATGTGGTGGGCTTAGCAGGGGAAGAGCACCTGCCTGTGTTGGTGAGGTTTGTTGATGAAGCTCACAACCTGAGAGAGGAATCTGTGGGCTTCCTGCCTTATGAAGCTGATGCAGAAATTTTGGCTGTGAAATTTCACACTACGATAACTGAGAAGTGGGGATTCAGCATGGAGTACTGTCGTGGCCAGGCTTACATTGTGTCCAGTGGATTTTCTTCCAAAGTGAAAGTTGTTGCTTCTAGACTTTTAGAGAAATATCCCCAAGCTATCTACACACTCTGCTCTTCCTGTGCCTTAAATATGTGGTTGGCAAAATCAGTGCCTGTTATGGGAGTATCTGTCACATTAGGAACAACTGAGGAAGCTTGTTCTTTTTCCCATCAATCACCACAACTGCTTTTAGAGCTTGACAATGTAATTTCTGTTCTATTCCAGAACAATGAAGAAAGGGGCAAAGAACTGAAGGAAATTTGCCATTCTCAGTGGACAGGCAGGCATGATGCTTTTGAAATCTTAGTGGACCTCCCACAAGCACTTGTTTTATGTATAGATGGTATAAATAGTGACACAAATGTTAGATGGAATAACTGTATAGCTGGCCGAGCCTTTGTACTCTGTAGTGCAGTAACAGATTTTGATTTCATCGTTACCAACATTGTTCTTAAAAATGTTCTATCTTTTACAAGAGCCTTTGGGAAAAATATTCAGGGGCAAACTTCTGATGTCTTCTTGCAGCCAGTAGTTTGGCTGCAGTGCTGCATTCACTAAATAAAGTGATGGAAAATATCGAAGTTTATCATGAATTTTGGTTTGAGGAAGCCACAAATTTGGCAACCAAACTTGATATTCAGATGAAACTCCCAGGGAAATTTCACAGAGCTCAGCATAGTAACCTGGAATTTCAGCTAACCTCTGAGAGTTACTATAAAGAAACTCTAAATGTTCCAACAGTGGAACACATTATTCAGGAACTGAAAGATATCTTCTCAGAACAACACCTCAAAGCTCTTAAATGCTCACCTCTGGTACCCTCTGTCATGGGACAGCTTAAATTCAATACATCAGAGGAGCATCATGCTGACATGTACAGAAGTGATTTACCTAATCCTGACACACACTCTGCTGAGCTGCAGTGTTGGAGAATCAAGTGGAAACACAGAAGGAAAGATATAGAGCTTCCATCCACTATTTATGAAGCCCTTCATCTGCCAGACATCAAGTTTTTTCCTAATGTTTATGCATTGCTGAAGGTCCTATGTATTCTTCCTGTGATGAAGGTTGAGAATGAACGCTATGAAAATGGGTGAAAGCGTCTCAAAGCATACCTGAGGAACACTTTGACAGACCAAAGGTCAAGTAACTTGGCTTTGCTTAACATAAATTTTGATATAAAACACGATTTGGATTTAATGGTGGATACATATATCAAACTCTATACAAGTTAAGTTAGAGCTTCCCACAGATAATTCAGAAACCATTTAAAATACCTAAGAGACTTTTAAAATAGGCTTTCTCTTATATTTGATATTTGAAAAAATCTGTAAGAAATTTGAAAATACCTTTCAGAAAAGTTGTAAGGTGTACGTAGGCCACTTAATCACTGAATATCTTGACCTGTAGGCCTCGCATTGAGTACATTAGTCATTGATAATCTTCCTGTTTAAATGGCCCGTTTGAAGTCCTATGCTTTGGAGACCTAACTGTTCTTCCAGAAGATAGCATTGAAAGTACCATGTTACACTCTGTGTGATCTCTGCTAATGGCACTTTGAAATTGTATTAGTTAAGTCATTTTAGATATAACATTTGTCACTGTGGATCCAATTGTCAGGTACTGAGTTATCAGTTCTTTGAAGAAATAAATTTTGAGGAGGTATGGGAGGAAGAAATACATTTTACAAAACATTACAATGAAGCTCATGACTGACCTTTGAATAGTAGGAGTTTTAAGTATGCTGTTAAAAATCTGTAAGGGACAGTTAAGAAAATTATCAGACTGTAAGAGAAACGTGTGAGTTTGCCAAACAAGGATTTCAGTGTAGATTTTGTCTTTATCAAATGAAGTTGAAGGAACAAGTTATAGTTACAGTTTGAATGGAAGAGCCTTCCCTTGTTGTTCCACATCTGATTGTTGCTGTTTACATTCCTTTATTGAGCCTACATCTTCATAAGCTTTTTGACAGGTATATGTTGAACACTTCTGTTTCATGGTCAAGACAGGATCAGAGGCCATGATACTGACAACTGATTTCTCTGTTTTCTTCTGTCTTTTTCCATGACTGTATCTACTGCCTCACCTTGGTTTACAAGCAAAACCTAGAAAACCTACAAAAATAAGTGTTTTGTGGTTTATCTAGGAATAATACAGAAAATATTGCTGTTATTTTTGGTGAAGAAAATCAATTTTGTATAGTTTACTTCAACCTAAATAAAATGTGAATTTTGTTTAAAAAAATAAAAGTTACCAATGTGGGGAGGTAGGAGATTAAGAGGTACAAACTGTGTACAAAATAAATAAGCTACAAGGATATATTGTACAGCACAGGGAATATATCCAATATTTTATAATAACTTTAAATGAAATATAATCTATAAAAACTTTGAATCACTATGTTGTACACCTGAAACTAATATAATACTGTAAATCAACTATACCTCAGTTTAAAAAAAAGGAAAAAAAGATACAGATTAAAATTAGCCAGGAAAAAGGTACACAGGGAAGAATCTAGAAGAGCCATCAGATGCGAGCTTCCATTTGTCCTCTCCCAGTGGATTGATACAGACAACATTTAAGTCTTCTATCAACAATGAGAGACAACATGCACAAAGTACTGCCAACCCATGAAGTTCACTTGAGCCTTGGTGTCCAGAGTTTTTATTCAGGGTCAGTCATGTAGACAAGGTGTGCATACACGGCTGACCTTCGTTACTTAGTCTCTAGCCTCTCAGAGGCCAAACTGATACTAAGTGTCCCAAAGCCCCATGTAAAAAAGATGCTTTTATCAGGCAGGTTATTCCAAAAACTTAGAGGTTACCTCCTGGGAGCCTAGCAAGTGGTCAAACCTTTCTTTGAAATGTGCAGGTTTTAGACAACCCAGGCCTACTGAGTTTATCTTTTACTGCAGAGAAGCACACTCTTTCTTGAAATCCAGAGACTTTTGGTGCCTGACAACAACAGGAGTGGCAGTAGCAATGACAACAGGCACCATGCACCACTACAGGTGATAGAGACATGAGAGCAACTGAGTCTGGAGACTCAAGACAGTTAATCTCAGCTCTGGCCAGAGCAGCCTTCATAGACCAAGGAGGAAGTGGAGCCAGCATGTCCACGGCAGGCACTGTGAAATATACTCAAGAATGTTTAAAATGGCTGCAGCAAGGGCCACAAGCCTGGCCTTCTAGTATGTCAGCAGGAACTGCTGATCTCTCCCCAGAGGGCAGCATGAGTGTGGTGATTACAGAAGCCTGTTGCAGAAACAGCTTAAGATTCAGTAGTGGGACACCTCATCCCAAACTTGCAGGGTTAAGGCAACACAAGTGAACGGAACAGAAGCCAGAGAGTTTCCCAACCCAAGAATGAAACCCAAATGGAAAGAAAGGGAAAGGATAAGTTCCAATTAAAGCCATTCCAACACCATAGGGTGGGGCAGTACAGAAAAACCCTCATATTATCCATATGCTGGTTAGCCTACCAGGGAACCACTAAGAGTTAAAAAGAAAAAAAGGAGGGAAAGGCCAGAGCATCCCAGGGAAGAGAGGATGCAGCTTCTCCCCCATCATAAATACTGGACTCAACCTACCACATAGGAGTCTAAGTGGGTGGCCAGAAAGCCCTTCCTTCTGTGAAAGGGCCTATACTAAGGCCTCTGTGAAGAATAAGTGAAACAGTAACCCTCTGCTCAAGGAGCTTGCAGTGTAGTAGACTGGATTGCAAACTTTCTTTTTTTTTTTTTCTTCAGCTGCTCATGAGGATCACA
This sequence comes from Delphinapterus leucas, assembly GCF_059928025.1. Lineage (NCBI taxonomy): Eukaryota > Metazoa > Chordata > Mammalia > Artiodactyla > Monodontidae > Delphinapterus > Delphinapterus leucas. The sequence goes on from NC_143131.1 coordinate 128,247,751, forward strand.
AATACCAAATCATGGGTCATGCAGGGTATATATTGATTAAGCACAAGAAAGAAATTGAGTGAAATTGAAGTGATCTGACTGCATCCCTCTCTGGACTATGATCTCCATAGCACATGATCTCTGGACCATGATCTCCTATAGGGCACTGGGTCAATTCAATTGTGTAGTGAATTGACTGTCTCTTATGGGAAGAAAAACTTAGACTTGCTGCTACCTGTTCTGTGCCAGGTGCTATACCTGGTGCTTTACAAGCATAACTCATGCTTGTAACAATTTTATGCTTAAGGCATTGTCATCTCAGTTTGAGGAAAGTCATATGAAGAAAATGGAGGCTCAGAGGACTGAAGTGACCTGCATAAGTCACACAAGCTAATATGTAGTACAGCTAGAATATCAAGCTGTGTCTTTCTGACTATATAACCTGTGCTCTTTGCCGTATACTGGGAATTATTTCTTTTAATTACTAATGTAATAAGTGAAAATGGGTATTCTTTTTAAAGAGCAAGCATATAAAAGTTATGTAAAAGTTGCAGGACTTCCCTGGTGGTCCAGTGGTTAAGAATCCATCTTGCAACGCAGGGGGATGCCAGTTCGATCTTCAGTCAGGGAACTAAGATCCCACATGCCTTGTGGCAACTAAGCCCACACACCGCAACTACTGAGCCCACGCACCACAACTAGAGAGCTTGCGTGCCACAACTACAGAGCCCTGGTGCTCTGGAGCCCGTGCACCACAACTAGAGATAAGCCCACACGCCACAACTAGGGAGAAGCCCATGCACCCCAATGAAGCACCTGTGCGCCACAATGAAAGATCCAGTGTGCCACAACTAAGACCTGACACAGCCAAAAAAATAATAAATAAATAAATAAAAATTAAAAAATAAAAGTTGCAAATATAACAGTGTCCTGATATCTTTCAACCAGCTTCCCCTCATGTTAACATCTTACATAACCACAGTACAAGCATGAGAATCAGGAAATTAACATTAGTACAATGTTATTGACTACTGTAAAAACTGTATTTGAATTTCATAAGTTTTTCCACTGAAACTATTTTTGAAAAGGTCCAATCCAGGATCTCACACTGCACTAGTTATTTCTCCTTAGTCTCCTCTAATCTGCAGCAGTTCCTCAGTCTTTCCTTGTCTTTCATGACCTTGACATGTTCTAAGGGTCTTGATCTCCTATTTTAATGTTCCTCAATTTGGGTTTGTCTGATATTTCTTCATGATTAGTCTGAGGTTATGCATTTTAGACAAGAACACTGCAGAAGTGATTTTGTGTCCTCCTGAGGGCATCCCATCACAGGATTTAGGTTGTTGATATGTCTTATTACTGGTGACTTTGACTTTGATCACTTGGTTAAGAGGGTTTCCATCAGGTCTCTCCACTCTCAAGGTAATATATTTTCCTTTGCAGTTAATAAATATTTTGGAAGAGATGGTATGAAGCTCTACAAGTATATTTCTTCCCAAATTTTCACCTCCTAATTTTAGCATCCATCAGTGGATTTTATCTGCAGTTATTCCTGTGGTATTGACCTAATGGTGATTTTCTGTTTTCCTCATTCCTTTCACACTCATTAGTTGGAATTCTACAGCAAGGAAGAGCTATCTCTTCTCCCTCATTTATTTATTCAATTATTTATATCAGTATGGACTCATGTATAAGACTCTGGAATTTGGTTGTATCCAGATTGCCAAAGATCTCAAATACTATGTTAAGAGTTTGCACTTGATTCATTGGGCAATGGAGAGCCACTGTGGCTTTTTTTTTTTTAAGCAGATAATTAATATAGACATTATTAATGGCTTTTGAATCAGAATCCATCAGTGAATTAGTTGAGGATCAAAGTAAGAATCCCTTCCTTCCCTCGTTGTCCCTGTAGGTCCTTTGTTGCTTATGGCTCTGGCTCTTCTATCTAGGGCTTCAAGTAAGAGCCCCAGTACAATTGGCTTTTTAAAAAAATAAATTTCAAAGCCTACCCTATTATACAAACAGTAGTCCCATGTTCTGAGTAAGAAGATACAGCAGTTTTGGCTCATTGTTAAAGAACCTCAAATCCCACACTACTCCATAGTGGCCCCAGGTTCTGAAAATAAGAGACCCAGAAGGACTGGCTCATTGCTGACAAAGCTCAAAGCCTACCTTATTGCACAGACAGTGGTCTGGGGTTCTGCAAAAGCCTCAGTGCCTACTGTACTGTGCATAATACAGAGGTGGACATCATCGGGTTGCAAGCTGTGGAGGAGAGCAGCACGTAATCCATCACACAGACAGAAGAGCATGGGGAAGGGCTGGAGGTCACTGGTGCCATCATATTTAAGACAAGGAGACAGTAACCTGTTAAGCCCATCAGAAGAAGAGCCAGAACATGAAACCAAGCTGTTTTCAGTTTAGCGTCCCTTAGTTTTAAATTCATTTTTAGAATGAATTACTATCTTCTTTTTCAACTTATGTATTCCACAGCATAGAAGTGACCTCACAGTGGATTCTGTGACATCAACCAAGCTTCAGCCTGAGACGACCCTAGTCTCCAGTCAAATGGAGCCTCACCTCATACCCATGCTCCATGGAGCTGATAGAAACACTCTACCTCACATTAACCCCTGTCTATCTTTGGTTCCTCAAGGTTATGGCTGAAAGTCACCTTCTGTGGGCTGGAAAGCACCACCACCTCCTTCTCTTGCTTGTCTTCCCTTTGAAGGTCCCTGAACATAGATACTAAGTCTGGCCTGTAGATCAAGCAAGAACAAGACTCATGTTTCCTCAGTATACTCATGGGAGGGAGGAGGGGAACAGCAGTATTTGTCAGGCTACCATCTTGACTTGACTTCGCAATTCCACTTCTGGGTATATACCCAAGAGAAACTCTAACACATGTGTACCAGGAGACAACTGTAAAATGCAACAAAATATAAGGGCAAAGCATTGGAAATAGCCCCAAATGTCCATCAACTGGGGAACTGATAAATTATGGACTACATATACTGTTGGATACTATACAACAGTGGCAGACACATAGGCATGAATGAATCTCACCTATGGTAGGGTAAAAACAGTAAGTCACAGAACACATGTGCTTTAGTTCAATGTATAAAACAGTTAATAATAATACCTAGCAATAAATTATTTAGAGTATATATTTGGCAAAATTAGAAAAAAGGAAGTATCTATAGGGTATAAAGGAGGGAGATGTCATTAGGGAAGTATACACAACAGCTTCAATAGTGTTGGCGACTGTTCTATTTCATAAACAAGGTGGTGGGTACACAGGTATTTATTTTCTAATATTTTCACATTTCTGACATCTGGATGGTCTTAAGATATAGCTGTCATTATCATAAATACACCTTAGTCAGTTTTTTAATACATTTTACTTTGTATGTATTCACAAGGGTGATAAATGTTAAAACCAAAGTCTGAAAAAAAATTTAATAAGTATAAAAAATTCAAAATGACAAAAAAATCATTGTGTCAGTTTAATTGGTATAATTTTTTCTTTTTTAGTGGTACATAAAATACAATATGTATTATACTTGATGACATGTTATATTCAGAGGGATACTAAATTTTTAACCATATTAACTGTATATTGTATATACAGTTTTGCAAGTATGGTATATTTTATCATAAAAATCTATTGTCTGTTATCATTTTTCCATTTTTCACAGGGGTAAGAAAAAACACAAATACCTATGGGAAAAGGTATTTCATGTAAACAGTAACTAAAGGAGAGTAGGGTTGGCTATACTAATATTAGACAAAATAGACTTTTAAGTCAAAAACTGTTACATGAGGGAATTCCCTGGCAGGCCAGTGGTTAGGACTCCATGCTCCCTGCTGAGGCCACGGGTTCAATCCTTGGTTGGGGAACTAAGATCCTGTAAGCTGTGTGGCGCAGCCAAAAAAAACTGTTACAAGAGACAAAAAAGGACACTACATATTGATAAAAGGATCAATTCACCAAGAAGATATAACAACTATAAACATATATGCACCAAATCACATACCTCCAAACTGTATGTAGCAAATATTATTAGAATTAGAGAGAGAAGTAGGCAGATCTACAATAATAGTAGACTTCAATAATCCACTTTCAATAATGTATAAGACAACCAGACAGAACATCAGTATGGAAGCAGAATACTTGAACAATACTATAGACAAATGGACACAATAGACACCTATACTCCTCTCAACAACAGAATTACATTTTTTTTCAAGTGCACATGGAACATTCTTCAGAATAGACCCCATATGTTAGACTACAAAGCAATTGTTAAGTTTTAAAAGATTGGAATTATGCAATGTATCCTTCAAATCACAATGGAATGAAACTAAACATTAATATAAGAAAAACTGAAAAATTCACAAATATGTAGAAATTAAACAACATACTTTTAAACCAATGGGTCAAAGAAGAAATTGCAAGGGAAATTAGGAAATATATTGAGACAGATGAAAACAAAACACAATGCGCTGAAACTTATGAGAAACAGTAAAAGCATTGCTAAAAGGACAATTTATAACTGTAAATACTTACATTTAACAAGAAGAAAGATTTTAATTCAACAACCTAACTTTTTCTCTTAAAGAACTAGAAAAAGAACAACCTAAACCCAAAGCTAGCAGAAAGAAGGAAGTAATACAGATTGGGTAAAGCTGCCTAAAAAGTACAGTACAGGAACTCAGTATCATTTCCCTTTCAATTAGGAACTCAACAGTATGCACTCAGTCTTAAAACACTTCTCCAGGCAATGAGATATAATTATAGACAAACTAACCTGAATCAGAAATATTTGTTTCTTTTTTCTGGTTGAGCCTGGAGTTGAGGTTGGAACAGGGCACAATCTTTTTGAGTTCAGTTACCAGAACTGAAAACTCAATGGAGAACAGGCCTTTTCCATTTGCTCTGTTATTTTCAGAGTGTGGTTTTAAACTATGTCTCTGGAGATCTATCCAGCTTGCTTCAGGTTCTGGGTACCATCCTGCATCTTTACATACCAGACGGACCACTCTGGCATCACTGTTCTTGATGAGAACATGTGAGGAACTTCCTATTCTTGTGAAATGAGAAGGGAACAAGCAGCTCAATTAAGAAATCAAAAAGTGGTTTGATTCTAGTTTCAGTATTTTGAATATGATGGACCAAATCAAAGGATGGTTCATCTCCTGTATAACTTAGGTAAAAACAATGAAAAATTTCCATCAAAATACATAATTATCCTAAGGAATCATATATAGCAGAAAAAGGCAAGAACAAGTAATTTTTAAGAACTGAGATAATTGAAAATATGGAAGAAAAGAAGATAATAATGAGAAGCTGAGTCTAACAATTTATAGTAATTTCAGAAGCACCCTAAAAGCTGTTTGAATGGCACAGTTCTAATCAAAAGTTATTATACCACAACAGAAGTCAAATTGTCAAAGCAGATTCAGAGAAATTAGGCACCTTACTTAACAGCAAATTTTACTAATGATTAATTAAGGATACAAGCAAAAAAGCAAGCATAACATCTATCTCTGGAAGGGTCCAAACTATCATATGCACCTCCAAAAAATAGATTTTTGTACTGGGACGTATTCTGGCTTCAGAGCTAGAGATGAGTGTTCACTGTGTGTGTTGGACATGTGCTGTAAAAGTCAGCTCTAGGGAGCTATTTAAGTTTAGAGCTTCTTAGTTTTTATATTCCATCAGTCATGCAGAGAGGGGATCTACAAGACTAATTTCTGTTCTCTAAGCGGTGCTCCATAATCAATAAATTCCAGATTTGTTTACAATAAGCAATGTAAAACTTCTGGTAAAAATATTATCACATGAGACCTTCTTTGGCTATCCTCCTAGTTGTAAGTTTACATGGAGGAGAGAGTTACAGAGCTGTTGAAGGATTCAACACAATTCAGCCCATATCACAGGAGCAAACCAACTGGGCCTTCAAGAGACATGCAGTAAGGCACCAAGGGGAGGTAAAAAGAGTGTGTGAAAAGGTATGTTTTTAGAAGTATCATCTCATTGAACCTTCTCAGAATACGGGTTTGGGCAAAAGTATTTGTAGGAGAAGAACCTTACCTTGTCAGAAAACCTCAATTGCTTGTCCTAGTCCAAAAAATATTTGAATAACAGGATCTTCTGTAAAAAGAGCGGATATTAGGTTGAGAAAGGGAAACCAGAATAATCCAGAATAAAGAGAAGGCTGAAGGCTCTTCAGCAATACCTTTCTAGAAGTTCCAACATTGGGCCTAAGAGTTAGTTAGTGAAAGAGGACAAACAAGAATATTTCTCATTCAAGGGATAGTATATCCCAATTCTGAGGCTCCTGAGAGGTTGAATATACAAGGTTATAAATTTTTAAAAATCTGTATTATCCAGAATTTTAAATGAACAATTATAACTGCTCATAGTATATAAATGTGCCACTTTGGACATTCATATTCATTTTCTTATTTGATATTTACAACAGAGTATGGAGTTGGCATTATGGTCCCCATTGTATAGTGCAAGAAATAAGGCCCAGAAAGCTCATAACTGCAGAGGCTACCATGAACCCATGTTTTCTGTTCCCAAGTGCAAATGCTATTCCCTCTTAGTCTAATCGTCTAACATTTTCTAAACATTCTTGACAAGGAAAGGATAACGAAGCACTGCTTTGAGAAGGCTAGTTTTGAAAGTTTCTTCATTTTTGGAGAAATATGATTTAAGGGACAGATTTGGAGGTGTTAGTACCAAGCAGCCTATGACAGGCCTTGTGGTGCTCAGGTTGCACAGCTCACTCTGGCTGCCTCTTCACCTTCATCTTGAGCCCACATGTAACAGCCAGGACCTAGTTTTTCTTAGCCTTTGGATCCACCTCCTACATAAATGCTACTGTACATTTCTCTTCCAGCCGTAGATCTTGGGCACAGGGTTGGGAATCTGTCTGGGGTCCTAAGGAAACACACAGGGCTACAGTACAGATTCTTTCACTGGGGGATTTAGACTTAGATCACTCTAGCCCTGCCAACCATCCATCTTCTGCTCTGGCCAGCCAGACACTTCACCTTCCTCCAAAACCTTATCTTGCCATCTTTTACTTTTGTTGATATATCTTTCATTATTCACTTAGTTATTGTAGTTCCCTCTATTCACCTGCCCCATTAATGTTAATTTCTCCTGTTGTAAAAAAGAGAACCATTTGCTTCCCAAGATTCCCTTTCATGTGGATTTCCTTCTCTGCAGCTCTTGTACCACTTCTTCCCGAAGTGCTGTATTTCTTATTTCTCGTCTCTTTCACAAATACAGACTCATCCTAACTTCTGTATCTCTTCCCCATTGCTAGTCAACACTTTCAAATCTTTTCCCACTTTAGTCTACTCACCTGAAGTTCTTCTCTTCCTTCAACAGGGCACACCCTGAGGGGCTAAGTTAAGGGGTCTGCTTCAAAGATATACATTTTAAATAGAAGATACAGAAATACTGAAAGTAATGGAAAGAAAAAATATATATCATTCATATACTAATCAAAAGAAAGCTGTTATAGAGCTCTTCTTACAATGGACAAAATAGAGTTCATTAAAAGGGAGAGAGATCACCAGGCAATAAAAAGGGAAAACTCACTACAATATAACATTCAGTAAATATAAGCAACGAAGAAATATAGGCACGTTTATTGTTATGTGAAATGGTGAAATGTACACATTTCTAAAATAAGGGTATATATAAGGTAAAATATTCTCTATCATCAGACACAAAAAAAAAAGTCCTTTTAACTTCAAGATAAGAAATTATACTGTCTTGAGCTCCCTTGTGCCTTCAGTTCCAAAATTCCATGGTTCTGTAATTCTGAGTTTCCATGGTTTTGTGAACCTCTGATTCCAATCCAAAGCAGTTCATTTGGAGAAAACAGGGCCATTTTCACTATTCTTACTGAGAATTCCTGAGGCAGGTATCTTGGTTACACTGGTGTGGGACATGGGAAAGCAAAGAAGGTGACTTAAAAGTAGCAAAAAGTACACCTAAAAGGTGTGGGAGTGACCAAATTTAGGAATAACAGAAAGAAGAACCAACACATTAAACCACCAGATTGTTTAATGTGGGCACTGCCATACTCTAATTTAAAACTGAATGAAAACAGCCCTTGGGAAGTTTATGGAGAAGATTTGGAGGTTCACCTCCTGCTTGACTTCTGTACCACCACTGCAGTGACTTTATCTTGAATGAGGATGTCATTAATGAAGAATATCATTACATATGGATGAGATGATCTGAATTATTTTGTATGTTAACCCCTTACCAGACATATCATTTGCAGATATCTTCTCCCATTCAGTAGGTTGTATTTTTGCTATGTTGATGGTTTCCTTATCTCTGCAAAGGCTTTTAAGTTTAATTAGGTCCCATTTGTTTATTTTTACTTTTGTTTTCCTTGCCTGAGGAGATAAATCCAAAAAAAATATTGCTAAGACTTATGTCAAAGAGTGTACTGCAGTCCAATGTTCCTAGTATCATTATTCACAGTAGTCAAGATATGGAAGCAACCTAGCTGTCCATCAAAAGATGAATGGTTAAAGAAGATGTGGTATATATAATACAATGGAATATTACTCAGCCATAAAAAAGAATGAAATTATGCCATTTCCAACAACATGGATGGATGTGGAGGGTATTATGCTTAGTAAAATAAGTCAGAGAAAGACAAATATTGTATGTTTTCACTTATATGTGGAATCTAAAAATTAAAACAAAGGAATGATAGGGCCTTTGGGACAATATGGTATAGTACAATGGTCCTTAACACTGGCCTCACTTAATAATCACCTTTTAAAAATAAAATTACCAGTGCCACACTCCAAAGGAATTCTCAAAATTTTGTAGAAAATTTATATTTAAAATATAATATTATGTGGCAATTCTGGAAATCAGATTCCACCCTCTCCCCAGGGTTTGTTGTTGTTGCTGCTGCCATTGTTGTTGTTGTTGTTGTTAGTATACTGACTTAAAAAATTGAAGTATACTTGATTTACAATATTATATTATTTTTGAGTGTACAGCATAGTGATTCATTATTTTCACAGATTGTACTCCATCATAAGTTATTACAAAATAATGGCTGTAACTCCCTTTGCTATGGAATATATCCTTGTTGCTTATCTATTTTACACATAGTAGTTTGTATCTATTAATCCCAAACCCCTACTTTGTCCTTCCCCCATTCCCTCTCCCCTTTTGTAACCACAAGTTTGTTTCCTTTATCTGCAAGTCTATTTCTGTTTGCATATACATTCATTTGTATAATTTTTAGATTCCACATAATAAGTGAACAATAAGTCTTTCTCTGACTTATTTCACTAAGCACAATATTCTTTAGGTCCATCCACATTGCTGCAAATGGCATAATTTTGTTCCTTTTTATGGGTGAATAATATTCCACTGTGTGTGTGTGTGTCTGTGTGTGTGTGTGTGTGTGCACATTTGCACACGTGCACCACATCTTATTTATCCATTCATCTGTTGATGAATACTTAGGTTGCTTCCATGTCTTGGCTGTTGTAAATAGTGCTGCTATGAACACTGAGGGTGCAGTACACGTGTTGACATAAGTCTTAGCAATATTTGTTTGGATTTATCTCCTCAGGCAAGGAAAACAAAATTAAAAATAAACAAACGGGACCTAATTAAACTTAAAAGCCTTTGCACAGCAAAGGGAAACTATCAACAAAATGAAAAGACAATACTGGAGTGCATGCATCTTCAAATTAGTATTTTGTTCTTTCCAGATATATGCCCAGGAATAGAACTGCTGGATCATTTGGTAGTTCTAATTTTAGTTTTTTGAGGAATCTCCATTCTGTTTTCCATAGTGGCTGTACCAATTTACATTCCCACCAACAGTGTACAAGGGCTCCCTTTTCTCTACATCCTCTCCAACATTAGTTATTTGTAGACTTTTTCATTACAGCCATTCTGACAGGTATGAGGTGATATCTCATTGTGGTTTCGATTTGCATTTCCCTCGTGATTAGTGGTGTTGACTTTCTGAACAAATTTTAGATGAATGAAATCAAAAACACAATACACCAAAACTTGAGTTCAGGTAAAGCAGTGCTTAGATGGAAATTTATAGCTATAAAAACCTACATAAAGAAAAAGATAGGCTAATGACCCAAGCAAGATGTCTGCCTCCAACAAGAGTTCAAGTAGATGAACACTCTCTGATATTTCTGCCACCAGCTTTTAGGACCCCAGAGAGAGCAACAGCCATCCTCTGCCTCTGCAGGACACACCACAAGACCAGCAGTGGACAAATCTGGAAGACACCATCTTAACCAAGTGATTAAAAGTTTACATCAACAATAATGGGACAAGTCAACATCACGTGCCTCCTGGTATGAGAAGAACAAAGCACCACTTCTCAGAAGGCAGAAAGCAGAAGCAAGAAGAACTACAATCCTGCAGCCTGTGGAACAAAAACCACATTCACAGAAAGACAGACAAGATGAAAAGGCAGAGGGCTATGTACCAGATGAAGGAACAAGATAAAACCCCAGAAAAACAACTAAATGAAGTGGTGATAGGCAACCTTCCAGAAAAAGAATTCAGAATAATGACAGTGAAGATGATCCAGGACCTTGGAAAAAGAATGGAGGCAAAGATCGAGAAGATGCAAGAAAAGTTTAACAAAGACCTAGAAGAATTAAAGAACAAACAAACAGAGATGAACAATACAATAATTGAAACGAAAACTGCACTAGAAGGAATCAATAGCAGAATAACTGAGGCAGAACACATAAGTGACCAGGAAGACAGAAGGGTGGAATTCACTGCTGCGGAACAGAATAAAGAAAAAAGAATGAAAACAAATGAAGACAGTCTAAGAGACCTCTGGGACAACATTAAACACAACAACATTCGCATTACAGGGGTCCCAGAAGGAGAAGAGAGAGAGAAAGGACCTGAGAAAATATTTGAAGAGATTATAGTCGAAAACTTCCCTAACATGGGAAATGAAATAGCCACCCAAGTCCACGAAGTGCAGAGAATCCCATACAGGATAAACCCAAGGAGAAACACGCCGAGACACATAATAAGAAAATTGGCAAAAATTAAAGACAAAGAAAAATTATTGAAAGCAGCAAGGGAAAAATGAGAAATAACATACAAGGGAACTCCCATAAGGTTAACAGCTGATTTCTCAGCAGAAACTGTACAAGCCAGAAGGGAGTGGCATGATATACTTAAAGTGATGACAGGGAAGAACCTACAACCAAGATTGCTCTACCCAGCAAGGATCTCATTCAGATTGGATGGAGAAATCAAAAGCTTTACAGACAAGCAAAAGCTAAGAGAATTCAGCACCACCAAACCAGCTCTACAACAAAGGCTAAAGGAACTTCTCTAAGTGGGAAACACAAGAGAAGAAAAGGACCTATAAAAACAAACCCAAAACAATTAGAAAATGGTCATAGGAACATACATATCGATAATTACCTTAAATGTGAATGGATTAAATGCTCCAACCAAAAGATGCAGGCTTGATGAATGGATACAAAAACAAGACCCATATATATGTCATCTACAAGAGACCCACTTCAGACCTAGGGACACATACAGACTGAAAGTGAGGGGACGGAAAAAGATATTCCATGCAAATGGAAAACAAAAGAAAGCTGGCGTAGCAATACTCATATCAGATAAAATAGACTTTAAAATAAAGAATGCTACAAGAGACAAGGAAGGACACTACATAATGATCAAGGGATCAATCCAAGAAGAAGATATAACAATTATAAATATATATGCACCCAACGTAGGAGCACATCAATACATAAGGCAACTGCTAACAGCTATAAAAGAGGAAATCGACAGTAACACAATAATAGTGGGGGACTTTAACACCTCACTTACACCAACGGACAGATCACCCAAAATGAAAATAAATAAGGAAACAGAAGCTTTAAATGACACATAGACCAGATAGATTTAATTGATATTTATAGGACATTCCATCCAAAAACAGCAGATTACACTTTCTTCTCAAGTGCGCATGGAACATTCTCCAGGACAGATCACATCTTGGGTCACAAATCAAGCCTCAGTAAATTTAAGAAAACTGAAATCATATCAAGCATCTCTTCTGACCACAACACTATGAGATTAGAAATGAATTACAGGGAAAAAGATAAAAAACACAAATACATGGAGGCTAAACAATATGTTACTAAATAACCAAGAGATAACGGAAGAAATCAAAGAGGAAATCAAAAAATCCTAGAGACAAATGACAATGAACACATGAGATCCAAAATCTATGGGATGCAGTAAAAGCAGTTCTAAGAGGGAAGTTTATAGCTATATAAGCCTACCTCAAGAAACAAGAAAAATCTCAACCTTACACCTAAATGAACTAGAGAAAGAAGAACCAACAAAACCCAAAGTTAGCAGAAGGAATGATATCATAAAGACCAGAGCAGAAATAATGAAATAGAACCAAAGAAAACAATAGCAAAGGTCAATAAAACTAAAACCTGGTTCTTTGAGAAGATAAACAAAATTGATAAACCCTTAGCCAGACTCATCAAGAAAAAGAGGGAGAGGACTCAAATCAATAAAATTTGAAATGAAAAAGGAGAAGTTACAACAGACACCACAGAAATACAAAGCATCCTAAGAAACTACTACAAGCAACTCTATGCCAATAAAATGGACAACCTGGAAGAAATGGACAAATTGATAGAAATGCACAACCTGCCAAGACTGAATCAGGAAGAAATAGAGAATATGAACAGATCAATCACAAGCACTGAAATTGAAACTGTGATTAAAAATCTTCCAACAAACAAAAGCCCAGGACCAGATGGCTTCACAGGCAAATTCTATCAAACATTTAGAGAAGAGCTAACACCTATGCTTCTCAAACTCTTCCAAAATATAGCAGAGGGAGGAACACTCCCAAACTCATTCTACGAGGTCACCATCACCCTGATACCAAAACCAGACAATGATGTCACAAAGAAAGAAAACTAGAGGCCAATATCACTGATGAACATAGATGCAAAAATCCTCAACAAAATACTAGCAAACAGAATCCAACAGCACATTAAAAGGATCATACACCAGGATCAAGTGGGGCTTAACCCAGGAATCCAAGGATTCTTCATATATGCAAATCAATCAATGTGATACACCATATTAACAAACTGAAGGAGAAAAACCATAAGATCATCTCAATCGATGCAGAGAAAGCTTTTGATAAAAGTCAACACCCATTTATGATAAAAACCCTGCAGAAAGTAGGCAAAGAGGGAACTTTCCTCAACATAATAAAGGCCATATATGACAAACCCACAGCCAACATCGTCCTCAATGGTGAAAAACTGAAGCCATTTCCACCAAGATCAGGAACAAGACAAGGTTGCCCACTCTCACCACTATTATTCAACATAGTTTTGGAAGTTTTAGCCACAGCAATCAGAGAAGAAAAAGAAATAAAAGGAATCCAAATTGGAAAAGAAGAAGTAAAGCTGTCACTGTTCGCAGATGACATGATACTATACATAGAGAATCCTAAAGATGCTATCAGAAAACTACTAGAGCTAATCAATGAATTTGGTAAAGTAGCAGGATACAAAATTAATGCACAGAAATCTCTGGCATTCCTATACACTAATGATGAAAAATCTGAAAGTGAAATTAAGAAAACACTCTTATTTACCATTGCAACAAAAAGAATAAAATATCTAGGAATAAACCTACCTAAGGTGACAAAAGACCTGTATGCAGAAAATTATAAGACACTGATGAAAGAAATTAAAGATGATACAAACAAATGGAGAGATATACCACGTTCTTGGATTGGAAGAATCAACATTGTGAAAATGACTCTACTACCCAAAGCAATCTACAGATTTAATGCAATCCCTATCCAGCTATCACTGGCATTTTTCACAGAACTAGAACAAAAAATTTCTCAATTTGTATGGAAACACAAAAGACCCCGAATAGCCAAAGCAATCTTGAGAATGAAAAACGGAGCTGGAGGAATCAGGCTTCCTGAGTTCAGACTATACTACAAAGCTACAGTAATCAAGACAGTATGGTACTTGCACAAAAAGAGAAATACAGATCAATGGAACAGGATAGAAAGCCCAGAGATAAACCCACGCACATATGGTCACCTTATCTTTGATAAAGGAGGCAAGAATATACAGTGGAGAAAAGACAGCCTCTTCAATAAGTGGTGATGGGAAAACTGGACAGCTACATGTAAAAGTATGAAATTAGAACACTCCCTAACACAATACACAAAAATAAACTCAAAATGGATTAAAGACCTAAATGTAAGGGCAGACACTATCAAACTCTTAGAGGAAAACATGGGCAGAACACTCTAGGACATAAATTACAGCAAGATCCTTTTTGACCCACCTCCTAGAGAAATGGAAATAAAAACAAAAATAAACAAATGGGACCTAATGAAACTTAAAAGCTTTTGCAGAGCAAAAGAAACCATAAACAAGACCAAAAGACAACCCTCAGAATGGGAGAAAATATTTGCAAATGAAGCAACTGACAGAGGATTAATCTCCAAAATTTACAAGCAGGAATATAAATTGATACAACCACTACGGAGAACAGTATGGAGGTTCCTTAAAAGAATAAAAGTAGAACTACCATATGATGCAGCAATCCCACTACTGCGCATATACCCTGAGAAAACCATAATTCAAAAAGAGTCATGTACCACAATGTTCATTGCAGCTCTATTTACAATAGCCAGGACATGGAAGCAACCTAAGTGTCCATCAACAGATGAATGGATAAAGAAGATGTGGCACATATATACAATGGAATAATACTCAGCCATAAGGAGAAACGAAATTGAGTTATTTGTAGTGAGGTGGATCGACCTAGAGTCTGTCATACAGAGTGAAGTAAGTCAGAAAGAGAAAAACAAATACCGTCTGCTAACACATATATATGGAATCTAAGAAAAAAGAAAAAAAAAAAGGTCATGAAGAACCTAGGGGCAAGACGGGAATAAAGACATAGACCTACTAGAGAATGGACTTGAGGATATGGGGAGGGGGAAGGGTAAGCTGTGACAAAGTGAAAGAGTGGCATGGACATATATACACTACCAAAGGTAACATAGATAGCTAGTGGGAAGCAGCTGCATAGCACAGGGAGATCAGCTTGGTGCTTTGTGACCACCTCGAGGGGTGGGATAGGGAGGGTGGGAGGGAGGGACACACAAGAGGGAAGAGATATGGGGACATATGTATAACTGATTAACTTTGTTATAAAGCAGAAACTAACACACCATTGTAAAGCAATTATACTCCAATAAAGATGTTAAAAAAAAAAAAAGAGGGCTTCCCTGGTGGCACAGTGGTTGAGAGTCTGCCTGCCGATGTAGGGGACACGGGTTCGTTCCCCGGTCCGGGAAGATCCCACATGCTGCGGAGCGGCTAGGCCCAGGAGCCATGGCCACTGAGCCTGCGCGTCTGGAGCTTGTGCTCCGCAACGGGAGAGGCCACAACAGTGAGAGGCCCGCGTACCGCAAAAAAAAAAAAAAAAAAAAAAGAGAAAAACAAATATCGTATACTAACGCATATATGTGGAACCTAGAAAAATGGTATAGATGAACTGGTTTGCAGGGCAGAAACTGAGACAAAGAAGTAGAGAACAAACATATGGACACCACGGGGGGAAAGCGGCGGGGGTGGTGGTGGTGGTGGTGTGATGAATTGGGAGATTAGGATTGACGTGTACACTGATGTGTATGAAATGGATGACTAATAAGAACCTGCTGTATAAAAAATTTTTTAAAATATTTAAAAAAAGATAGATGTTAAATCAATAATGTAACCTTCTACCTTAAAAAGCAGAGGAAAAAGAACAGATTAAATGCAAAACAAGAAAATCATAGGATATAATAAAGAATTCAGAAGAAATAGAGAACAGAAAAACATTAAACAAAGTCAATGAAACCAAAAGTTCATTCTTAAAAAGATCAATAAAACTGAGAAACTTTTAATTAGGCTGATTAAAAAAAGGACTCAAATTACTAAAATTAGGAATGAAGGTGGGACTATTACCACTGACTGAACAGAAATAAAAATGGCTTTAAGAGAATACTATGAATAACCTATGCCAACAAATTAGATAACCTAGATGAAACAGAAAAAATTCTCAGAAACACTCAAACTATGGAAACTGACTGAAGAATAAATAGAAAATTTGAATAGAATTATAACAAGTAAAAGATTGAATTACTAATTCTTAAAAATCCACATAGAATAGTCTAGGCCCAGACGCTTCACTGGTGAATTCTACCAAATGTTGAAAGCATGAACACCAATCCTTCTCAAATTCTTCTAAAAGTAAAATAGGAGGGAACATTTCCTAATCCACTGTAAATATAAGGCCAGTAGTACCCTGATACCAAAACCAGATAAAGACACCACAATGAAAGGAAATATATCAATATATCTTATGAATATTGCAAAAACCTCAAGAAAATAGTAACAAACTGAATCCTGCAACATATAAAATAGGTTTATACACTATGATGAAGTGGGATTTAACCCAGGAATGCAAGGTTATCTCAACATATGAAAATCAATGTAATACATGATATTTATAGAATAAATGGTAAGAATCAAATGATCATATCAATTGATGTAGAAAAAGCATTTTAAAAATTCATCTCCTTTTCATGATAAGAATGCTCAACACACTAGAAATAGATCTTCCTCAACCTGCTAAAGGTCTTCTAGGAATACACGACAGCAAGCACAATGCTTAATGGTGAAAGAATGAAAGTTTTTCCCCTAAGATCTGGAACAAGATATGGATGTCTGCTCTCACCACTTCTATTCAACCCTATAGTTACGGTTCTTGTCAGGGCAAAATACTAGCAAATGAAGATACAGTACCTTTCCAACCATAAATATTTCACTATATATCTCTAAAAAATATAGAGGGATTTTAAAAAATTCAACCACAATACCACTATCCAGAAAGTTAACAATCATTACTTAATATAATCATTTTAGTACCTATTTAGATTTCTTCCTTTGCCTCTTGACTTTTTTCAGTAGGTTCATGCTAATCAGAGTATAAACTAAGGTTATGTCTCTCAATGTTATGGCTTACAATGTGATTTGTCTTTGTAAATGTTCCATGCACACGTAAGAAAAATGTTTGGTGGAGTGTCCTATAACTGTCAACTAGGTCAAAATAGTTGAGTGTTTTTAGTTCTACAATATTCTCAAAGAACTTCTTTTTACGTGTTCTACCAATTACTGAGAGATTGCTATTAAAATATTTTTAATTGTGGATTTGTCTATTTCTCCTTGCAGGTCTATCAGTTTTGCATCATGCATTTGGAAGGTCTGTTATTTGGTGCATAAAAATTTAGTATTATTTCATTTCCTTAATAAATTGGCCTGTTTATCATTATGAAATGACCCTTTTTATCCTTGGTTATATTCTATGCTCTGAAATCTGATTTGCCTGGTATAGTTACTCCTTCTTTGGATTAGTGTTCACATGGTATATTTTTTCATTCTGTTATTTTTAATCAATCTGGTCTTTATGAATTTCTTATAGACAACATATAGTTGGGCATTGTTTTTTTATCCAATTTGAAAATCTCTGGCTTTTAATTGGGTCATTTGGATCATTTATATTTAATACTATTAATGATATGTTTGTGTTTAAATCTATCAACTTACTATTCATTCTTTTTGGTCAATCTATTTTTTTTCTCTTATTCAGTCTTTTTTGGAATAATCAAGTACTTCTTTTATGATTCTGTTTTGCTCTTGTATTCTTAACCAGACATTTATAGCATACATCTTTAACTTATTTTAAACTATATTCAGGAACTATTGTACCACTTTAGGTACACTTTAAGAAGCACACAAGAATATACTTCCGTTTATCTTCTCCTTGCCTTTGTATCACTCTTATGCAGACACATTAAGTTATACATATTACTTACACATATGCTAGAAAACCCTCACTACATTGTTATTATTTTTGCCTTAAAAGGTCAATTATCTTCTGAAGAGATTTTTAAATAAAGGGGAAAAGTCTTATATTTATCTATATGCTTTTCTTTTCTCCTATAGATCCAGATTGCATCTCCTCTATTTTCCTTGCGACTGCAGGGCTTTCTTTAAGCTCTCTTGTAGTGCATGTCTGTTGGTGATAAATTTTCTTTCAGCTTTTGTAGGTCTGAAGACATCTTCATTTCACCTTTGTTTTTAAAATGTATTTCTGATGCACCAAGAATTCTAGATGGCCAGTTATTCTTTTTTCTTTTTTTTCAGTACTGTAAAGAAGTTACTCCGCTGTCTTCTGACTTGCATTACTTCCACTGATGAATTTCCTGTCATTCTTATCCTTGCTCATCAGTACATAATACATCTTTATTCTCCTTCACAGTCATTTTGCCTGTATATCCAATGTTCTTTTCTCTCTGTTGAATATATCTAAGTTAGGCCTTGTTGCCAGTCATGCAAGATTAATAAAACCACCCAACGCTAAGAAGACATTCAAAGAAAGCATCACTGTTATCTCCAAACTCATCCAGTTGTATATATTACATATGTACAGCTTTTCTTCAGTCATGCAGTGGTCTTAGGAAAAAACCCACTATTTTTCATTTCATTTCTCTTTTGCAAAGAAGTAATATCTCACTGATACTTACCCTAGATCAGTACCAAGGGACGAGTTCAACAAAGACAGGATGTAGGGAAGAGAAATAAAATGTATTGACGGCAACTTTTATGCAACCTATAAGGTAAATAATAGACGACCTTACTTAATGAAACTGTCATTTTGGTGAGCAGTCATACTATCAACACTATTTTACAAACAAAGAAAGCAGGACCCTGAGAGATGGAATGATCTATTCAGGGTGCACATTCAGTGACTTGCAGAGCTACGATTTGAACCCAGTTGTGCTGATGGAAACCCTTAAGACTATAGCACTAAGTGGATGCTGTTCACTCTTCCCCAAAAGTTACTGCGAGCTGTAAGGACAGGTAACGTGTCCACTAGTCACTCCTACCAGATCCCCTAATTCCCAGAGAGCCTCTGTCCTGCTCACCCTCTGCCTCACTCATCTCCCTAATTCTCTTATCCTCCTATAGCATCTGCCTGGACTGTAAGAAAACCTCCTATCACCTGCATGAGTGCTGTCAAGAACCCAGACTCCCCCAAGGAGTCTGAAGAGTCAAGTTTCACCTAAATATTCAATACAGTGACAAGGACTAACTAGGACTTTATACAAGTTTAGCAACAATCACATGTAGAGTGCCAAGCTGGACCAGCTAGAGACAGGACAGTGTTACTCATTTAACCTCTGCTGGCCTAAGTTTCCTCCTGTCTTCTGAGAAATGCAGAAGAAAATAATGTACCCTAATCTGCCATGGGCTCAAATCTGTCTCTGCTCTTTAACATTTGTGACCCTAGGCAAGTCCCTCCTCTCAGAGTCTCACACCTTCGAACAGTGTTCTGAGCCACAGGTGAAAGGATATCAATTAAGAGTATGTTTGAAATCCTGTGCAAAGTGCTAAATGGAGGTAAGTCTGACTGCATTGATTTGGACTGTTGATCCAGACTGCCATGATATTTTACACAACACAGTTTGGTGGTAAAGAATGTGACTGGAGCTGGAGTTCCCAGCTTGGATGCTGGCCCTGCTATTTGCTATCAGTGTAACCTTAGCAAATAACAAATTCTATGTTCCCTAGTTTCCTTATAGTTAACATGGGGACAGTAATAGTATTTAAACAATAGGATTATAATGAGAATTAAATGAGTAAATACACATGAAAGGCATAAAAGTGTGCCTAACAAAAGTAATTAGTTCATATATATATAAAATATGCTGAAAAGTTGTTGGTAGAAAATGGAAAAACCAGGAGAGATATAGGGGCCATGATGGGATCTGCTAGGTTAGATAGTAGGGGATGGGGATTGGGTTCATCTTCCTCATTTCCCCTCCTCCACATTCCAGAACCCTTTGTGACTGTTCCATAGCTCTGTGATGCAGGTCTGGAACTCCAGACTGGAGTGGGTAGTCTCTGTGCTCAGTTTCCTGAGGTAGTAGTGCATTTTAGATGATGGAGAACTTTGGCTGGTTGTTTCTGCATTTTAGTGAGTCCTGGGACCTTGGTTCCATCTTTTACTTTTGTACAAAGTTGGGGTCACCTTTTTGTCTTGTTACTGCACCCAGTGGTGTGCATAATTACCAATGTTTGAAAAAAACAGAGACATTAATCAGGTAAGGGAACTCTAGACTCAGCCCACAAAAGAGACTGACTTGACTTATTTTTCCTTTTCCTACTGCCACTATTCTAAATCAACTATTGGAATGGAGAGATAACAGGAATGGGAATTCTCAGGAGAGATTAGCACATCATTTGACTAGGAAAACTGGTTGGGTGGACAAGGGGTATAGTGGAGACTAGGGTTTCTATCCAAAGTTCACAGACCCTCTACCTAGATGTGGTAAAGAGTTCCAGGTTAGGGGCTTCCCTGGTGGCGCAGTGGTTGAGAGTCCGCCTGCCGATGCAGGGGACGCGGGTTCGTGCCCCGGTCCGGGAAGATCCCACATGCGGGGGAGCGGCTGGGCCCATGAGCCATGGCCGCTGAGCCTGCGCGTCCGGAGCCTGTGCTCTGCAACGGGAGAGGCCACAACAGTGAGAGGCCCACGTACCGCAAAAAAAAAAAAAAAAGACTTCCAGGTTAAAATCCAAACACTGTGATTCATGGGTCATGGATTGGTTCATAAAGAGAGTTCAGGGCACCTGAAGAGAAGAGGCCTTCAATGCTTGTTCAGCAGCTGCCTTCCCATTGTAGTGTTACCTGGCCAAGCCTCTCTCTTGTGTTTGGGCTGACCCAGAGAGCAATGTTGAGCCTCTGAAAGCCTCTGATACAGATTCTACTCATGGAGTAGAATCCTACAGAATGGAGCAAACATGTTCCAGAAAATGTGAGTTTCTGTGCCCCTTTACAGTAGAGGACTACTATCTGAAATACCAATTGAGGACCAAAGGCAGTAAGCCCATTCTTTGAGAAAGATTCTTCTCAAACAATTCTTTGTCATTCTTCTTTGACAAAGGAGAATCAGTAGAAAACATATCTACTTTACAAATAAATAACATGGAAACAATACAGGACTCAACTTTATCAATATAGAGTGTCACTTTACTCATTAATGAATGTCTGCTGCTTGCTTAGAATAAGGAGTATAAGAAATGAGTCCCACTTCTCATTTTTTTTCTTGTCTTATTTTTCAGCATCAACTCAGTGGCAGGAAGAGAAAGTGGGAACTTTAAGAGCTAAGGTTTTGCTGTTCAACCCAGGCCTCTCCCATTGATACCCTTTTTGCTCCTTTCATTGTGGAGCAAATGGTCTCAGGTCCACAACCGTTGGGATGTCACTTCCTAAAGCCAATCCTCAAAAAACATAGCCCTCTGAGGAGAGCTCATTGGAAGTAAATCAGAATTGGGGACACTTCTAATCCCTTCTCTCTCCTCCACAAGAATTTAAACTGGTGGAGCTGGGCAGTGGGTCGTGTCCATGGGGTGGGGTGGTGATGTGAGATAGTAGAAGCAATATAGGTTGTTTTGGAGGCAATATTTTGGGGCCTGACTTTGTACAAGTTGTTATCTTCCCTAATATTCAGACTCATCCTTTGAGAGAGCATCTGGCTTGCCAAGAGCACAGCAATGTTGTGATAATCAGTTGGGAACAATGTGCATGGAAGCACTTTGTAAATGACAGCATTGGACCTATATCAGCCTTATGATTTTCTCACTGACCTTTTGACCTTAAGTCTTAATTCCTGGGGCTCTTAGGGTAAATTTTGAAATAGTCTTTTCTCAGTTGAACATTCTACAAAGCCTCCTATAAGATCCCTTGCTCCTTCTTTCAACCAATAGGCTATTTTCCTAACTTGAGAGCTTCCCTTAAAGGCACCAGTTTTCTCTTTGGAAATGATTAATCTCTTATTTTTCCACATATCCCTCTTCCTGGCTTGCTTCTTGCAATTCCAGGGCCCCATAGCAGTCTGGGGATGGCACAAAAAGGGGACACATAGAGAATGGAAAGTGAAAGGAAGCCTTGGGTTAAGTGATATAGGAATGAGAGAACAGGAATGTGGAGACACGTGACCTTTGCCAGGCCTGCTAGGCCAGCTTGTCCCCATTCTGCTCCTGGATGCTATTTTTACCTCTGGTCTCTTACAGGCGCCTGCACAAGCTCTCTTTTGATGCGGCTTTCTAGAGCAGTCAGAGCAAGATCCTGCTCTGAGGAGTGTAACAGAGCAACCACAGAAGCAAATATTCTGTTATGGGAGAAGCTGGGGGAAATGATGTTTTGACTCTACCACCTTTGGGATTCACTAAGTCGTCACACACTCTGGCCTCCAACTTCCCACTGGACTGAACCACCTTCTCAGTTTCCTTGTTTTCACCATCAACACTGGGTGGCCTACTTCCATCAGAGCTCCATTAAACGCTGAATGCAACAATATCCATGGACTTTCTTTCACACCGTCTCTTCCCTTTTCCTTTGTACCCCTAGAGAACACTCAGATCCTGGACCCTATTTCACAACTAGGCCCCTTTGCCTCTGTACCATATCTCCTTACCTGACCCCACACTTCTGAAGATACCTTTCCCTCTTCAGTCATCTATATTTAAAAGGCTGACTAAATAGCTGAAGCTGCAAAGCCCCTTGGAGGAAACATTCAAGCAGATCAAGGAGAAGAAAAAATCAGTTTTCTGCATGCTTACCTGTGGGTGAAGAGGGCCAGATGGCCATGAGGTCATCCCCCTAAAATTTTGCTCATAGGCTCAGGCTGGGGAGGGGAGCAAACAGGACAAGAATCTATCACCAACTTAATAGAGAAAAGGTCCTAAGTATCCTAGGAAACCCTTAGCTGGAGAAGAGCAAAAAGGGAATGCAGACTGGAGACCGCAAGGAGGAGAGTCTGCTCAGGACAGCCTATTGCAGAGACTCCTGGGAACAAGTCATCCTACTACCTATCATAGGATCCACCAAACAGTACTTGGAAAACAGGAATAAGTATGTGCTCCAGTGGTTTCATCCACTGGATAGAACATAGATTCATGGCACAAAACCAAGACACTGTCAACTTCTTTGCAGAGCTCAGATCCACTAGAAGTCAGAACTGCCTCTATGGGTAAAGGGGATATTGAAACTCAGAAGAACAAGTCAGTCACTGGCTAGATCCTAAAGAAAAAATGGGATTATGTACAGAATTAATCAAGGAAAGGAAGTCTGCCTGAGGAACTCAAGGCCCAGGCTGAGTTCAAAGACATATTTTCCTGTGATTACAAAGATCCCTACATCCCTGTGGAAATGAAAGGGCTAAGGAACACATCTTGATACCTACAAGTAGACTCTTAAGTTGCTAAATGCTCTAAACAATAGGCAGGTCACAGTCAGAATAATAAAACTCATGAAAATTGTGAGCTTCCAGAATGAGCTACTGTGTTTGAAGCTGATCAGGGAGCCTGGACCAAGGATGCCAGGTCTAACAGACCATCCTCATACCTGCCCCAGGATCTGTCTCTGGGGGTGGGTGTTTCTTCTGGTCAATCGTAAACTCCTCCTCTATTCCCTCCCTGTTGCCAGCAAGACTTCTCTCAAATGTTTCCATACAATTAGAGAAAATTAACTGGCTTTCTCATTACTGAAGAGGATGTGCTCAGTTTCTCATGATCTCAAATATATTTGTTTCTTCTAAAAGGAGAATAATGTCCTTTGTCTCGCTGCACTTGTGAGAAGTTTAGAGTATCCGAAGATCTAGAGCTTGGAGAAAAAAAGAGGCCAGTTATCTCTTATTGAGAGCTGGCTTTGACTTCTTAAAGCTGATGAGGGTTAGGAAGGGCCAGTGATGGTGGCATGGCACCTACTGCCATCTCAAGTTGCTCCATTTATCTCTCTGAAGATATCCTGCTTAATACTTATTATAATACACCCTTATAAAACCAAAAAAATATATTCAGAAGCTTTGAAAAATGATAAAACCCATAAATACCATGCCCAGAAGCTGGACTTAGCCCTCCCCCTGTTCCATCATTATTTTGAACTGTATACTGCCATGGTTGGAATGGCTGGGGTTACACAGGCATCAAAGGGCCAGAATTTTCCACTGAACCTCCAGGAATAGTAAGCAACAAACTTCTCATGTCCCCAAAATGGAACTGGAGTTTGAGAGTCCTAAGTTTAGAAAGGTAAGGAAGAATTCTCCGTGACCCCGAATATTTTGGTGTAGAATAGCTTCCACCTGCCCTCCAGACCCCCTTACATTCCTGATGTAGGCTGGGAGAATAAGAATTGCTCTCCACTTCTCATATCTTCCTTAAAATGTACAATGGACCACTAACTCTCCTTTCCTCTCTCCATGCAAAAGGCTCTGGAGCAGCAGGAAGCACAGAATGCCTGGCTGTTTTATAGTAAGTGGGAGACAGGAGGAAAGTAGAGGAGGGTTCAGGTCTTATCAAACCTGATGATTGAAGGAGAACACAGTTTTATCAGGCTTGGGAAAGAAATCTCCTCACATCTCCAGGTAGCACTCAGCTCACTCTCCAGCCAGTGGAAGTGAGCTGAATTCAAACTGAGAGACATAAAAATTGATGCATGTCCTGAATCACGATCACCCATCCTGCAGAAGATAGCCCCACTCTGAAAGTGTTTGGAAATGACACTGTTTTCCAGAAAACAGTGTTTTTTGAATGCTAGAGAAACTAGGCCCATCTAGTGTACACAGAACTGGATGAGCTTGAAGGTATCAGTTGTTTGAGAGTTATGCTAAGATGGATCATCAGACAGGTATGGCAAGACCAAGGAACAAATTAAGGATTGCCTGAGTCTATGGGATTCATTGGTCTCAAAAAAACCTTTAAACTCTATGAATTCTCCCTGCTGAGTAGATATCTTATGGAAGGAAGCCCCATTCTACAATGCTTGACTTGATGATGTCATTGCAGGGCAAAGGGATCATACAGCCTTCAGTGATGGGAAGATTCATGGGGCAGTCATACAGCATCTACAGAAGAATAAGGACAAGAGTGGGGAAAGGCTGGGGAATGAGTGGTAAGGGAGGAAAAATAACCCAGCTAGTGGGAAAGAATTGGAACGTTTTCATCGTCACTAATCATGACACACCCTACCCCACCAAACAACACATGCGTGTGCATACAGACACACACACAGACACAGACACACACCACACACACCCTGACCTGTTTATGAGTGTCTTAGACACCACAGAGTGTGCCTCAGAGCATGGAGTTAATGTACCACAGAAGGTTAGGATGGAATTTAGATTTTTCACAAGGGAATAAGCATTCTTCTCTCTCTAGGTTAAGTGTAGAACATCAAATTTCTAAATGCTTCATTTTATTAGGTTCTAAATTTACATCTTAATATAATCCTTAATGTGATCATCACATTAAAATTATAAATGTAAAAATTACACAACAGAGTTTCACTTGGAAAAGTAGTGTCTAGCAGCATGCACAAAGACTACGTATTGCCACATCAATAGGCACATAAATAAGACTGGTAATAGTTGTGCATAATGCCCACTTCAAAATAGTGAAACAAAAAGGTAACAGTGGGTTCCGTGGTGGTGCAGTGGTTAAGAATCCGCCTGCCAATGCAGGGGACACAGGTTTGAGCCCTGGTCCAGGAAGATCCCACATGCTGCAGAGCAACTAAGCCTGTGCGCCACAACTACTGAGCCTGCGCTCTAGAGTCCACAAGCCACAGCTACTGAGCCCACGTGCCACAACTACTGAAGCCCGCACTCCACAACAAAAGAAGCCACCACAATGAGAAGCCCCCCACACCACAATGAAGAGTAGCCCCCGCTCCCTGCAACTAGAGAAAGCCCAACTGCAGCAATGCAGACCCAGTGCAGAAAATACCTAGGGATAAAAGACATACCAAAGGAGGCAGAAGACCTGTACTCCAAAAACTATAAGACACTGATGAAATAAATTGAAGATGACACAAAGAAATGGAAAGATATACCATGTTCTTGAATTGGAAGAATCAATATTGTTAAAATGACTATACTACCCAAGGCAGTCTACAGATTCAATGCAATCCCTATCAAATTACCAATGGCATTTTTCACAGTAGAACAAAAAAATTTTTAATTTGTATGGAGACGCAAAAGACCCCAAATAGCCAAAGCAATCTTGAGAAAGAAAAATGGAGCTGGAGGAATCAGGCTCCCTGACTTCAGACTCTACTACAAAGCTATAGTTATTAAAATAGTATGGTACTGGCACAAAAATAGAAATATAGACCAATGGAACAGGATAGAAACCCCCAAAATAAGCCCACGCACCTACTGCCAATTAATCTATGACAAAGGAGGCAGACTAGACAATGGAGAAATGACAGTCTCTTCAATAAATGGTGCTGGGAAAACTGGACAGCTACTTGTAAAAGAATGAAATTAGAACATTCTCTAACACTGTACACAGAAATGGACTCAAAATGGATTAAAGACCTAAATTTAAGACGGGATACTATAAAACTCTTAGAGGAAAACATAGGCAGAACACTCTCTGACATAAATCAGAGGAGTATCTTTTTCAATCCATCTCCTAGAGTAATTGGAATAAAAACAAAAATAAACAAATGGGACCTAATTAAACTCAAAAGCTTTTGGACAGCAAAGGAAACCATAAACAAAACAAAGAGACAACCCACATAATGTGAGAAAATACTTGCAAATGATGGGACCAACAAGGGATTAATCTCCAAAATTTACAAAGTGCTCATTCGGCTCAATATCAAAAAAAACAAACAACCCAATCAAAAAATGGGCAGAAGACCTAAATACACATTTCTGCAAAGAAGAAATACAGATGGCCAAGAAGCACATGAAACAACGCTCAATGCTGCTAATTATTAGAGAAATGCAATTCAAAACTACAGTGAGATATCACCTCACACCATTCAGAATGGCCATCATCAAAAAGTCTACAAATAATAAATGCTGGAGAAGGTATGGAGAAAAGGGAACCCTCTTGCACTGTTGGTGGGAATGTAAATTGATACAGTCACTCTGGAGAACAGTATGGAGCTTCCTTAAAAAACTAAAAATAGAGCTACCATATGATCCAGCAATCCCACTCCTGGGCATATATCTGGAGAAAACCATGGTTCAAAAGGATACGTGCACCCCAATGTTCATTGCAGCACTGTTTACAATAGCCAAGACATGGAAGTAACCTAATGTCCATTGATAGATGAACGGATAAAGAAGATGTGGTACATATATACAATGGAATATTACTCAGTCATTAAAAAGAATGAAATAATGCCATTTTCAGCAACATGGATGGACCTGGAGATTATCATACTAGGTGAAGTATGTCAGACAGAGAAAGGCAAATAACATATGATATCACTTATATGTGGAATCTAAAAAAAGATACAAATGAACTTATTTACAAAACAAAAAGAAACTCACAGGCTTAGAAAAGAAACGTATGGTTACCAAAGGGGAGAGATGGTGGGGAGGAATAAATTGGGAGTTTGGGATTAACATATATACACAACTATATTTAAAATAGATAACCAACAAGAACCTACTGTATAGCACAGGGAACTCTGCTCAATATTCTGTAATAACCTAAAGGGGAAAAGAATTTGAAAAAGGATAGATATATGTATATGTATAAAAGAATCACTTTGCTGTACACCTGAAATTAACACAACATTGTAAATCAACTATAGTCCAATATAAAATAAAAATTTTAAAACAAACATTTGTACAGGAAAAAAACAGCCTATTTGGGTCTTTATATTTAAAGCATGCTTTTTGTAGGCAGTACATAGTTGGGCTGTGCTGTTTTAGCCAATACGACAACCTCTTCCTTTAATTGGTGTGTTTGGACTTATATGTAATGTGATAATTTACATTGTTAGATTAAGTCTATCATCTCCATTTTATTTTCTATTTGTCCTATCTGTTCTTTCTCTTTTTTCTGCCTTCTGTTGGATCAACTGAATGTTTGTTTTGACTCCTTTTTAACCTGTTTTGGATTATTAGCTATAACTGTGTTGTTGTTTTAGTGGTTTATTTAGCATTTGTACTATATACCTTTAGCTTACCCCAATCTACCTACAAGTAATATACAACTTCATATATAGTATAAGAGCCTTACAATATGTTCATGGTCATGTTTTGCCATTATATGACCACGTGGCTCCTCCAAAGATTGGCTTGACCTACCTCTGGCAGGTATAATTGTGGATGATGTGACACCCTTCAGACAGCTATACCTGGGAGCTCTCCAAGGATCTCCTTAGATAAGGAATCCCAAAGCAATATGAGGCGTTAGATTAGATTTCCTCTTGATCATCTCAACAAAATCTGGAGCCAGTGTCTGTTGGTACCACCTGCAACAAAGAGAGAGTATCATCAATCAGTACACACCTCCTAAGGGACTATATTTCTAGATGCTTCAATCTTAGAGGGCCAGGGCTTAGGGAGTTCACTGAATGTGTAGTATCAATGGCTTCCCCAATGTTCTTCAGATACCAATTCTCTGAGCTCTTTTAAAAATCCTACTTGATTTCCACGTTTGTCAACAAGCTATCTCATTTCCAGGACCTAGGAGAGGTCCGCTCTGAACACCAAAACTTAAGAATTAAGATTAAATCTTTAAATCAATTAAAATAGTGGTTTTAAAGGAGTTTTTTTTAAATAATAAATCTTGGCTAAATAGAAGGAGCATTTTAAGAATTATTTTGCTGTTGATGCAACTGTTACTGGAGCTATTAATAGTATTTTATGGACTGACAACATTGGAATAAATCATCTAGAGCTGATGATTCTTATAGAACAATTTTTTAGAAAAGATTTAACTTTTTATACACATCATGTAAGTCTGAATTTAATTTTCAAAGTAAATATACACAATGGCATTTTATTGTTTTCTCAAACATTTCCTGTAACTTGCAGAGGTCATATAAAAAAACAAAAACTGGCTTCAAGATTTATATACAATTCAAACATTTGTTTATATATTATAAAATATTCAGTTACAAGGGAAAAATGATTTTAAAATTGTCTGCCTTGTTAATGGCTAGTTATCCGAAGCTTCATGTGAGAATAATGTTCTTTTTTGTTGACTAACAATCTTTAATTCCTGTATCTAAGTTTGTGGAGATTTGCTTTGCAATGCTGTAGAAGTTTTCAAAACCAGAGATTCTAAATCCTTTAAAGAATTTTAATAATAAGTGAGTATGGTTTATTGCAAAAAAAAAGATTAAACACGTAAACAAGAACCACTTAAAAATAAATAAATAAATAAACAGAAGGAGCACCTTTGCGCAGGCATCACGAATCATGAACTAGTTCAAAACATAGTCTACAATGGAGAGTGAGGCAAGAGGGGCAGCATAACACAGTGGTCAAGAGTGTAGATTCTGGCATCAGAATATTTGGGTTTGAATTATGATTTCTGATGAATGGAAACTAAGTTACTCTTTGTTTCTGTTTTGCTTTATTTTTGGTATCTTGATTTTCTTTTAGGTATAAAGGAAAGGAATTAAAGACAATTTTTGTTTGTTTGTTTTCTTTTGACGATGGAAAGTGTGTGCTGACTTTCAAAGCAGCCTTCTGGTTTTAAAATATTGGTATCAGCCTTTCTATAAAGATGCTCTCTTATTTGGTCTGGTGAAAAGATTCTGAGAGGAGGGTGTGATGACAATAGCATGCATTGGTAAAGAGATAGGCCATGATGGGTGTGCTGCCTATTACCAACAAGATGATGAAGCTCCTCGTGGTGAGAAAGAAGTGCAGTCCATTAGGAGACTGGAAATGACCTCAGATAACCATCTCAAGGATTACCTGAGATCCCCCACAGCTCCAGATTTGCAAAACTAGCTCCTGGACAGTAACAATGATTTCCTAGAGAATTTTGTAAATTTTCAGTCTCCTCACCAAGTCAGAAATACAGTATTTCTCTAGCGCAGAAATGTATCAAAATCTCTGTAGTCCAGTTAGAGCACAAGCCATTAAAATGTAGAATCCTTAACTTCCTCTTTTTTCTACCCACAAAATTCTCTTTCTAAGTCACCTTTGCAGATGAACCCTTGACATATTTTCTTACA
Organism: Delphinapterus leucas; assembly: GCF_059928025.1. NCBI lineage: Eukaryota > Metazoa > Chordata > Mammalia > Artiodactyla > Monodontidae > Delphinapterus > Delphinapterus leucas. The sequence continues at coordinate 128,277,929 of NC_143131.1, forward strand.
TTGATCATTTTTTTAAAGTTTTTTTTAATGGCCAATTTTAAAGTCTTTTATTGAATTCGTTACAATATTGCTTCTGTTTTATGTTTTTTGGCCATGAGGCATGTGGGATCTTAAGCTGTTGCACAGCAAAGGAAACAATAAACAAGACAAAAAGACAACCCTCAGAATGCGAGAAAATATTTGCAAATGAAGCAACTGACAAAGGATTAATCTCCAAAATATACAAGCAGGTCATGCAGCTCAATATCAAAAAAACAAACAACCCAATCCAAAAATGGGTGGAAGACCTAAATAGACACTTCTCCAAAGTAGATATACAGATTACCAACAAACACATGAAAAGATGCTCAACATCACTAATCATTAGAGAAATGAACATCAAAACCATAATGAGGTATCACCTCACACTGGTCAGAATGGCCATCATCAAGAAATCTAGAAACAATAAATGTTGGAGAGGGTGTGGAGAAAAGGGAACCCTCCTGCACTGTTGGTGGGAATGTAAATTGATACAGCCACTATGGAAAACAGTATGGAGGTTCCTTAAAAAACTAAAAATAGAACTACCATATGATCCCACTACTGGGCATATACCCAGAGAAAACCATAATTCAAAAAGAGACATCTACCACAATGTTCACTGCAGCACTATTCACAATAGCCAGGACATGGAAGCAACCTAAATGTACATCAACAAATGAATGGATGAAGAAGATGTGATACATATATACAATGGAATATTACTCAGCCATAAAACGGAATGAAACTGAGTTACTTGTAATGAGGTGGATGGACCTAGAGTCTGTCATACAGAGTGAAGTAAGTCAGAAAGAGAAAAACAAATACCGTATGCTAACACGCATATATGGAATCTAAGAAAAACAAAACAAAACCGGTACCGATGAACCTAGTGGCAGGGCAGGAATAAAGATGCAGACGTAGAGAATGGACTTGAGGACACAGGGGAGGAAGGGGAAGCTGGGACGAAGCGAGAGAGTAGCATTGACATATATACACTACCAAATGTAAAATGGATGACTAGTGGGAAGCTGCTGCATAGTACAGGGAGATCAACTTGTTGCTTTGTGACCACCTAGAGGGGTGGGATAGGGAGGGTGGGAGGGAAGCTCAAGGGGGAGGGGATATAGGGATATATGTATACATATAGCTGATTCACTTTGTTGTACAGCAGAAACTAACCCAACACTGTAAAGCAATTATACTCCAATAAATAAATAAATATATAAAAGAAGGGGAAGTTGAGCTTTCACCGATCTTCCGACTATATCTCCTTGAATACTTATCCTGTTGGCATTTTTAGCTTATTAATGTAACTATTTTTAATTTGGTTGAATTTTTATAGCCATTGAAATGGAAAAATATTAAAGCTAAGGAATCAACATAAGAACAGACTTTGTTCATCTATTGTTTTTACTGTTTTAGTAATATTAGTGTTGAAAATTTGAAGTTTGTTTAAGCATACTATAAGCAAAATAATTTAGTAATTCTGCTAACGTGGTTGGGGAACATTATTTTCAGTGTAAGATGAAATACTAGTGAAATATTAAGGATTTTATGAAAAGTATGAATGGAACAGTACAGACTCACAATTTAAAACAGTATGTTCTGATCCCTTTCCAAGTCCACTGAAGGTGGTCTAAACTTAATGACTGGGGTAGTATAACTAGGCATTTTCTTAACACTGTATTTAGAAAAATAGATGTTATTATAATGAACTCTCAGCTTTTAATGTCATGTTTTGTGGGGTTTTTGTCTTTGAAAAATCTTCGCATAATGAAAGTCACAATTACTTTGTTTTCTTCTAGAACTTTATAGTTTCCACGTTTACATTTATGCGCATGACCTTTTTCACGTTGATTTTTAGATATAGTATGAGTATGAGCTAGGAATCAAGAGTTTTTTGTATTGCTTTGTTTTTGCATATGGATTTCCAAATGTTCCAGCATTGTTTGTTGAAGACTACCTTCTGTCCATTGAGTTACCTTGAGAACTTTGCTAAAAGTCTGTTATTCATACGTGTGGTTTGACTTCTAGACTATATTGTTTCATTGACCTGTCTATTCTTATGCCAATACTATATACTTGATTACTCTAGCTTTATAATAAGCCTTGAAATCACGTAATATGAGTCTTCTTTCTTTCCAAAGATGTCTTGTTTATTCTAGGTCTTTTGCATTTCCATGTACATTTTTGAATCACATTGTCGAATTCTACACAAATGTCTGCTGAGATTTTTGTGGGTGATTGCAATAAATATATAGATCAATTTGAGGAAAACTGATATCTTAACAGTCAATATTGAATCTTTCTATCTGTAAATACAGTATATCTCCTCATTTTTTTAGATATTTTGTGAAACCCATTTATGGGGTCTAGTAGATTTTTTTGTAGTCTTTGAAATCTTCTGTGTAGAAGACCATGTTATCTGCAAATAAAGACAATTTTATTTTCCTTTCCTGACTATATGCTCCACCCCCCCACTCGACCCCACCCCCCACCTTATTTTGTTTTCCCTACTGCACTGGCTAAGATCACCAGTACAATATTCACTAGGAAGAGCAGAACAGACATCTTTAACATTTCCCAATCTTGCGGCACACATTTAGTCTTTCACCATTAAATATGCTAACTTTAGATGTTCTATAGATGTCCTTCAACAATTTGAGGAAGCTGCCCTTTATTCCTAGTTGCTGAGTTTTTATTCTAAATTGATGTGGAATTTTTGTCAAATAATTTTCCCCCATCTATAGTTATTCTTTTTAGGCTATTGGTATGTTGAATTATACCAAAATTTTTTTGTACATTGGACCAAACTTGCATTCTTGAATTAAACTCTACTTAGCCATGATGTACTTTTTTTTCCAAAATATTTCTAGACTTGATTTGCAAATAGTCTGTTAAGGATGGTTGTGGCTATGTTCAGGAGAAATACTGGTCACTAATTTTTTTTTTCTTGTAATGTCTGTCTGGCTTTAGCATCAGGATAATGGTAGACTCATAAAATATGTCAGGGATCCTTCCTCTTCTCTTTTCTGGAATAGATATTGTAGAATTGGCTTTTTTCTTTTTAATTTAGTTGTATTCAAATCTTTTCAATAACTTTTAAGTATCTTTAGAATCTGAATATGCCTAGTGCTTCTTTTTCTTGCCTCATTGCACTGGCTAGCTCCTCTAGTAAAAAGCTGGAAAAAAAAAAGCTGGTGAAATGTTAAACCAGGAGGTGTTAAATCTGAAATGAGATTTTTATAGAAACCCATTATCAGATCAATGAGGCTGCGTAGGAGCTGTAACAGTGGAAGGATCAAATGGGAAGTCTATGAGGTGGGAACTGTGAATCTTTGTTAAACCTATATAAGGTCCATACCTGTCACTATATAAAACCCCCTCTTCACTAAATTTCTCTATATTCCCAATATGATCCCTTGGCCTTCTCATGTCTCCATAAGAGCCTGTTAGGACATCTTCTATGAGGAACCCTCAGAGTAGCTCAACCCATGAGGTGTACTCTTAGGCCTTCTATCCCAGATCTGAATGGCCAGTTATATCTGATGACAGTGCTATCAACTCAGTGTTAATAATGAGACCAGAAATTTGCCCACACAGGTTCCCACATCCCTCTCCATCAGGTATGCCCTCTCCCCTGCAGAGATTCTCACCCAGTTTCATAATAGATAGTTCAGCCATGCAGGAAGGGGATAAGGTGGGCATGAAATGTGAAGGAATCAAGTAGGAACTAAGGGAAGAACAATGTGAACATGGGTAAACCATGTTTTACCATATAGACACCCTCATCCTTGCCAGGTATGCTCTCCTGCAGAGCAGCTCCAGCAGGAGTCTTCATTTTAAGTCGCTCATGCAGGAATATGTGGCACCACAGGAAGGAGGGCAGGAGAAATTTTAGAGGTATTAAGTTCTCAAATCTATGGCAGGCATGAATTCTTACCCCAAGAGTTTTCCTTTGTTAAGTGTCCTCAGTTCCGGGTAGAACAGTTGCAGCTGCAGGACAGGGGTCATAAAGGAACTAAAGTGACATTAGACAGGGTCTTTATGTGCAAACACAACGGCTTATATAAATGTATGTAAAAAATAATAAAAGTATAATAAAATCTCACTTTAACATACCAGGAATCAAGACTACCATGGTCAAAGACAGTTAAATCAATCAGTCATAGGAATGGGGTACATAAGCAGAGTATCCGGACTGCAAAGCAAGTTCAGATGTATCATATTACTCTTAGCATCCTGTTATAGGACAATAGAAAGATGAAAAGAACTAATATTAACTGAAAGTGTGCTCTACACTGTACATTTATTTATGAATAAGAAAAAATATTCAGATGGGTAAAGTAGGCTTGCCTGAAGTCACACAATCTTTTGAGTAGTTGAGCCAGGATTAAAACCCAAACCATCTGGTTCAGTACCAAAGTCTTTCCACTATACCAAACTCCCAGTAAGGGAGAGTAAAGAGGAGATTTGGTCAAGAAGCATCAATTTCAAGGTCCAGGGTCCTTCCAGAGATACAGATCAACTTATATGCTTGAGATGGGAAAATGTATAATTATCACCTTTACTGAATCTGATCAACCTATCTTTCCATCTTTGTATAAGAATTTTACATGTATATTTAGGGATCATGTTAAGCAACCCCCCCCCCTTTTTTTTTTTGGCTGCTCTGCACAGCTTGCAGGATCTTAGTTCCCTGACCAGGGATTGAACCTGGGCCACAGCAGTGAAAGCACCAACTCCTACCACCAGGGAACTCCCAAGCCCCTCCTTATTAATACAGTTTCTAGGAATTGATTTTTTTAACTCAAGTTTTCTTCATGTCCTTTATAGGGAATTACTGTACATGGCCAAAATAATGGCAAGCTAATATTAGCAATTTCACAATGTGTTTATTGTTATGGTATAATAAGGAATATGTAATTTGACAATATTCTATATACATAATTTGTTCTACTGACCATTCAGTTCATGACTTTAAAAGCTTTACATGCCATGGTGAAATGTCCTTCATTTATGTAATTATTTCCCATCATCTTTGCTGAGTTAGGTATCACCACACTACGGACACGAATTCTCTTGTAAAATTTTCTCTATAAAGATGTTGTCCACAAATTTATCAAATTAATCACGTTTCTGTTGTTTATTAAGGCTTGAACTAATACTGAAAGCTTGTCTGTGTTTTTAGTTTATTATGATTTTACCACTGCTGTGAATTCTCTGATGTACAGTGAGTTGTGATTTCTGGATGAAGGCTTTCCCACATACAGCACACTGATAAGGTCTTTCCCCTGTATGAATTCTCTGATGTAAAACAAGGTCTGACTTCTGAGAAAATGCCTTTCCACATTCAGCACATATATAAGGTTTCTCTCCTGTATGAATCCGCTGATGCCCTGGGAGGTGCGACTTTTGAGAGAAGGCTTTCCCACATTCAGTACAAACGTAAGGTTTTTCTCCTGTGTGAATCCTCTGATGTCCAATGAGATGTGATTTCTGACAGAAGGCTTTTCCACATTCACTGCATTTATAGGGCTTTTCTCCAGTATGCGTTCTCTGATGTATAATGAGCTGTGACTTCCGGGAGAAGGTCTTCCCACACGCAGTACATTCGTAAGGTTTCTCCCCAGTATGAATTAACTGGTGTGTAATGAGTTCTGTCTTCCTGCTGAAGGCTTCCTCACATTGAGCACATTTGTAGGGTTTCTCTCCAGTGTGAATCCTTTTATGTATGATGAGGTGGGACTTCTCACAGAAGGCTTTCCCACATTCAGTACACTCATAGGGCTTCTCTCCAGTATGAGCTCTATGATGTATAATCAGCTGTGACTTCTGGGAGAAGGCCTTACCACACTCTCTACATTCATAAGGTTTCTCTCCAGTGTGAATTCTCTGATGTATAATGAGGGGCGATTTCTGGGAGAAGGCTTTCCCACAGTCACTACATTCATATGGTTTTTCCCCAGTATGAACTCTTTGATGTATAATGAGGGATGATTTTTGAGAGAAGGCTTTTCCACATTCAGAACATTCATAAGGTTTCTCCCCAGTATGAATTCTTTGATGTACAATAAGGTGAAACTTCTCACTAAAAGCTTTCCCACATGCACCACAATTGTATGGTTTCTTCCCAGTATGAATTCGTTGATGTACAATGAGCTGTGACTTCTTAGCAAAGGCTTTTCCACATGTAATACATACACAGGTTTTCTCCTTAGTTTCAACATTCTGATACTGAATAAGGGATCGTTTCTTGCTGAAAATGTTTCCACACTCATTATCATCACAGGGAATTACTCGGTTGTGAATTTTCTCAAGATCAGGATTGGACACACCATGGATGGATGATTTTCCACATCCAAAACTCTCATCAGGGTTTTTTCCTGAATTGCTCTTATTACAACTAGGTAGGTCAATACTAGATTTCAAGTCATTTTTAAATGCATCACAGTTATGGGGTCTTTGTCTTGAAGTATCTGACCCTATGCATTCTTGAAATATTTTGCCCAATGCATTATATTTGTGGTCTGACTCCACAGTCATTGTTTTGTTGTTGATGACTGTTACTTGTCTGAAAAGTCTGTTTTTCTGACATCTCTGTAGGTGGCCATCACCTTGACAGACTTTTAATATGGAGTAAAATGAACCATCCTTTGTGACTCCTTTCAGTATCTTATTATGGAAGGAAACAGACCCCAAAATACATGATTGGGTGTTGTCAAGGTTACTTTTCCTGTCTAAAGGAAAGAAAGATAAAATAAAACAGTCATAAAGAATAATTAACAGAATGCGAGGAGTATAAAAAATGACTGATCCAATGAAGGTGATGAACTCAAAACTGGGATGAGACAGGCCATTTCATAAGACAGACAGCAAATAGTATGATGAGGGAAATGGTTAGACAAGGATGTTAAAGCGAAATATTTATGGAAAAACTATACCTAAAGGAGATAGAAAACTATCTGAGTTATTATCACTCTAATCTTGGATTACTCTTCTAGAGTCTTCCCATTTCTCCTGCTGTCTGAAGGGAAATGCTTTTCACCTTTCAAATGCGTTTATTTTATAATTTGCTATATATACTTGACTAGTATTATCCTGCCACCACTAGCCAAAGAAACAAGGTCTCTTCTGTATTCAAAATACTTTAACTCTCCTCAGTCTACTTTCTTAAATAACGACTAATACAAACAATAGAAAAACCCAAAATCCTGCTGTGGATTCAGTATCAGATTCACACCAAGAATCCAAGCTTGAATTCCACAGTTCCCCATAAATTCTTTCTCTACATTATCAAATAAAACTAGCAAAGTTCTCCCAGAAAAGCCATATTTCCCTAACTTCAAGGTTTTGTTCATATACTCTTCATGCCCACCCCCCATCAACAGTTTGTCTTCACCTCCCTCTCTCAGCATCATCAATACTCAATATATCTTTCAAAGCAGCTACAGCTGCATGCTCTGAAAAATGCTTTTTCAAATTCTGTTTCGTTTCTTTAGACTCTAATTTTCTCTGAACTTTTAAAAACAGTAGCAGTATTTGACATTTAATTCTGTAATGCAACCTGTGTTCTTAGAAGGAATTTGTCTTCTATTGCCTATTAAGCCTTTTCATAAAATGCATTAAATATATTAAACAAATATTTAATACATAATATATACACATACAATCAATAAGAAATAGCAATCCCCTATAAAGGTTCACAGTTATTTAATTGATTAATTATTTGTTGAATGCCTACTAAATTCTCAGCATAGGAACAAAGAATAGGAGAATTCACTAAGGAGAGAAACATAAGCCTCAGGCATCAATCAATTAAAAAAAAACCTGATATTTCACTTCCCTTGTCGCCCATCTGCCTGATCTTCATATGGATAGATCCAATTTGGTATGTCTCTCTTTATGATCCATGGATCTTCTCCTTGTTCCAACTTGGAGATGACATCTGGTTTGGAAACTGGATGCCCTATTAAATGGAAATCAGAGGAACTGGGATAGACTGCACAGAAGGCAAAAGAGAAGGTGCGGTTTAAGGAGGTCTACAATGAAGTAGTACATTTGGCCCTCAGCAAAGTAATGACCTCCATTGGGGAAGGTACGAAGATCATAAAAGTCATTATATATGTCAGGAACCACCTAACCACAGAGACTGATAAGGAAAGGCACTTGATTGGACAAGTCTGAGTTATACAGGGAAGTCATCCTTACCCATTGAGACCAGGTGGCTGTAGTTCTCCAGCATCACATCCCTGTACAGGGTCTTCTGAGCAGGGTCCAGTTGCTGCCACTCCTCCTGGGTGAAATGCACAGCCACATCCTTGAATGATACTAACCCCTGTAACAGTATATTCCTGTTAATCTAAAGTGATCATTCTTATCATCTCTAATATAGTATGCAAAACTATACCTACATCTAGTTTTGTATCAGAGTATTTGGGAGAACCAATGTAAAATCCTGCCTTTGGCAAGAAGACCCAGACAGTACAGGAAAACAGAAGAGGTAAATCATAAAATGCCTACCTAATACAAATGGTAATTTAAGGGCAGCATTAAAGCAGCTGAGAGGAATTTTGGAAAACAATTCAAGTATGTAATAATAAGGAAACAATTACTTAAATTTGATGGAATAATATACAGCTCTTTCAACATGTGGAAATACTTACATGAAAGAATAAATAAAAAAAACAGCATAAGTTAATATGTACACACTGAATATAACTATGAAAGTGTATCTCTGCGCACTAATAAATTAGAAAAGAAATAGCATTACATAAAGATTTGAGTTTAATATAAAAAAAAAACATACAGCTGAGAAGAAGATGTATTATTCAATGAATAGTACTGAAACAACTGGACAGTTAACAGGAAAAGAATAATGTTGAAGCCATATGTTAGAGACTGAATTGCATACCCTGAAAATTCGTAAGTTGAAGTCCTAACCCCTAGTACCTCAGAATGTGACCTTATTTGGAAATAGGGTTACTGCAGATGTAATTAGTTATATGAGGTTATTAGGGTGGACCCTAACTCAATATGACTGAGGTCCACATCAAAAGGAGAAATCTGAACAGAGAGAGACACACACACACAGAGAAGACAGTATGAAGAGACATGAGGAGAAGATAGTTATCTACAAGCCAAAGAGAGAGACTTGGAACAGATCCTTCTCTCACAGCCCTCAGAAGGAACCAGCCTTGCTGATACCTTAAGTTTTGACTTCTAGTCTCCAGAACTGTGACACAAAAAATTTCTGTTGTTTAACCCACACAGTGTGTGGTATTCTGTTAGGGCAGCCCTAGCTGCCATAATAAAATACATCAATTATAACTAATACAATGATATCTTATGTCTTGGAAAAGAGAAAAATATATATTCTGGATGGAGTAAAAATTTAAACTCTAAAAATACCCAAAATTATATAACAACAAAACAAAACCTGGCTGGGAAGATTTTTATTAATAATTTTTTTAAATTAATGTATTTATTTTTGGCTGCATTGGGTCTTTGTTGCTGCACGCAGGCTTTCTCTAGTTACTGGGAGCAGGGGCTATTCTTCCTCGCGGTGCACGGGCTTCTCATCGCGGTGGCTTCTCTTGTTGTGGAGCATGGGCTCTAGGGGTCACAGACTTCAGCAGTTGTGGCACGTGGGCTCAGCAGTTGTGGCTCGCAGGCTCTAGGGCGCAGGCTCAGTAGTTGTGGCGCACGGGCTTAGGTGCTCCGCGGCATGTGGGATCTTCCTGGACCAGGGCTCGAACCCATGTCCCCTGCATTGGCAGGCATGTTCTTAACCACTGCGCCACGAGGGAAGCCCTTTATTAATAATTATAGAAAAGGATTTTTAAAGTATAACATATAAAGAAGAGAAAAGCCGCATTTAGAGAATCAGAGAATGTCAGAGTTCTTGAAGATTCTAATCCAATCCCCTCATTTCATAGGAAAGAAATCTTAGCTTCTTCTAAATCTAACAGTTCTCCTATATATATGCAATAGTTAGGAATATAATGAAATACATCAATTATAACAGCAATATTGAAAAACACACTTAAGAAATATGCAGGAAACATTCACGAGAAAACTATAACAAATTATTGACATGACACTGAAATAAAGGACTTGGGTAACTGCAGAGCCAGAGGTGTTTCTGGAGGGTAAACTATTTTAATTATGCCACCATTATGTATGTTCATAATAGTTGTCACCTAATAGTGGAATCTGAGTGATTTGTATTATTTTAAACTACTTGGAGGGTTTTCCCCTAATTATTCCATTATTATCAAATATTGCTTTCAGAATGAAAAAAAAATTAAATATCAACATTCCCCTGCTTAAAAGACTCCTTTGGGTCCATCCTTGCATATATAATTAGTCTCATCTCAATCATCTCAATGTTAAGGTTTCTCTCACCCCACATCAAGTATCATATTCACACCATCAAGCTGCCAAGCATTCAGTTTGTTCCCATAACAACCCCTTTAGTTTTCCCACTTTACATATGAGAGAATTGAGGATTACAGTGGTTAAGTCACTTCTTGCCAGAGGTTACACTGAATATATGACTGATTAACTGTCAGATTTAAAAGCTGGTGTCCTGACTCAGTAGCTGGGTTCTTGACCACTGTACTTATTCCACAATGCCTTCCTTGATACTGTAAACAAGACCTTTTATATTTTATTACCTTAATGCCACCTTCAGACAAACTTGCCATGAGACACCCTCCGCTTTAGTTTTCCTCAAATTCTCAGCCTTTTCTACTTTTTCAAATGCTGTTTCCTATCCTCATCCTACTTCCTTCATGATCCAGAGTTTAATAATCTTTTAAGACTCTTATCCTTGACTTATTTATAAAGCTGGCTGCTCCCCCTTATCGACTATAAAAGTCCCTTGCTCCCATGTCTATTATAGAGCTTTTATGTGTTAATGTTAGTTTCCACATCTGTTCACCCCATTTTTCTCTGCATTCTTCCCAAGAAAAACCATGTGTAACTCTTGAGATATTTCACAGCCAGCCAGCACCTGTGACATATATTGACTACTCAAGAAATGTTTGCTAAAAAAGAATGAATGAAAATTATAGAGAATAAAATAAATTTCATGCTTAGTTAAGAACAGTTTTGTGCACTGTCAATAATATTCTTGTGATCTAAAGAACAGTAACATGTGGAAGATAAATGTAGAATGTAGAGGGAAACCATTCTGATAAGGAAATTAATAAACGTAATGCTGACATTCTAACTTTGCTTTATCAATGATACTAGAATGCTTTAATATACTAAATATGTATAAATTTTGTTAATTTTGAGTAAAATAGTGCATAATCAGTGGAAAATTGTACTTTCCAATCAGCTACAAGCAATTTTTACTGCTTGAGTGACTGGAAGAATGGAAGAGATGGAGGAAATGGAAGGGGAGTAGGTGTTAAGAGGGAGAAAAGAAAGATAGATATGTATGAAAATGATGACTTCACTTCTGGACTGTATGGAAAAAATATAAATCTTTCTTCCTGAGCTAATAAGCAAGTTAATTAGCCATGATAGTTGGATTTATTGGGCCAATAAAAAATCCATTTTCATCTTTAAAGCAGCTCTAACAGAAATATAAAGCCAACCAGATAAGTAATTTTAAATTTTCTAGTAGCAACATTCAAAAAATTATTTTCAATAATATATATTTATCCCAGTATATTCAAAATATCATTTTAACATGTAATCAATCTTTAAAAATTATTAATGAATTTCTGCAATTATATCTTCAAAGCCCACTATGTACTTTACACTCAAAGCACACTTCAATTCAGACTAGCCAATTTCAAGTGCTCAATAACCACATGAGATATTGGACAGCACAGCTCCAAAGCTACTGAGACCCAAAAAGGAAAAAAACCTGTCTTTTCACAATAGAACTCATTTGTTAAGCTCCACTGTAAAATATACATAAGAACTCCTAATGCAAAAGCTGATTCCAAGATTTGACAATAATAATGATATAATAATAATAGCTAATACTTAAATATAAAACAAACCATCCCCAGTTACTGTTCTAAGTGTGGTTTTTACTCAATTTCCACAACAACCCTATGAGGATTACAATCTCCATTTTACAGATGAAGAAATAATTCCAGTCCACAGGGTATACTATGGATCTGCTAAAATAATAAAGGAGAATTCTATATACCAGCATAGGAAGATATTCAAAATGCATACAAAAATTTTTATACTGGACAGTAAAGTTAAAAATCAAGTTGCAAAACAGAATGTTTACTATAACATTATTTTTCCCCAAAAAAGGAACAAGAAAGTAAGAGACACCCCTGGCACTGGTACTATTACACATGTATGCTCCATCACAAGGTTAGAAACAAATGGTTAATACTGATAATCTCAGGAGGAGGGGAGTTTAAGTTAAAAGGTACCTCAGTGTTTAAATTTTTATCTTTTTATATAGTTAAAGATTTTTATACCGTATATATAGTGAATATTGGCAGGGAGAAAAAATAACAGACTGTTAAAAACAGAAACACAGAGAAGGAACTAGCCCCAAGTTAGACAGTAATCCTACAAAATCTGAAACCATAGTAAAGGGTACAGAGCTTCAGTGACCCTTGCTCTCCAAAGCTCTGCCAGACAATTATATTTCAAGAACTACTTTTTGAAAGAAATATGTATTTTGGAAGACCATTCAAAATGTATCCATCTTATATTATCTAGACTTTATCGGTAGAGAAAGCTGGCCAATAGGAAGCCTCTATAATCAATCTGGTCCTCTAAAGAAGAGGTCAACAAACTTTTTCAGTAAAGTATATATTTTCAGCATTGCAGGCCATATGGTGCCATTGTACTACAAAAAAAGCCATAGACAATATGTAAACAAATGGCATGGCTGTGTTGCCAATAAAACTTTATTTACAAAAACAGTTGGAGAACTGAATTTAGGCAATAGTTTGATGACTCCAGCTCTAAAGGATAAAGTTAAGGACTTTGGCTATGACATTATGATAACTTCCCTCTAAAAGAAATCATTCTGTGATACAGCTACAAGAAATTTATAATTGCATTTACCACAGGAGTGTTGGAAAGAACACTGCACACTCCACCACCTAGAGAAAGACCCAAAAATGAAATCTTAGTCTTATATGGCAAGAAATAATTTCTTCCCATGGGAAATGTATCTGTCTACATATTACCTAGCAACTCTTTCTAGGTCTGGGTCTTTATTTTGGCTGTCTTTCCCTGATCCTAATTTTAGCTATCTTCATTTTTCCATTTGATTGTATGAAGAACCAAAATAAGAAATTAAAAATTAAAGAAACTCACCTGGGACTTCATCATTTTCTGTTCTCTTCTAAAAAGGTAGATGCCTGAAAAGGCAAAATTGGTGATCAGAAGGATGTTTTCACAGATCAGACGCAGACTGCAGGTTCCACATTCACCAGTCTAGAAGCAACTACCACAGAAGTCAGGTAGATGTTAGGCCAACCTGTGGGAGAAGACTGTTCGGTCTTTATACAAAGATCAGCACGTATCATGTGAAGGAAGTCCTCTTGTGACTACATACTATGATCATACAGAACTTGGACAAGGTTTTTTAATTTAATTGTATAGATGTGAACATATGTTTCCTGTTGATTTATTAACAATTTATTTTCTCCACTATGAACCAGCAATTCCACTCTAATGTTTTCATAAGGCAATACACACACACACACACACACACACACACACACACACACAAAGATGAAGCTCCCCGGCAATAAGAATGGGTAATGAGCAAATGAAAAACTGAGGAATGTATTCCCTTATTCCCCAGAAACGAATCAGCAGCTGAATTCTAATAATCTCCCAAGAGCTCTCATATTTTCCTTCAACTCAGCAGACTTTCCTGCCAATCAATATTCATGGACCAAAATGTTAATTTTAAGATGTTTTCCATTTAAATTTTTATTGCTGATTTCAACAGTATGGTTGTCTGCATAGAAAAATGGTGGTATGTTGGAACCACTGATACAACGGAATATACCCTAACGTAAGAAGGTACATACCTGGGAAATCCTTCTCAGTCCCAGAAGGAGTCAGGTAGGTAAGACTTAACTGGTTCAGAGGAAGTGGGTGCTCCCATGATAGACAGACTGTTTTATATGGGGTATTCCAGGCTTTGTCAAAATAGATCTGGAAGGAAACAACCAGGAGAAATAGTCATACTTATCTCTGGGCACCCAAGAGGTGTTCAATAAATGTTTCTTGAATAAAATACAAAATGATTTCAATAAACTTAGAAAGAGGTAGGACGAAAATCACACTTTTCATAATAATCCTATCTTTTTTGATTTGTTTGGTCTTGTTTCAAAATGATCATTTTTATGCGGGGCACCAGACTAAGGGCATAATGGTTGAGAAGAGATTTGACCTTTAAAGTTGCGTATGACCTGTGGAAATTTTAATGTATGTAAAAAACAGTAGGGCTGATCATCAAGATTCCCTGATCCCGTTACTGCTCCCTCCAAATCTCTGAATCCTCGGACCTAGCAATCACATACCCCACAGATCTGCCCCATGCCCACCACATCACTGACTGCCACATGGATGCCCTCATCATTTAGTCCACAGCCTCCCTCACCAATCACTGATTCCTCAGAGTCCCCTAAATCCCTGACCCAGTCATCACCAGTCAGTCCCCCTACACACCATTTCTGATCCCACAGACAACCCCGTCACTGACACACCGTTATCCAATTACTAACCTCACAGCTCACCCCATCCCTGACTCCCAAATAAGCCCAACCCTAATCCTACATACCTTCCCCACCAGTGACTCCATCAGTCTCCAATCACTGACACTCACGGACCCCTACCGTCCCATTACCAATCCAAAAGACTCACTCCTCACCACACATGTCCGCCTTCTGACCTGCAGTTCCGTTATCAGATCTAGAAACGCCCGTCACGGCTTAATCCAGGACAGCTGTCACATCCATAGCGGCGAACTCTCACGCTTCCTGTCTGGGTGAGCAAAGCACTGGGCTCCCGGGCCTGCGCTGTTCCGTACCGGGCAGCTTTGCCCACTCCGCACCCTGGGCGGCTTTGTTCAGGAGACAATATGGCCGCTCCCATACGCTGTGTCTCAGTGGGAACCGCCATCTTGAGAGGCCGGCCGGTTCCGTACAAGCAGAGGAATTCGGTTTATTCGGAGGCTGGGCTGTACCACCGCGGCAGCGAGGGGAGGGGGAACAGATGACATAAAGGAGAATTATACAAACCAGTAACATGCAAAATTTTGCAGAGAGATTTTATAGGAGGACTGGGTAAGAAGTTTGAGTGAATGTCCTCTATTAGAAAGCTTCATTTGGTGGAAGAGGAAGAATTTGGAAGAGTAAAATATTCTCATTGGAGACTTTACCTAAAAGTGTTTGTAAATGGCACAGCCCTCTACCGGGAGATTCTACTTTCTGAGAGGGGTGAATGGAGATTCCACTGTGGGAAAAAGGGGCCAGAGTGATGGAAGAGTTCACTGAGGAGCAGAGAAAGAGGACACACAGAAATAATGAACTTTACGCTAAAAACGATTATAAGGAATTCTCTAGGGGAAACTACTACTACTGCAGTAACAAGTTGCAGAGGCCGACTGAAGAAAATAAAGTGAGAGGGAAGAGGAGATGAGAATCAGAGACTAGGAGAAAACAAGAATAATGGGGGAAGGAGAAGCTTGTGGAGACAGAGAGATGGGAAACTTAAGTGTGAAAAATGGAAGCACAGGAACAGAAGTGGGAAACCGGACACAACACGGGAGACTGAGACCGAGAAGGAGGAGACTAAAACAACAGAAGGAAAGAAAAGAGAGGAAGAGAGTGAGGAGGTTAGACTTCAGGGGAAAAAATCACTTGATTAAAAAAAAAGAACGAACGAAACACTTATCGTAACCTTTACCTTACATCAAGCTTTTTTACTTAAAAAAAAAGGCATACTAACAAACTGATGTTTCCTGTACATAAACAGATACAATTTTGAATCATAGATTTCACAACAGCCATGATTTCTGGCTTGTGTGTAATTAAATGAGCAGCAATTTTACATTAGCAGTTTTGTTTCCCATGTCAAATAAAAACATGTCTGGATTTAGATATGAAGAGATTTTATTCAGAAAGATTATTGCAATAGGGAGAATGCACCAATCTCAGAAAGCTGCAAGCACCTCACAAAATCAAACAGAAAAAGGCTTTTCTTTAGTAGGGAGGTGTAAGAAGGGTTAGCAGGAACTTTCAAGAGATGGAGGTGTGCAAGTGGCAAAACCAGGGTACTTTAACAGGAAATGTTTCTAGGGTCTTCGGATTCTGAGAGTAAGCTGCTGAGGGAGGATGTTGCGCATATCCTTACCCTTTAATGTATGTTTAAACTTGGGGGCAAGCCAAAATTTAGGAGTATGAGGGGAGGAAAAAGGCCTAAAATTTCGTCAAGACAAAGAAGAGGGTCAGAAATGGGCAACCAACAGCACTCCAATTTAAACTTCCACAGTTACATCAATCTTTATTGAACGTCTTGTGCGTAAGACACAGTAGTCACTCACTGTGTTATGCACTAAGGGTATAGTAATGATTAATTCAGAATCCTAAAGCAGTGATACCAGTGGAAGTTGATATGGGAAGGGATCAGATTGTGCAGAGCCATGTAGAAATTGTGAAAATGTTAGCTCTTTATCCTAAGCATGATGGGAAGCTGTCCTTATTTTAATATTTAATTTAAAAAGAAGGTAGAGAGGAGTCCTCTCCTATAATAAAAGAAATAAAAATTAAAGCCACAGTAATTTACTATTTCTCATCTATTACCTTGTTAAAAAAAAAAGTATTCTTAGTTTGGAAATACACAGTGTTAGTAGAGTCATGGGAACCTGGAATTCTCATATGTTACTCATGGGACAGAAAAATGGTATAGCCCCTATACAGAAGATTTAGCAATAGTTAACAAAACTATATGTATTCATTATCTATTGCTGTGTAACAAATTACCTGAAATTTAGCAGTCTGAAACTATATACATTGTTGTAGTTAACTGTTTCATAGTTTCTGTGATTGGAGAATGTGGGAATAGCTTAGCTGGGTGGTTCAGGTCTAGTCTGTCATGAGGTTGCAGTCAAGCTGTCAGCCAGGGCTGCAATTATTTCAAGGCTGAACTGGAGGAGGATATGTTTCTAAACTCGATCAAGTAGCTGATGACAAGCCTCAGAATTTCAATTTCCAAGCTCAGTTATTCACCATGGGGGAATTTCCTTCGGCTACTCTATTATCCTCATGACATGGCAGGGGTCTTCCCTCTCAAGCCTCCCTCTTAGTATGGAAGCAGGCTTCTACCCACACCAGTGAGTCAAGGGAAAGATAGTGAGAGAGCACACACAAGATAGAAGCCATAGTCTTCTTATAACCTAAATTAAAAATGACATCTCATTACTTCTTTTGTATTCTATTTCCTGAAAGTGAATCACTAAGGGTGCCCACAATCAAATGAATGGGAATTGAGCTCTACCTCTTAAGGGGAGGATTATCAAAGCGTCTAAAACCACAACACTACATGTAAGCTTTTGCCTTTTAACTCAGAAACTCCATTCCAGGAATATATCCCAAATACACATTGGCAAAAAAAAAAAAAGTTACTCATTGCGCTACTATTTTTAATACCAAAAGACATCAGTCAACCCGAACATCTACTAACAGGTCTAGCTGTATAAATTACAGTATACACACAAAACAGTACTATTCAGCTGTAAGAGAGAGACAGAGAGAAGTGTCTCTACGTACTAATATGGAGGTAACTTCAGGATATAATGTTATATGAGGGGAAAAAAAGTAGAAAAAAATGAAAATAGTTTGTTATTACCATTTATTTTCTAAAAATGTGAATATGTATACAGTTAATTCTACTTATTCATGGTAGCTATGTTCAGTTAAGTTGCTGCAAACACAGAATTAGTGAACACTGAACCATTTCTCCAAAGGGGAATAAATCAACATAAAATAGATTATAATCTTAAATTACAACTTTGTATAATTAAGATTATAACCTTAAAAATAACTTATGTTGGTGGATTCTATTTTCTTTATTTTACCAAAAAAAACCCCAAGGTTCAGAACAGTTAAGTAATTTGCCTGAGGTCCAGTAACAAAGGCCAGAGTTAGATTCAAACCCTATCCAACTGACTCCAGAGCTGGAGTTTCTTGCACTACACTGAACTGCCCCTACCATCCCCATCATCTGTTCTTCTCTGTA
This sequence comes from Delphinapterus leucas, assembly GCF_059928025.1. NCBI lineage: Eukaryota > Metazoa > Chordata > Mammalia > Artiodactyla > Monodontidae > Delphinapterus > Delphinapterus leucas. The sequence goes on from NC_143131.1 coordinate 128,296,202, forward strand.
TGAGAGCTGAAACAGGAAGGCAGAGCATCCCCTTGTTTAAACTCAGCTGGGAATGTGTGCATGTGGTAACTCAAATTTTTTGCTACTCTGTGCATGTCTGCCAATGACTGAAAAAGCACTGTGAGTATCGATTTTGAGATTATAAATACATTTTAGCAAGTAGGTGAATTTGCTGATACAGAATCTGTGAATAATGAAAATCAACTGTATGTTTACCTTAAAAATAAAAAGCAAATGATGGAAGAATAAGCCATCAAATAAAATATAATCTACAAAAGGTATTATTAGTTATCTATTGAATTGTAGCAACCTACCCCAAAACTTAGTGGCTTAAAACAACACACATCTATTGTTTCACAGTTTATGTTGGCCAGGAATCTGGACATGGATTATCTGAGTCCTCTGCTTCGGGGTCTTCTACAAATCTATAATCAAGGTATTGGCCCAGGCTGGGGTCTCTTTCATCTGAAGACTCAAATGGGGAGAGATTCATTTCCAAGCTCAACTACACGATTGTTGGCACAATTTAATGCCTCAAGGATTGTTGGACTAAGGGCATTCATGTCCTTGCTGGTTGTTGAGAGGAAGCCACCCACAGTACTTTGCCATCCAACTTACAACTTGCTTATCTATGGAGTCAAGAGAAGAGTCTGTAAGCAAGATGGAAGTCACAAACTTTTATAATCTTATTATCAATATATAAATGACATCCCCTCTATGTTGCCATATGCCATTGGTTAGAAGCTGCTTACTTATGCAGAGGGTATTACAAAAGGCCATGAATATCAGGAGGTGGGAATAACTGGCTACCTTAGACACTTCCTACCCCAGGGAGGAAGGAAATAAGATAGAAGGGACAGAAATCATACCTAATTTTCTTTGAATATACCATGTTCTGTTGATTTGACTTTGTAACCACAAAAAATTTTACATAATTATAAAACAAAATTAAATTTTATAAACCAATTCCAAACTTCTGTTTCTGATCAAAGTGAAGTAATAGGGAACGGATGGGAACTTTCACCTGAACCAATGGAAAAACCAGAGAAGTGTATGAAGCAATGGCTTTAAAGGTATTAGACATCAGGCTGTGAAGGACAGTGACCCTTGAGAGATGGGAAACAAATTGAGGTGACCCCTCTGCCCAGTTTACTGCCTTGAGAACACTTCTAGGTATGACACAGGACAAGAGAGTCCAGGCAGGGGCCAACAGACTTCCAGAGTGGAGGAGAAAGAACTAATAGTACAGAAAGACCAAGGCAGCTATATTCACAGAGCAGAAGCCAAAGAGGAGAAAGCTGCACAGAAAGAGAGCTCCAGAGACTTGCAGAGGGTCCACTTCTAGTATTTAGGAGCGTACTGGTCAGTGCATAAATGTAAGGAAAATCAGAGTCTGGGAAAACAGACACCAGAAAGGAAGGAGGAAACAGTAACTGAAGCTCACAAAAAGTCAAGATTAATGCCTGTCCCCACCAGCCAGACTGGAAAACTTTACAATTCCCTGGCAAGAATACACAGAAGGGTCTTGCCTTAATAGTGGGAAATTATTAGCTCTGTATTTAAATCTTGCTCTGGTGCCACCTAACAATTGTTTCCAAGTAACCTAACTGAACTACAGAAAAAAGCTTCAAAAATATGTATTGGAACACAGAAGTATCTATCATCCAACAAGGTAAAATTCACAATGTCTACCACTAAATCAAGAATTATCAGGCATGTATAGAAACTGGAAAATGATACTCATAATGAAGAGAAAAATCAGTCAAAGAAGAAAAAACAGACCAGAATTGAAAAAGATGTTGGAAATTGTAGAGATAGATATTAACAAGTCACTATAGATCTTGCAGTCATTAAAAGGATAATGTGAGAATATTATGAACAACTTCAGCCTCATAAATTTTGCAAGGTAGAAGAAATGGACCATTTCTTCAAACACCAAAACTCAACTAAGATGAAATAGATCATCTGCATGATCCTGTAACTATGTAAAAAGTTGATTTTTAAAGACCTCACAAAAAAGGAAAAATGGTTTCACTGGAGAATTCTACCAAAATTTAAAGAATTAACACTGATTTTACACAATCTCTTCCAGAAAATAGAAGAGGAGGGAATACTCCCCAAATCCTTTTATCAGGAAATTATTACCAAAACCATACCAAGACTGTACAGTGAAAGAAAACTACAGATCAATATCTCCCATGAATGTAGACATAAAAATCCTCAAAAAATATTAACAAAATTCAACAATCTATAAAAAAAAATTATACACTATGACTAAGTGAAATGTATTCCAAGTATTCAAAGCTGGCTCAAAATAGAAAATTAACCAACAAGATACAAACAAAAAGTAAATGATTATACCAATTGACACAGAACAGGCATTTGACAAAAATCCAATACTCATGAATGATAAAAAAAAAAATTCTCAGCAAAATAGTAACGGAGAGGAATTTCCCTAACTTAATGAAGAGCATATACCAAACAAACAAAAATCAAAAAAATACAACCCACAGAAAATATAATACTTAATGATGAAAGATTGAATGATTCCCCTCTTAGATCAGGAACAAGACAATGATGTTTGCTCTCACCATTCTCCTTCAACATAATACTGGAAATTCTACCCACCAAAATAACACAAGAAAGAAAAATTAGAAGCATACAGATTAGAAAGAAATAAAACTGTCCATATATGCAAATGATATGAATGATTGTCTATGTAGGAAATCCAAAGGAATTTACCAATATTATGCCTAAAACTAAGTGAGTTCAGCAAAGTAAGAGAATACAAGATCAACACAAAAATCAATCACATTTCTCTATACTAATAAAAACATGCAAACACAAATAAAAACAGTACCATTTTTAATCACTCCAAAGAAATTGAAACACTTAGGCTTACACTTATCAAAACATGTAGGATTTTAGGAAGAAAATCACAAAATGTCATTAAAAGAAATCAAATAAATAGAGATATACCATGGTCCCTGATATGAAGACTATAAACAATAAAGATGTTAATGATGCCCAAATTGATCTATAGGCTTAAAGCAATTTCTCTTAAAAATGACAGCAAGTTTTGTTTTGATATTTGTAGACTTAGACAAAATTATTTTAAAATTTATATGGTGTTCCTTAAAAAAACTAAAAATAGAGTTCCCATATGATCCAGCAATCCCACTCCTGGGCATATATCCAGAAAAGATGAAAACTCTAATTTGAAAAGATACATGCACCCCAATGTTCATAGCACCACTATTTACAGTAGCCAACACATGGAAACAACCTAACTGTCCATCAACAGATGAATGGATAAAGAAGATGTGGCACATATATACAATGGAATATTACTCAGCCATAAAGAAGAATGAAATAATGCCATTTGCAGCAACAAGGATGGATCTAGAGATTATCATACTAAGTGAAGTAAGTCAGAAAGAGAAACACAAATATCATAAGATATGACTTATATGTGGAATCTAAAAAAAGATGCAAATGAACTTATTTACAAAACAGAAATAGACTCACAGACATAGAAGACAAACTTATGGTCATGAAGGGGAAAGGTAGGGAGGAATATATTAGGAGTATAGGATTAACAGATAGACACTACTATATATAAAACAGATAAACAACAAAGACCTATTGTATGGCACAGGGAACTAGATTCAATATCTTGTAATACCCTATAATGGAAAAGAATCTGAAAAAGAATACATATATATATATGTATATATATATATATAAATGGATCATCTTGCTATACAACTGAAACCAACACAACACTGTATATCAACTATACTTCAATAAAAAGTTGCTTGTTGGGCTTCCCTGGTGGCGCAGTGGTTGAGAGTCCGCCTGTCGATGCAGGGGACACAGGTTCATGCCCCGGTCCGGGAGGATCCCACATGCCACAGAGCGGCTAGGCCCGTGAGCCATGGCCGCTGAGCCTGCGCATCTGGAGCCTGTGCTCCGCAACGGGAGAGGCTACAACAGTGAGAGGCCCGCATACCGCATAAAAAAAAAAAAAGTTGCTTGTTTTGATAAAAAAACTTACATGGAAAGAAATAGGCCCTAGAATAGCTAAAACAATCTTGACAATGAAGAAAAAAGTGGAAGGAATTACTCCCACAACTTCTATTAAACATTGTACTGGACTTTCTAGTCAGTGCAATAAGGCAAAAAAGAAATTAAAACCGTCTGGTTGGGAAAGGAAAGGGTAAAACCACATTCACTTGTAGATAACATGATCTTCTATGCAGAAAACCCAATGTATTCTACCAAAAAATGGTACTAGAACTAATTAGTAAGCTCAGGAAGGTTGAAGTATACCAGATCAATATACAATAATTAGTTGTACTTCCATATACAATCAATAAATAACCAGAAATTAAACTTTAAAACATCTACAGTAGAATTTTTAAGTATGAAAGGTTTGGGGGCAAATCTGACAAAAGATGTGAAACACCTGTACACTGAAAACTATAAAACAATGCTAACAGAAATGAAACACTTAAAGGAGCTACATCACATTCATGTGTCAGCTCATTATTTTTATAATGTTTAATTCTGCAAATTGACTTATAAGTTCAGTGCAATCTATTCAAAACAGCAGCAAGCTTTAGAGGAGAAACTGACAAGGAAAGAAATAAAACTGTCACTGTATGAGGACAGTTTTATATTCACACGGAAAGGAAAAGGACCAAGAATCGCCAAAACAACTTAGCAAAAAAAAAAAAAAATTAACTTTGAGGCTTAACACTACCTGATCTCAAGGCTTATTATACACACACTGCACACACTGCAATAATCAAGAGTGTGGTATTGGTGTAAAGATAGAAAAATGTATAAATGAAACAGAATAGATAGTTCAGAAATAGATCCAACTGATACAATAACAAAGGCAATTCTGTGCGGGAAAGAATCACCTTTTCAACAAATAGTGCTGGAATAATTGGATATCCATAATTTAAATTGAAACCTTAATCCATTCTTCATACTACATACAAAAAAATTAACTCAAAATGGCTCATAGCCCTAAATATAAAATCTAAAACTCCTAGAATAAAATGTAGGAGAAATTCTTTGTGACCTAGGATGAGGCAAAGATTTCTTAGTTGATACCAAAAGCACAAATCATAAAATAATAAATGATAAATTGGACCTCTGGTATTCAAAAGACACAATTTAAGAGAATAAAAAGAGAAGCCACAGACTAGGAGAAATTGTTTCCAAGTCATATATCTAATAAAGAACCATCAGCCAGAATATATGAAGACCTCTAACAACGAAATTATTTAAAACTGACCAAAAGATTTAAACAGACACTTCACTAAAGATATACTGATGGCAAATAAGAGTAGGAAAAGATGCCCAACATCATTAGTCATCAGGGAAATGCTATGGTATCATAATGAGATGCCATTAATCACTTACTAAAATGACTATAATTTTAAAAACTAATATTACCAAATACTGGCAAGGATGTAGAGAAATGAACTTTTACACACAGCTAGTGGGAATGTAAAATGGTGCAATCCCTTTGGAAAACAGGCAATTCCTCAGGTTAAGTGTTCACTGACTATATGATCCAGCCATGCCACTCCTAATGTTTATCCAAGAGAATTAAGTATTAGGCATGTGCCCAATACAACATACAACATCCAATACATGTGCATGCAAACATCTGTACAGGAATGTTCATAGCAGCTTTATTTGTAAAAGCCAAAAACTAAAATTAACTCTAATGTCCATCATAGGCATCCATACGATAGAACACTAATCAGCAACAGAAAGGAATGAACTCTTGGTACAAATAGAAAATCGGATTAAGTTCAAAATAAGTATGCTGAGTGAAAGAAATCAGTAAAAACAAGAGTGCATACGTTATGATTCTACTTATATCAAATTCTAGAAAATGCAAATGAATATATAGTGGCAGAAAACAGGTCAGTCGTTGCCTGGGGATGAGGCAGAGAGCCAGTTGGGGAAGAGGAATTAATTTCCAAGCGATAAGAAGAAACTTTGGGGGATGATGGACATTTTCATTCCCTTGACTGTGGTGACAGTTTCACTGGTGTATACATAAACCAATGTTATCAAATATGTGCGATTTTTTGTCTATTAAATCTCAATAAACCTGCTTTTAAAAAACCCTACAGCATGCCTTAAAATGCCCTACATTATCTTCCTCAATTTTTTTGACATCATTATAAACCACTTCCCCTCATTCATTCCACTTCAGATATTCTTGTTCTTCTTCAACTCACTTTCACTTTAGGGCTTTTGAGAATGCTCCTCTTACTAGTATACAGATTTATCACTACTCTCACCAATTACCATAGCAAATAAGAAATATTTAGATTATCTCCCCAAAATGAAAATACCTTTTTCTTCTGGTCTTCCCTTCTCTCCTCATCTTTCTTACTCCCAACTTACCCACACCTTAAAAGCTTTCTGATGTATAAAATTTTGGGTAGGGCTTCCCTGGTGGCACAGTGGTTGAGAGTCCGACTGCCAATGCAGGGGACACAGGTTCGTGCCCCGGTCCGGGAAGATCCCACATGCCACGGAGCCATGGCCGCTGAGCCTGCGTGTCCGGAGCCTGTGCTCCACAACGGGAGAGGCCACAACAGTGAGAGGCCCGTGTACCACAAAAAAAAAAAAAAATTGGGGGGTAATTCCACTCAGGTTATTAAATGAGTAAAACTGTTCATTGACTCTATCATTTAGTTGTTCAGCAAATATTCAGTGAACATCTACTATGTGTCACGCACTCTTTTATAGCTTCAGCTATATCATTTTAATACAGCTAAATATTCCTGTTCCATTCATACTTAAATGCTACCAAAATGGATAGACAATAAACAATAAACAAGATAAATTACAATATGACAAAAGTACCATTTAAAAAGTGAAATAAAACAAGGAAAATTAGGAATGCTTAGGGGAGTGTTGTTGTATCACACATGGAGGTCTGCTACTCTTAGAGAATTCTGATCTAACCAGTCATCTAAGAACTCAGACTCATAATACAGTGTAATTCTACAGTGATAGAACACTGTATAATGATAATTAAGAGTGTACGCTCCCTAGCTCTACCAGAAGAAAGAGAATAATAAAGATTAGAGCAGAGATAAACAAAATAGACAATAAAAACCAACAGAGAAAATTAATGAAACCAAGAGTTGGTTCTTCAAAAAGATCAACAAAATTGGCAAACCTTTAACTAGACTGACTAAGAAAAAAGAGAAGAGATTCAAATAACTAAAATCAGAAATGAAAGAGGGGACATTACAACTGATTTTACAGAGCTAAAAAAGATTGTAAGAGAGTACTATGAACAACTGTACACCAACAAATTGAATAATCTAGATGAAACAAATTCCTAGAAACTCAAAACTTACCAGTACTAAATCATGAAGAAATAGAAAATCAATAGATTTAAAACCAGTAAGGAGATTGAATAAGTAATCAAAAACCTCGCAATACATAACCCTGACTACAACTGTTGGGGGCACTTTCCTCCACAGTAGAGGTCAAGGAGACATGAAGGTCATATTTCACCCCATTAGAGATGAAGAGTCTGAAACGCAAAGAAAAGCAAGATCTAGACAAGCAAGACAGTCTAGAAGATCAACACAGCATAGACTGATCTTTAGGAAGCTGAAAAAACAATATGAAGAAGTCATTGTACCCAAATCAGAGAACAAGAAAAAGAAAAAGGGGGAAAAGGAAAGCAGGATAAAGAGAAGGAAGAAGGAAAGAAGCAGAAACATCTAGAGAAGATAAATACGAACAAAAGTACTTCAGAACATATGATAAGATTTATCAGCCTTGTCTCCCAAGGCAATAGAAATAAAAGAATAAACAAATGCAACCTAATCAAACTTATAAGCTTTTGCACAGCAAAGGAAACCATAAACAAAATGGAAAAAGACAACCTACAGATGGGGAGAAAATACTTGCAAATGATGTGACTGACAAGGACTTAATTCCAAAATATATAAACAGCTCACACAACTCAATAACAAAAAAACAACCCAGTCAAAAAATGGGCAGAAGAGCTAAATAGACGTTTCTCCAAAGAAGACATACAGATGGCCAACAGACACATGAAAAGATGCTCAACATTCTAATTATTAGAGAAATGCAAATCAAAATTACAATGAGGTACCACCTCACACCAATCAGAATGGCCGTGATTAAAAAGTCTACAAGTAATAAATGCTGGAGAGGGTGTGGAGAAAAGGGAACCCTCTTACACCATTGCTGATGTAAATTGGTGCAGCCACTATGGAAAACAGCATGGAGGTTCCTCAAAAAACTAAAAATAGAGTTGTCATATGATCCAGCAATCCCATTCCTGGGCATATACCTAGACAAAACTATAATTCGAAAAGATACATGCACCCCTATGTTCATAGCAGCATTATTTACAATAGGCAAGACAGGCAACCTAAATGTCCACTGACAGATGAATGGATAAAGAAGATGTGGTATATATATATATATATATATATATATATATATACACAATGGAATACTACTCAGCCATAAAAAAAGAACGAAATAATGCCATTTGCAGCAACATGGATGCAACTAGAGATTATCATACTATGTAAAGTAAGTCAGAAAGAGAAAGACAGATGCCATATGACATCACTTATTTGTGGAATCTAAAATATGACACAAATGAACTTATCTATGAAACAGACTTACAGACATAGAGAACAGACTTGTGGTTGCCAAGCGGGGGTGAAGGGGTGGGGAGGGATGGAGTGAGAGTTTGGGATTAGCAGATGCAAACTACTATATATAGAATGGATAAACAATAAGGTTCTACTGTATTGCACAGGGAACTATAGTCAATATCCTGTAATAAAACATAATAGAAAAGAAAAAAAATTTATCAGCCTTACAGACAAGAACTGACTTCAAGTTCAACCACTCCATCCTCTTCACTTTCTTTTTTTTTTTTTTTTTTTTTGTAACTTGTTAGCTTGTTTATGTCTCTCTGGGCATCATTCCCCACATGTGGGGCCCAGCTCTCTGGAACCTTCACTGGCCATCTTTTCCTCGTTTCTCCCCTGGGCACCAGAACCGCGTAGGTAGATACATCCATGCGTCTCCCGCATCTGTAGACGCCTCCTGCCTCTTGTGCTATTTGGCCAAACTCTGAGGCTCCCCCGGCATCTTCATCTCCGGGTCTGTCCTGATGGGGCCTTCCTCCCTGGGGTAGTAGTGCAGGGGATTGGGCCACAGTTCCTCGCCGATGATCTCAGCAATCCTGTTAGACCCTGGGCAGTTGTGGTCAGACAACCAGTTGAGGAAGTTAAGGCTGGTGGTGTCCTGCCTGCAGTTGGGGGCTCCTCATTCATAATCCCAGAACCACTGGACGGGAGTGGAATGAGACGCCCTATATCCAGCAATGCTAAGGTGATACTCCTTAATGATCATGTCATTCCAGCAGCAGGTGTTGTTCTGAAAGAAAAACATCAACCTGCAGTGGTGCCTGGGATGGCCCAGTTCCTGCACCTCCAAATTGATCATGCAGCTGAGCGTGTCTTCATCTTGGTCACTGATCATGGCCGATATCTGGGAGTGGTTCATAATGGCTCTGGCCCATAAGCCAGGAATGCCCTGGATGATGGCCCTTCTGCGATCCAACTGAGGATGCAGCCTCTGACTGATATTGCACTTGCCCTGCTGGCTTGGGCATTCAGAGTGCTCAGCTCTAACTGCAGGGCCCCAGTGCCTCCAGCAGGGGCCGGGCAGTCGTGGGTCCCAGTTCTGGCTCTTCCTGCCCCTGCTCCTGGGGCTTCTCCTCCCGCTCCTCCGCCTGCATCTCCTCCTGCTCCTCCTCCACCACCACCTCCACCGCTTGCAAGATGTCCTCCACCAGCAGCCCTAACTCCTCCCGGATGCCCGCCACCTCTCCCTCCTCCAGGGCCCCACCTTGCTGCACGACCTCCACCCTGAAGATGGTGGCCTCCTTGCCTGACCCACCAGCTAGTGTCCGTGCTGTACCCACCTCCCCCACCGCACCTGGGGACCCGCAGGCCCCTGCTTCCTGAGCACCCCCTCCCACAACTAGGATGACCCAGGGTCCCTGGGCAGCGCTGCCTTCCCCAGACCCCGCCTCACTCACCATGTGGCCCTGGTCCTGAGCTGGGGCAGCTGCGAAGGAGCGGGAGGTGGAAGCACAGCACGTGGCCTGCAGAGCAAGCAGGCCCAGCGACCAGAGTCACCCTGCGCCGCGGACCTCGGGGTGGGGGGCGAGGGCATCCTGTTCACTTTCTACCATGAACAGTTCACTCTACGATTCAAGTCATCTAAACAGGCCAAACAATCTTGTAGGTATAACTTCTGCGTATTCCAGAAGATTAACAAAAGAAAATGAAAAAGAGGGAGAAAAGAGAGAAGAAAAAGGAGAAAACAAGCACACCCTAAATCAATCAGAGAGCAACAGTGACCAAGAGAGAAAAGAAGATCTACAGGAGTTTCATTTTGGACACAAGATAGAGATGAAAATGAAAAAGAACAACAATCAGATACAGATGGGAGATCCAATAAGAAAGAAACTTAGGTGGATTCCATTTCTAGATGTGAAACAAGTTCTATGTCATCTAGTGATTGGTATTAATTCCTTGCTGGGTTGCTCTGGATCATACAGTTACTTTAAAAAAAGAAAGACTTACAGTAGCAGGCTAGAAAAGGATGACTTACCTGACTTTAAAAAGCTTTATGAACAAATTCGAACTGAAAATGAAAAGCTGAAAGCATAGCTACATGATACATATAGGAAACTGACAGATCTTAAACTGCAATTAGAAAAGGCCACCAGAGACAAGAAAGATTTGCAGATAGGTCACTATTGGAAGTTGGGAAAAAAGGGGACAGAGAGCTCTAAAAAGAATATCTCAAGTGAAAGAAGAGCTCAAAATGTTAACAGATCTAAAAGCAGACAACCAGAGGCTAAAGGATGAAAATGGGGACTTGAGCAGAGTCATAAGCAAACTTTCCAAATTAAATAAAAAGCAGCAAGTAATGGAATTGTACATATTTGTAATCCCATGGACCGTAACTGAAAGTCACTGGAAACTGGGAAGGATCCTTGGAGGCTATCATTTTTGGATATGCTGCCAATTGCCTACTTATCTAGGATTTCTGTTTCATTTTGTTTTTCTTTTTTTTTCCTTGTATCGAGATCATTGTTTCATGTTAATGCAGCTGCTGAGAAGTGGGGTTTTTCATTTAGTTATTTTAAATAACTGAGAAAACTTGTGTACAACTCCAGCATATAAAGAAAGTGTTCAAGGCCAGATATGCCTCAGATATTTAACCAGCAAGCCTTAGTTGTACGTAAATACTTTTGTGTCAACAAAAACTTTCGGCTCTCACAGAAGACAGTTATTCAGCATTTTTTGATCTGCCAGTTTTCAGTTTTTCAATATTTAGTTTTTTTTGCTTTACATCTAAGTTTGGGTTTGTATTTTTTCTTTATAACTCTTCATGTGGCAGACATTTCTATGTTTTCATACCTTTATCATTTACAGAAAAGAACATGTGCTCTTCTGAGATTGTTGTTAGATGCAGGCTAATGCTGTGTTGTCCCAGCTGGAACTGAGTTGCTTGGAGGAACATTTTTTTCTCATTGTTTGTGCAATATGCATTTATTTCTTATATGAATGCTTTAAAGTCAATTGAGATTAGATTCTTCTAAGTCCTACTTTCTGCCTTCACTGGTAGGATGTTGTTTCTGTTGTTTATTATTGTAGAATAAGAGATTAGACTCTGTAATCTTCACATTCATTTTGCAGGTACTGAGTGATACTGTATATATAAGTGTGTGTTGCTTGATATTTAGAAAATCCAATGGCACACTTGACTATTTTCTTATTTCAAAAATCTGTTACCACAAGTAGGCTATTCCATAATAGTGTTAAAAACAAAATTTGCTAACAATGTGATATAAAGACTTTAAAAAGTACCCTATCTTTACAAAACTTTTCTACTGTAAAGTGCTTTTATTTTCAGTTTTCATTTGATAGTTTTCAACCACAATTTAAGTTGCATAGATAAATGCTTCACATTTCAAATACCTATATTTATCTGAGTGTTGTCTAAAATTGTTGTGCTAGCCAAAGTAATGCTATGAAGTCATTTCCAGATTTAACCCATGAGTTAATGTTAAATGCATTGTTATTGCCATGGGAAGAGGCACTGACTTTGATACTACCAGCATGTCCAGACTATACATGTACCAGTGACCTTTAAAAAAAAAAAACCAAGTACATAATGAATATGGCTTTTATTTGGACAAATAGCTTTATATTTTAATTAAACCATGCAAAAAATATTACATCTTTCTAGCATGTAACTGTCTCCTTATCCACTGAACATTTCAGACTTTTGAATAAATTGTACATTGGAAAGCTTATGGTCACTAATTGCATTACTGATTGTAGTGTATATTACACAAAATGTGAATTTGTCCCCCCTCATTTTAGAAGGTCACTGTGTTCTACTGCCTATCTGAGATTATTCTGGGGTTGGGAAAGAGTGTTTTCCCAGAAGGATTGTAAGTCTTCTCTCTCGATGGGTTTTATGAAGACGTGAGGTTATGTTCTTACCACCAAGCTCAGGATTCTAGATATTTAAAGGTACAAGGATAGTTATGGGAATTTTATTTTGATTTGAACTATATGAATAGAACATCTGAATATAGAGAATTTCCATGATCTTATGAGGGCATAAAATACACATGTAATTGAACAGTTTGAGTGACTGTACAACATTTACATATGAAAACAGGAATAAAATTAAGAAAACAATTTCATTTATAGTAGCAAGAAAAAGAATAAAATACACAGGACTAAAGTTAATCAAGGAGACAAAAGACTTGTACATGGAAAACTACAAAACATTGCTGAAAGAAATTAGAGAAACACACAAACGGAAAGAAATCTCATATTCATGGACTGGAAGATTTAATACTGTTAAGATGTAAATATCCAAAGTGGTCTACAGATTCAATGTAATTTCCATCAAAACTCCAATAATGCTTTTTGCCAAAATAGAAAAATCCATCCTAAAATTTATATGTAACCTCAGGAAACCCTGTATAGCCAAAACAATCTTCAAAAGAAAAACAATGTTGTAAGTCTAACACATCCTGATTTCAAAACTTATTACAAAGCTACTGTAATCAAAAGAGTGTGGTATTGGCATAAGAAAAGACATATAAACCAACGTAATAGAACAGAGAGGACAGAAACAAACCCTTGCATATATGGTCAAATGATCTCAACAAAGATGTCAAGACCATTAAAAGGGGAAAGAACAGTCTTTTTCAATAAATAGCGTTGGGAAAACTGGATAGCCACATGCAAAAGGATGAATTTGTACCCTTATCTAACACCATATATAAAATTACCTCAAACTGGATCAAGGTCCTAAACAAGAGCCACCTGTCAAAGCTGCCTTTCAGAAATGAAGGGGAGATACTTTCCCAGACAGCAAAAACTGAGGAGGTTCATCACCACTATACCAGCTTTACAAGAAATGCCAAAAGGAATTCTTTAAGCTGAAATGAAAGGATACTAGCTAGTAACATGAAAATATAAAACACAATTGTAAAGGTAAGTACATAGTCAAATTCGGAATATTCTAATACTATCATACAATGGTGTATTAACCACTTAACTCCAGTAGAAAGGTTAAAAAAGATAAAAGTATTAAAAATAACTGTAGCCAAAATAATTTGTTAATGGATATACAAATAAAAAGACATAAATTGTTACATTAAAAACATAAAATGAGGGGGAGTAAAGGGTAGTTTTGTATGCAACCAGGTTATCATCAGCTTACAATAGAATAAGATATTTTATGTGAGCCTCATGATAATCACAGCAAAAACCTATAGCAGATACACAAAAGATAAAGAGAGGGGAATCAAAGAACACCTCTAAGGAAAATCATTAATTAACAAAGGAAGACAGCAAGAGAGGAAAAAAAGAAATACAAGACAGTCAGGAAACAATAAGATGGCATCAATAAATCTTTGCTGATCAACAATTACTTTAAATTGATTAAATTATCCAGTCAAAAGGCATACAGTGGCTGAATAGATTAAAAAAACAACAACAAAACAAGACCCAGTAATATGCTGCCTACAAGAGACTCACTTCAGCTTTAGGAACATGTATAGGTTCAAAGTTACAGAATGGGAAAAGATATTCCAAGCAAATGGAAACCAAAAGAGATCAAGCATAGCTATACTTATATTAGACAAAATATACTATAAGTTAAAAACTGAAACAGAGACAAAAAAGTTCATTATATAATGATAAAAGAGTCAATTAATCAAGATAATACAATATTATAAATATATATACACCCAACATCGGACTACCTAAATATTACGCAAATACTAACAGGTCTGAAGAGAGAAATAAAACTACAGTAATAGTAGAGGACTTCAATACCCCACTTTCAACAATGGATAGATCATCCAGACAGAAAATCAACACAGGAACTTGAACTACATTTTAAATCAAATGGACACATACACAACATTTCATTCAACAGCAAAGGAATACACATTCTTCCCAATGGCACACAGGACATCCTCCAGGATAAATCATTAGATCACAAAACAAGTCACAGCATATTTATGAAGAGTGAAACCATATCAAGTGTCTTTTCTGACCACAGTGGTATGAAACAAGAAATCAATAACAGAAGCAAAACTGCAAAGCTCACAAATATGTGCCCACCCTTGACACTTCTATTGAACATAGTACTAGAAGTACTAGCCAGAGCAATTAGTCAAAAAAAAAAGAAAACAGCCATCCAAATTGAAAAGTAAAAGTGTCTCTGTTTGCAGATGACATGACCTTATATACAGGCATACCTCAGAGATATTGAGGGTAAAGTTCCAGGCCACTGAAATAAAGTGAAGAGTGCAAAAAAAAAAAAAAAAAAGAGTGCAATAAAGTGAGTCGCACAAATGTTTTGGTTTCCTAGTACATATAAAAGCTATGCTCAAAATAGAGTCATGTACCAAAATGTTAATTGCAGCTCTATTTACAATAGCCAGGAGATGGAAACAACCTAAGTGTCCATCATCGGATGAATGGATAAAGAAGATGTGGCACATATATACAATGGAATATTACTCAGCCATAAAAAGAAACGAAATTGAGCTATTTGTAATTTAGCTCAATGGTGGATGGACCGAGAGTCTGTCATACAGAGTGAAATAAGTCAGAAAGAGAAAGAGAAATACCATAAGCTAACACATATATATGGAATTTAAGAAAAAAAATGTCATGAAGAACCTAGGGGTAAGACAGGAATAAAGACACAGACCTACTAGAGAATGGACTTGAGGATATGGGAAGGGGGAAGGGTAAGCTGTGACAAAGCGAGAGAGTGGCATGGACATATATACACCACCAAACGTAAAACAGATAGCTAGTGGGAAGCAGCCGCATAGCACAGGGAGATCAGCTCGGTGCTTTGTGACCACCTAGAGGGGTGGGATAGGGAGGGCAGAAGGGAGCGAAACGCAAGAGGGAAGAGATATGGGAACATACGTATATGTATAACTGATTCACTTTATTATAAAGCAGAAACTAGCACACCATTGTAAAGCAATTATACTCCAATAAAGATGTAAAATATATATATATACTGTAGTCTATTAAGTATGTAATAGCATTATATCTAAAAGCATGTAATACTTTAATTTAAAAATAACTTATTGCTAAATAATGCTAAGCACTATCTGAGCTTTCAGCAAGTCTTACTTTTTGTTGATGGAGAGTCTTGCCTCAATGTTGATGGCTGCTGACTGATCAGTGGCGGCTACTGGAGGTCGGGGTGACTGTGGCAATTTCTTAAAATAAGACAACAGTGAAGTTTGCCACATTAATTGACTCTTCCTTCACGTATGATTTCTCTGTAGCATGCAGTGTTTGATAGCATTTTACCCACAGAACTTCTTTCAAAATTGCAGTTAATCCTCTCAAACCCTGCTGCTGCTTTATCAACTAAGTTTAAGTAATATTCTAAATCCTTTGTTGTCATTTCAACAATCTTCACAACATCTTCACCAGAAGTAGATTCCATCTCAAGAAACCACTTTTTTTGCTCATTCATAAGAAGCAACTCCTCATCCATTACAGTTTTATCATGAGATTGTAGCACCTCAGTCACATCTTCAGGCTCCACTTCTAATTCTGCAAGAATTACCAAAATGTGACACAGAGACAAAAAGTGAGCAAATACTGTTGAAAAATGGCACCAATAGATTTGCTCAACACAGGCTTGCCACAAACCTTTGGTTTGTAAAAAACACAACATCTGCAAAACATAATAAAGTGAAGCATGATAAAGCAAAGTATGCTTGTACAGAAAACTAGAGACTCTACCAAAAAACTTGTTAAAATAATAAACAAATTCAGAAAAGCTGAAGGATACAAAATCAATATGCAAAAATCAGTTATTCATCTATATACAAACAATGAACTATTGGAAAGAGAAAGTAAGAAAACAATCCCAGGGAATTCCCTGGCAGTCCAGTGGTTAGAACTTAGTGCTTTCACTGCTGAGGGCCTGGGTTCGATCCCTGGTCAGGGAACTAAGATCCTGAAAACCACACAGCATGGCCAAAAAAAGAAATCCCATTTACAACAGCATCAAAAACAATAAAATACTTAGGTATAAACTCAAACCGTAAACTGAAAACTATACGATACCAATTTAAAAAACTGAAGAGGACACAAATAAATGAAAAGATAATCTGTGTTCATAGCTTGGAAGATTTAATATTGTTAAAATGTCTATAGTAGCAAAACAATCTGTAGTTTCAATGCACCCACTATTAAAATTCCATTGGCATTTTTCACAGACATAGAAAAAACAATCCTAGAATTCATCAGGAACCACAAAGACACTGAATAGCCAAAGCAATACTGAAAAAGAAGAACAAAGCTGGAGGCAACATATCTCCTAATGTCAAATTATATTACAAATCTATAGTAATCAACAGAATGGTACTGCCATAAAAACAGACACATAAACTAGCAGAACAGAATAGAGAGCCCAGACATAAACCCATACACATACAGTCAGCTAATCTTCATCAAGAACACACAATGGAGAAGGGATAATCTCTTCATTAAATGGTGCTGGGAAAACTGGGTATCCACATTCAAAAGAATGAAACTGGACCCCTACCTTACACTACTCACAAAAGTTATCTCAAAATGGATTAAAGACTAAATTTACCTGAAACCATATAACTCCTAGAAGAAAACAGGGGAAAAGCTCCTTGACATTGGTCTTGGCAATGATTTTTTTTGGATATGACATCCAAACCAGAGGAAATAAAAACAAAATAAACAAGTGGAACTACATCAAACTAAAAAGCTTCTGACTACAAGTAACTCAATTTCGTTTCTTTTTATGGCTGAGTAATATTCCATTGTATATGTCATACAGAGTGAAGTAAGTCAGAAAGAGAAAAACTAATACCGTATGCTAATGCATATATATGGAATCTAAAATAAAAATGGTACTAATGAACCTAATGGCAGGGCAGGAATAAAGACGCAGACATAGAGAATGGACTTGAGGACATGGGTGGCAGGGGAGGGGAATCTGGGGTTAAGTGAGAGTAGCACTGACATATATACACTACCAAATGTAAAATAGATAGCTAGTGGGAAGCAGCAGCATAGCACAGGGATCAGTTCGGTGCTCTGTGATGACCTAGAGGGGTAGGATAGGGAGGGTGGGAGGGAGGCTCAAGAGGGAGGGGATATGGGCATATACGTATGCATGTGGCTGATTCACTTTGTTGTACAACAGAAACTAACACAGCATTGTGAAGCAGTTATACTCCAATAAAGATGTATAAAAATTTTTTAAATAAAAATAATTATAAATCTAAATAAATAAATTAATTAAAAGGCTTCTGAAAAGGAAATAACAAAATGAAAAGACAACCTATGGAAGGGGGGGAAATACTTGCAAATCACTGATCTGGTAAGAGGTTAATATCCAAAATATATAAGGAACTCATACAACTCAATAGCAAAGAAACAATCTGATTATAAAATGGGCAGAGAAATTGAATAGGCATTTTTCCAAAGAAGACATCCAAATGGTCAACAGGTATACGAAAAGGTGCTCAACATCACTAATCATCAGAAAAGAGCAAATCAAAACCATTCTAACCTCATACCTGTTAGAATGGCTATTATCAAAAAGACAGATAACATGTTGGCAACGATGCAGAGAAAGGGGAACCCTATACACTACTGGTATGAATGTAAATCAGCACAGCTATTATGGAAAACATATGGAGGTTTCTAAAAAAGTCCTGCTTGTGGGCATATATATCAAAAGGAAGTGAAATCACTACTTGAAGAGACACCTACACCCCCATGTTCACTGCAGCATTAATCACAATAGTCATTTTTATAACTACATGACAGGACTTCCCTGGTGGCACAGTGGTGAATCTGCCTGCCAATGCAGGGGACACGGGTTCAAGCCCTGGTCCAGGAAGATCCCACATGCCGCGGAGCAACTAAGCCCATGCGCCACAACTATTGAGCCTGCGCTCTAGAGCCCACAAGCCACGAGTACTGAGCCCGTGTGCCTAGAGCCTGTGCTCTACAAGAGAAGCCACCGCAACAAGAAAAGCCACTGCAACAAGGAAGCCCCTGCACCACAACAAAGAGTAGCCCCTGCTCACCGCAACTAGAGAAAGCCCGTGCACAGCCACCAAGACCCAATGCAGCCAAAAATAAATAAGTAAATAAATTTATTTTAAAAAACTACATATGACTATATATATAGATATATATACATATATAAAATTCAGCTATAAAAAATGAAGGAATTCCTGTACAGCACGGTGGCTAAAGTTAACAATACTGCATCATATGTTTGCAAGTTGCTAACAGAGTAAATCTTGAAAGTTCTTAGCACAGGAAAAAACCTGTAGCTATATGAAGTGATGGATGTTAGCTAAATTTACAGTGGCAATCATTTCACAATATATGCATATCATTATGCTGTATATCTTAAACTTATACAATGTTATATGTCAGTTATATCTCAATAAAACTGGGGAAAAAAAGGAAATCCTGCCATTTGTGACAACATGGATGGACCCTGAGGGCATTATGGTAAGTAAAGTCAGATACAGAAATATAAATACTCAATGACCCCACATATATAAAATATGGAAATGCTAAACTCATAGAAATTGAGAGTAGTTTGGTGGCTGCCAGGGGCTGAGGGCCAGGGAAGATGAGATGCTGGTCAAATGGTACACACTTCCAGTTATATAATAAATAAGTTCTGGGGATATAATGTATAGTATGGTGACTACAGCTAACAATACTATATCATATACTTGAAAGTTGCTGAGGGTAAATCTTAAATGATCTCACCACAAAAATAAAATGATAACTATGTGAGGTGATGAAGCTGTTGACTAACCATATTGTGGTAAATGTCACATTATAAATATATATTGCATGTATCAAATTATCACTTTGTACACCTTAAACTTACACAATACTATGTCAACTGTATCTCAATAACTCTAGGGAGAAAACCAAATTTAGAATTATAAGGTTTTTACTTAACATCTTTGGTATGTAATTTTTTATCATACACCTGAAATCTTTGGTTCCTAAAGACATTCATAACTACAGTAGTTCTCCCTTGACCACAGGGGATGTTTTAAGACCTGCAGTGGATGCCTGAAATTGAGCTCTGTTTTTTCCTATACATACATCCTATGATAAAGTTTAATTTACAAATTAGGCACAATAAGAGACAATAAATAAAAATTAAACAATTATAACAATATACTGTAATAAAAGTTATCTGAATGTGGCCTCTCTCTCAAAATATCTTCTTGTACAAATTTAATGCCTTTTCCATCTTAACTTAAGCACTTATCATGCACTGTGGCCATAACTTTTGAAGTCTGAGGTGTGACAGCAAAACCAGCATGAATTATTTTTCCATCTTCACAATTTCACAGATTTGTTCTTACCATAGGTCTTAGCAATCTCAGCATACAATTTTTTTCTTTCCTTACTAAGTCAAAAACTTTTACCTTTTCACTTTAAGAAAACATTTCACAGCCTCTCTTTGGCATATCTTAATTGCCAGCATCACTACTATTGTGCTTCAGGGCCATTACTAAGTAAAATAAGCGTTACTTGAACACAAGCACTGTGATACCATGACAGTTGATCTGATCAACGAAATTACTACTAAGTGACTTCACAGGCAGGATACACTGGACAAAGGGATGATTTATGTCCCAGGGAGTGGGACAGTAAAAGACTTCTTCACACTACTCAGTATGATGTGCAATTTACGAAGTATTTACAGAATTTTCCATTTAATATTTTTAGATGGAGGTTGACAACAGGTAACTGAAAACACAGAAAGCGAAACCGCAGATAGATAAGGGGGGACTACTGTATTTATTTGATCCATTCCTTCATTCCTTCATTTTTTTTCTTCTCTCTGTATACGTGTCCAATATTATTATCAATACCAGTATTATGAGTAACAGAACACTTACTGAAAAAACCCTTCTTTGCCATTCCTTTATCCTTATGATGTATCCCACCAGGAAAAACAAACAGTTTAAAGTTACTTGAAATTATTTCTCGATATGGTTAACCACCAATGCTATACGTGTTTACTTTCATTTTGCTAAATTTTTAGGTGTCACTTCATTTTGACTTTGTTTTGTTACTATCTATACTATTTACATGGTTCCAAAGTCAATTATACAAAACCAAGTTACATTCATGAGAGGTCTAAGGGATATCACTATCCTTTCCACCATGTTCAGTCACCTTAGAACAAAACATTTTAATTAATATTTGGGTCTTTCCTTTCAGCATCTGTACTTATATATAAGAAAATATGTCCACTTGTTCCCACCACTACCTGTTTTTCTTAGAAGACAGTGTACTGTAATTCTCTGTGCCTTGTTTTATTTAAGAACATGACTGGAGAGTATAAAAAGACATATCTCATTCCTTCTTAGAGTTGCACGGTCCCCAGTGTGCAGATACACTATATTTAAACATTTTCTATCAATAATCATTTAGGCTGTTTACTGTCTTTTTTCTGCTGTGAATAGTGCTATGATAAATAAACATAAGTATGCACCTCTTTTTTTTTAACATTTTTTTTGATGTGGACTATTTTTAAAGTCTTTATTGAATTTGTTACAATATTGCTTCTGTTTTATGTTTTGGGTTTTTTGGCCCTGAGACATGTGAGATCTTAGCTCCCCAACCAAGGATCGAAGCTGCACCCCTGCATTGGAAGGCGAAGTCTTAACCACTGGGCTGCCAGGGAAGTCCCAAGCATGCATCTCTTAATATTTCTCCAACATATCTTTAGAAGAGTCCTAAAAATGTTTAGAAATTGCATATGTAATTTTGCTAGATACATCCAAGTTTATTCCAAACTAATCACTTCTTTTAACACAGAAGAAATTTTAATATTAATATAAGCCATTTTATCAATCTTTTCTTCATGCAGTGTTAAACATTTTTCCCTATCCTAAGGCTATGAAAAGTCTCCTATATAACTACCTGGAAACTTTGTCATTTTGCATTTCATATTTATATTTAGATTAATTGACCCAGAACAATTTAATAAAAAGATAATTTTTCCCCTTCTGATTACAATACTTTTGTCATAAAGTTACTCATATATAATTTTTTCATTTTCAGGCTCTCATTTCATTCATCTATTTTTGTCACTCTTGTGTCAATACTATATTGCCTACATTACTACAGCTTTGTGGGAAACCTTAGTCTGATCAATTCTCTAACATTTGTTCTCAATGAGTGACTTGCCTATTCTTATCCCTTAGTATTTCCATATATATATTAGAATGAACTAGATACAGATATAGATATATCACAATTTGTATGTGTTTGCAAAATAAAATAAATGAAAAGTAATTGAGGTCTCTTTAACATAGCATGAGTTATATCACCAGACACAAAGGCAGTGAAATGGACAAAGGAGAGGACAGAAAATCTGAGATCAGAAGCAGTGTGTCTTAAATGCAAATCAAATTTAAATGTGTGCACATTGGAATTAGTAGCCTATTTCAAGAGAAGAGAGAGGGATAAACAGGACAAATATTAGCTAAGAATGTGCTGTCTGCAGATTTAGAGAACAAACGTATGGAAACCAAGGGCGGAAAGCCATGGTGGGGTGGGGATGGTGGTGTGCTGAATTGGGCGATTGGGATTGACATGTATACACTGATGTGTATAAAATTGATGTCTAATAAGAACCTGCAGTATAAAAAAACAAACAAAAAAACAACTAATATTAAACTTTCTTTGGGTTATTTGTATGTAAATATGTTAATATAAATGTTTCAGACATTACATGAAATTTCTAAAAATCTTATATGTTCTGGTATAATGTTATAAGTCATAATTCTAGTTATTACTTTAAAATGTATATATCAGAAGTAACTAAAAAAAAAAATGTGCTGTCTGCCAGGATTTCACATACAGATGAGCAAACAGACACTGAGGGTTAAAAAGGTCTTCATAGATGTCACACAATCTATTAATAAGGGAACAAGGGTTAAAACTCATGGCCATCTGACTTTAGAACCAATGTCTTTCCACCACACCAAGCTCCTAGGAGGGT
The DNA here is from genome assembly GCF_059928025.1 of Delphinapterus leucas. Lineage (NCBI taxonomy): Eukaryota > Metazoa > Chordata > Mammalia > Artiodactyla > Monodontidae > Delphinapterus > Delphinapterus leucas. The sequence continues at coordinate 128,318,945 of NC_143131.1, forward strand.
GGGGTAAAAGGGAGAAATGAGCAAGCAGTGCCAATTCCAAGGTCCTGGGTCCATCCACAGACACAAATCAACTTATATTATCAAAATTAAAAAACACAAAAAGACCACATTTATTGAACCTTTTCAACCCATCTTTCCATCATTGTATAAGAAGAATTTTACATATACTTTTAGGGTCTGATGGTCAAGTCCCCTCCCCTTAGTGCAGTTTCTAGGTCTTGGCACTTCTTGACTCATGCTTTCTTCATGTCCTCTTTGGGGAATTACTGCATGGCCGTAATTACGAGAGGCTAATATTAACAATATTACCACATGCCTAACTTATTATGTAGTATAATCAGGAACATGTAACTTCAAAATAGACTATATGTAATTTGTTCTGTTATGCTAATCATTCAGTTCCAAATCTTAAAAATTTAACATGCCGAAATGAAAATTTATATAAACAAAACTTTTTTGTCTTGTATTATCTTTGATAAAAAAATTAATTACATTAGAAATATGATTTCATTTGTAAAATAGTACCAACAAAGATGCCTAGAAACACATTAAATCTGTGAGTTTTGTTGTACTTATTAAGGCTTGAACAGATACTGAAGGCTTTTCTATGCTTTGTCCATTCTTATGATTTCACCACTATATGAATTCTCTGATGTACAGTGAGTTGTGATTTCTGGATGAAGGCTTTTCCACATACAGCACATTGATAAGGTTTCTCCCCAGTATGAATTCTCTGATGTACAACAAGGTCTGACTTCTGGGAAAAGGCTTTTCCACATTCAACACATATATAAGGTTTCTCTCCTGTATGAATCCGCTGATGTCCTGGGAGGTGAGACTTTTGAGAGAAGGCTTTCCCACATTCAGTACAAACGTAAGGTTTTTCTCCTGTGTGAATCCTCTGATGTCCAATGAGATGTGACTGCTGACAGAAGGCTTTTCCACATTCACTGCATTTATAGGGCTTTTCTCCAGTATGCGTTCTCTGATGTATAATGAGCTGTGACTTCCGGGAGAAGGTCTTCCCACATGCAGTACATTCATAAGGTTTCTCCCCAGTATGAATTATCTGATGTATAATGAGTTCTGACTTTCTGCTGAAGGCTTCCTCACACTGAGCACATCTGTAGGGTTTCTCCCCTGTGTGAATCCTTTTATGTATGATGAGGTGGGACTTCTCACAGAAGGCTTTCCCACATTCAGTACACTCATAGGGCTTCTCTCCAGTATGAGCTCTATGATGTATAATCAGCTGTGACTTCTGGGAGAAGGCCTTCCTACACTGATTACATTTATATGGCTTTTCACCAGTATGTATTCTCTGATGTATAATGAGCGGTGATTTCTGGGAGAAAGCTTTCCCACAGTCACTACATTCATATGGTTTTTCACCAGAATGAACTCTCTGATGGATAATGAGGGATGATTTTTGAGAGAAGGCTTTTCCACATTCAGAACATTCGTAAGGTTTCTCCCCAGTATGTGTCCTCTGATGTACAATGAGATGTGATTTCTCACTGAAGGCTTTCCCACAAGCACTACAACCATAAGGTTTCTCTCCAGTATGAATTCTTTGATGTATAATGAGCTGTGACTTCTTGAGAAAAGATTTTCCACATTCAATACATACACAGATCTTCTCCCCAGTTTCAACATTCACATATTGAATAAGAGATTGTTTATCGCTGATGATTTTTCCATACTGACTACCTGCACAGTGTTTCATTCTATTATGAATTTTTTCATGCTTAGAATAGGAAGAACTAGGTGTTCTCCCACATCCAAAATTCTCATCTGTGTTTTTTCTTGCATAACCCCTATTACAACTGAATAGGTTTACAGTAGGTTCCAAGCTCTTTTCAAATGAATCACACTTATACAGTCTTTGTCTTGAAGTATCTAGGTCTGTGCAGTTATGAAATATTTTTCCAAATGCATTATATGTATAGTTTGACTCTTCAATAACTGTTTTGTTGTTGATGATTGTGACTTGCCTGAGAAGTCTGTCTTGATTTTCCTGATCTCTCTCCAGCTGGTCGCCTTGCCAGACCTTTAAAACGGAGTACAATGAATGATCCCTTGTGACACTTTCCAGTATGTCCTTATGAAAGTAAACATCTCCAAGTGTATCCAATTGATGTGTGTCAAGTCTAGTCTCCCTGTCTGAAAGAATAAAATTGTAGAGATAAAATCAAACAGAGACAAAGATTGAGTAGAGGACAGAAGAGGTGAAACAAATGGATGATCCAGGATGGTCCATGAAGACAGAGAACCGGGCGGGCAACAGCCCATTTAAAACACAACAAAACATGTAAATTTATTGGATGAGTAACTAAAGATGGACTTTACTTCTGATAATGGTGGCATGAGGTAGTCACGGACTTCCCCTCCTCAGAAAACAAGTATAAAGCTGAATAAAATAATTTTAAAAACAACCAATTCAGGGCACTGGAAAACTACCAAACGCAGGCCACAAGGTGAAAAGTGTTTACTTGTCAAAAACTTCTACTTCATTAGGTAAGAATGGGGCGTTTGTGGCATTCTTTCCTAAGGTTTTCCTGTCTTGCATCCCTAGTTCATGGGGCATTGAGAGATAACACAAATCCACAGGATACAGTTTTATGCTGATAGTAGAGCAGCTAGGAATTTAACAAGGAGAATTTGTACGCAAAAGAATCATAGAAAGGTTGAGATAATGAACTTGCCATACATTCCTACCTGACTGCTAAAATATTTGTGAAAAGAGACCCTAGTGAGCCCAGCAGTGATTGAAAGGCTGGGGAAACTTGCAAATTTCCTATGCTTTTAAAGTGTTCTGAGACATGCAAAATCCAGGTGGCAAAAAGTAAAAGTCATACTGGCTTTAGGTGTCTAATAAACCTGTCCAAATCATTAGTTCACATCTATAGCCAGGCTTAATCAAACAAACAAAAACTAAGCAGAGATATGAGTGATGACACTCCACAGGACAGAAAGATGTCACAGTTTAAGCCCAAGCAAGTGCCTCTAAAACAAAAACTCTCAGAAGGAACAAAAGGATCCAAAGACACTATAACGTACTGTCTACAATGTAGAGCTTTCAACCAAAAATTACTACACATATAAGGAAAAAAATGTGACCTATACTAAGGAACAAAATCAGTCAATAGAAACTGACTCCAAATGGGTGCAAATGTTGGATTTAGCAAAGACTTTAAAGAAGCTATTATAAACATATTCAAAAAACTAAGGGAAAATATTCTAAGGAACAAGTGAATAAACTGACAATTTCAAAAGAGGAAAGAAGAATATAAAAGAACCAGTTTGACTATAAGAGGCAGGAAGAAGAATTTTTGAAGAGTAATGGAACTTTTCTGTATCATGATTGTGGTGGCAGTTAACTTACTCTATGCCTTTTTCAAAATTTAAAGGAAGAGTAACATTTATTTTATGTAAATTAAAAAATAAATGAAAATTCTAAAGTTGAAATGAAGATTTCACCAGATGGGCTCATTAGTGGATTTGAGACAGCAGAAGGCAAAATCAGAATCAGTAAACTTGAAAATGTATCACTAGAAATTATTCAATCCAAAGAACAAAAAGAAAAATTATTAAAAAAATAGAATCTCAAGATCTGTGGAGCAGTTAGGCATTCCAGTATACGTGTAATTGGAGTTTAGAAAGGGGGGGGGGGGAAGAGCCAAAAGAAATCTGGAGAAATGTCTTTAAAATTACCAAATTCGGTGGAAAACATTAGTTTGCACATAGAAGAAGCTCAACAGACCCCAGGAAGGATACCAAGACAACCAGCCAAATCAGAATTAAACTGCTGAAAAATAAAGGCAAAAAGAAAAATCTTCAAAGCAGCAGGAAAAAGTGACACATCATGTATCAAAGAATAACAGTACTGTTGGCTGAATTTTCAACACACACACACACCAAAAAAAAACTGAGGTCAGGAAATACTGGAATGACAGTCAAAATACTAAAAGAAAGCAACCTGTCAACCAAGAATTCTACATTCAGTGAAACTTTAATAATGGGAAAATGAAGACATTTCCAGATAAACAAAAAAAGTTACCAACAGAACTGATCTATAAGAAATACTAAAGAAAGTCTTTCCTGCTGAACAAATAATACCAGATGATAACTCAAATCTACAAGACAACAGAAAAATTTTAAACTGTTTGGGTAAATATAAAGGATTTAAATATGTATAATTTTTAAAATATTTCCTTCTAATTTCTTCAAAAGACTTTTTAAAGCAAAAACAGTAACACTATACTGTCAAAGTTATGACAAATACAAATGTAACATACATGACTAAAAGAACAAAACAGCACAAGGTGGTTCAGGAGGGCAGAAAATGGAGCTATGCTAGTGCAAGTTTCTATAATTTGTGAGAGAAAAAAAAGCAGTATCAACATAAGGTGGGTTATAAGAAAATAAATATATTGTAATCCCTATAGCAACATCTCACACACACACACACACACACACACACACACAACTACCAACTAAAAAATAAACAGAGGAATGAAAATGGTCTATTAAGGACTTCCCTGGTGGCACAGTGGTTAAGAATCCACCTGCCAATGCAGGGGACACGGGTTTGAGCCCTGGTCTGGGAAGGTCCCACATGCCGCGGAGCGACTAAGCCCATGCGCCACAACTACTGAGCCTGTGCTTTAGAGCCCGCGCTTTAGAGCCCGCGAGCCACAAGTACTGAGCCTACGTGCTGCAACTACTGAAGCCCGTGCGCCTAGAGCCCATGCTCCTTGACAAGAGAAGCCACCACAGTGAGAAATCCACCCACCGCAACAAAGAGTAGCCCTCACTCACCGCAACTAGAGAAAGCCTGTGCGGGGCAACAAAGACCCAGCGCAGCCAAAAATAAATTTTAAAAAATAATAATTAACAAATAAATAAAATTCAAGTCATATTTTAAAAATATATTTTAAAAAAAGACAAGTAGACAAAGAAAATCAGTAAATATCAATGAACTTGACTTAACTGACATCTACAGATACCCCATCCAACAACAGAACACACATTCATTTCAAGAACACATTAATCAAACATCAGAATAGACTATATACTGGGCTTCAAAACAAGCTGCAATAATTTTATAAGGATGGAAATCATACAGAGTATATTTTCCAACCATAATGGAACTAAATTAGAAATAAATAACAAAAAGAAATATCAGAAATCTCCCCAAATATGTGGGAATTAAATAACATATTTGTAAATAAACTATGTGTCGAAAAGTCCAAAGAGAAATTAGAAAATAACTTGAATTGAATGAAAATGAAAACACAAAATATCAAAAATTGTGGGACACAGCTTCATGCTTAGAGGACAAATTATATGAAGGTAATCCTCATTTTGCAAGATTTCAACAAGCATGAAATTTAGTTACCACAGTTTAGTTAAATAACACCAGTCTGCCAACAACATAGTTCACACTTTAATGACCACAGTATGTCTAACAGCATAAAGTACAAACTTCACTGCTAGCTCTTCAGTCCATAAATCACTAAATAAATAACAGATACACATCATGATCAGTACCCAATCATTTCACTTCTTTCAAAGTCTGTTGGTGACAATTAACTTCACATCTGTTGTCCAATATATATACAGACAGCAAAGTGTGTAGTTTGTTTCTTCCTTGTATCCCATTGATAAACCCACGTGACATTATCCAAATTACCCTAATCATCCAAAAATGCGTAACTGAAAGAGGGAACTGACCAACAAAGATGTAAATGCAGCAAAGAAACAACACTGGATGTGATTAGAAAATAGCTGACCATGTTGGCATTGCCACTATTTATGAGACTTTAGATATGCAGCCAGAGGAACTTAGTGAAGGCAAACTTATCAACATAAATTTCTGGGTTGTGATGGAAAGGATAAAAATATTTCAAAGAAAGTGATGCCTAAATTTTCACATTACCTTCGACATATTTCACAACACTGAAAGCACAAAGGAGAAAATGTTGGAAGCTGACCCAACCTTAGAAAGTAATATGACAATTCACTAAGGCACAGAGAACATGTTAACTCCTTATCATAAGTTATACAATTATAAGAAGGCAAGCACTGTTCAAACCACTCTACATAGAGTTTTTTAAAAGAAATAAAAGACATTTTCAGTGCTTCCAATGTTTTAAATTGCAGGGTAGTAAATAAATATTAGTTTTACTACATTTTCATCTCTATAAATAGTTATAACCAACAGCAAGATAGCATTTTTTTTCAATTTTCTTTTTTTTTTTTTGATGTGGACCATTTTTTTTTTAAGTCTTTACTGAATTTGTTATAATACTGCTTCTGTTTTATGTTTTGGTTTTTTGGCCACAAGGCATGTGGGATCTTAGCTCCCCAACCAGGGATCGAACCTGCACCCCCTGCATTGGAAGGCAAAGTCTTAACCACTAGACCACCAGGGAAGTCCCCAAGATAACTTTTTATGTTTTGACGAAAAATGTTTAAAGGTCAAAATCAATTACAATTTTTCCCGTTGATTATAAAAATTACTTGGCAAAGTTCTGGCTTCCATGGTAATTTTTACGGTCCCTCACTACCATACAAAGTAAGGACTATCTATATTTAAATGTTCATACTAGAAAACAATAAAGGTTTCAAATTAATGATCTAAGCTTCTACCTTAAGAAGCTAGAAAAAGAGCAAATTAAACCTAAAATAAACAGAAAACAGGAAACAATAAAGATCAGAGTGGAAATCAATAGAAGACAGACAAACAATAAAGAAAAATAAATGAAATCAAAACCTGATTATTTGAAAAACAATTAATGAAATCGTTATGTTTTAGCTAGTGATGAGGAAAGAAGAAAACAAAGTATCAGTGTCAGGAATGAAAGACAGAACATCTCTAGAGATCCTATAGACATAAAAGAACAAAAAGGGAATATTATGAAAAAAATTTATACCAATAAATATGACAATTTAAATGAACTAGAAAAATTCCTTGGAAAAAAAAACAACCTACCAAAACTGACTCAAGAAAAAGTAAATAATCTACATAGATCCACATCAAGGAAAGAAACTTAATAAATAAAAATCTTCCCACAAAGAAATGTCCATATCTAGACTGGTAAATTCTATCACTGTAATAAACCATAACCATGAATGTATCAGTTTTTCTCAATCTGTGAGTCCTTCTAGCAAATCAGCAGAACTGAAGGTGGTCTTGCAGACCCCCAATACAACTAGTAAACCAAATCCAGTAACATATAAAAAGAATTATACACCATCACCAAGTGGAACTTATCCAGAAATATAAGGTTGGTTTGTTGTCCAAAAATCTATTAATTAAAATTCATTAACACATCACATAAATAGATCATTTCAACAGATGCAGAAAGAACATTTGTCAAAATGCAACACATTTTCATGATAAAAACACTCACCAAACTAGGAATAGAAAGGAACTTCCACAACCTGGCAAAGGGCATGACAACCTACAGCTAACATAAGTTAATGGTAAAAGACTGGATTTTTCCCATAAGATCAGGAACAAGACAAGGATGTCCACTCTCCATTCTATTCAACATTGTACTAGAGGTTCTAGCCAGGGTAGTTAACCAAGAAAAGAAATAAAAAGCATCCAATGTGTAAAGGGATATTTAAAACGATCTCTATTTACAGATGACAAATTCATTTTATATGGAAAATCCTAAAGAATTAGCTAAAAACTATTAGAACCAGTAAACTTTGTGAGTTTGCAGGATCCCAGACCAATATTCAAAAATCAATTGCATTTCTATGCACTTGCAATGGACAGTCCAAAAATAAAGTTAATGAAACAATTTCATTTACAATAGTATCAAATAGAATAAAATACTAAGAAGTATGTTTAACAAAGATGTACACAACTTACACTCTGAAAACTAGAAAACATTGCTGAAAGAAGTTAAAGAGGATCTAAATAAATGGAAAAACATTTCATGTTCCAGGGATCAGAAGACTTAATACTGTTAACATGGCAATACTCCTCAAATCGATCTACAAATCCAACCAATCCCTATCAGAATCTGAAGACGTTTATTTGTGGAAACTGATACTCTGATTCTAAAATTCATATGGACCCAGAAGAGCCAAAACAATGCTGAAAAAGAAAAACAATGTTGGAAGAATGATACTTCCCAATTTCAAAACTTACCACAAACAACAGTAATCAAGAGAGTGTGATATTGGCTTTAGAACAGATATACAGATATATAGATCAACAGAATAGTATAGACAGTCCGGAAATAAACCCTTTCATTTATGGCCAACTGATTTTTGGCAAGGGTACCAAGACCATTCAATGGGAAAAGGAGAGTCTTTTCAATAAATGGTACTGGAACAACTGGATTACCACAGGCAAAAGAATGAAGTTGGACCCTTACCCCACACCATATGCAAAAATTAACTCAAAATATCAGATCAAAGACCTAAATGTGAGAGCTAAAAGTACAAAACTCTTAGGAAAAAAATATAGGGGTAAATCTTCATGACATTGGATTTGGCAATGGATTCTTGGATATGACACCAAAGCACAAATGACAAAAAAAAATAGATAAACTACACTTCATCAAAATTAAAAACTCTTGGGACTTCCGTGGTTGCACAGTGGTTAAGAATCTGCCTGCCAGTGCAGGGGACATGGGTTCGATCTCTGGTCCAGGAAGATTTCACATGCCGCAGGGAAACTAAGCCCATGCACCACAACTACTGAGCCCACGTGCCACAACTACTGAGTCCACATGCTGCAACTACTGAAGCCCGGGCACCTAGAGCCTGTGCTCCGCAAGGAGAGAAGCCACCACAATGAGAAGCCTGCGCACCACAACCAAGAGTAGCCCCCGCTCGCCACAACTCAGAAAGCCCGTGCTCAGCAATGAAGACCCAATGCAGCCAAAAATTTTTAAAAATTTTAAAAAAAGAGTTAAAAACTCTTCAATGTGTGCTTCAATGACACAATCAAGAAAGTAAAAAGAAAACATGGGAGGAAGTATGTGCAAATCATTTATCTGATAAGAGATTTATATCAAATAAGAATGCTATACAAAGAATTATATCTATATAACAAACTTTACATGGAAGTTCTATATAGGAACTTTATATAAAGAGCTCATAATTCAATAATAAAAGACAAATAACTCAATTCAAAAATGGATGGGGGGCAAGATAGGGATGGGGATTAAGAGATACAAGCTACTATGTATAAAATAAATAAACAAGAATATATTGTACAGCACAGGAAAATATAGCCATTATTTTGTAATAACTTTAAATGGAGTATAATCTATTAAAATGTTGAATCACTATGTTGTACACTTGAAACTAATATTGTAAGTTAACTATACTTCAAAAAAAAAGGACAAGTGATCTGAATAGACATTTCTCCAAAGAACATAAATAAATGGCCAATAAGCACATGAAAAAATGCTCAACCTAATTAGTCTTCAGGGACCGTTTTGGTTCAACATACAGTTGCTATATTACCCAGCAATTCTACTCCTAGGTACACACCAAAGGAAAAAAAAAGATATGTCTATACAAAAACTTGTACATGAATGTTAATAGTAGCATTATTCATGTAGCTAAAAGGTGGAAACAAGCCAAATATCCAACAACTGATGAATGGATTAACAAAATGTAGTATATCAATACAATGTAATATTATTCAGCCAAAAAAGGAATGAAGTACTGATACATGCTAAAATGTGGATGAACCTTGAAAACATTATGAAAGAAGTCAGTCACAAAGGACCACAGATTATATGAATACATTTATATGAAATATCAAGAATGAGGCAAATCAATACAGACAGAAAGCAGATTAATGATTGCTTAGGGCTGGGGAGATGGGAAGAAGGGGTGTGATAGCTAAAGGGTATAGGGTTTCTTTTGGAGGTGATAAAACTGTCTTAAAATAGACTGTGGTGACAGTTGCACAAATCTGTGAATATCCTAAAAACCACTGCTGACTTTAAATGGGTGAACTGTATGGCATATGAATTATATCTCAAAGCTGCTTAAAAAAATAATAACAGAAAATTTCAGGGTACAGCTAGTGAAACATAGCTGTAGTCACAATATGTAACCAACTTTATATTCCACTATTCCCCAATAAATATCTTTTATTAAAGTCAAGTAAGCCTAGAAAATTTCTATCAGATAAGCCATGTTGATTTCTAACTCCAAGGATTTGTACATGTCCTTTCCTAGAGCTTGCCCTCACCTTCCTCCTTCTGCCTAAGCCACACTTCAGATATGCTTCAAAGTAGCTGGTTCATGCTTTGAAAAATGCCTTCTTAAATTATGCCACATCTCTTTAGACTATAATTTTCACTGAACCCCTGAAGCAGTAACTATATTGGACGTGCAATTTTATATAGCTGTAAATCTTGATGTCTTGTCTTTCTATGTATAACCTATGTTCCTGAAAAGCATTTGCCTTCTATTGTCTTTGACTCTTTTAGAAAGGTACTAAAGATATGATTGTTGAGTGGATCAATAAGAAATTTCTCTTCTGTACATGGCTCACTACTACTGAATTAACTAGTTGTCGAATACCTACTACACGCACAGCACAGGAGCAAGAAGGAATAGGAGTTATCAATCTGGGTGGAAATGTAAGTCTTAGTTGCCAACCAATTAAAAACAAAAACAAACTGATATTTCACTTCCTTTGTCTTCCATCTGCCAGATTTTCACCTGGATAGATCCAATTTGATATGTCTCTCTTCATAATCCATGGCTCTTCTCCTTGTTCCAACTTAGATATGACACCTGGTTTGGAAACTGGATACCCTATGATAAAAAAAAATTGAGGAATTGAGTTGACTACACTGAAGAAAGAAGAAAAGATACAGTTTTAGGAGCCCTACAATGAAGTTGTCCAGCTGGCCCTCAGAACAGTAATGACCTTCCACTGGAGAGAAGAAAGAGAGCAAAAAGTCACAAGTAGGTCAAGAACCCACCCAACTCAATCAAATTCCAGTGAGAGGCACTGGATTGGCTAACTCTGAGTTATGTTGGGAAGCCATCCTTACCCACTGAGACCAGGTGGCTGTAGTTCTCCAGCATTACATCCCTGTACAGGGTCCTCTGAGCAGGGTCCAGTTGCTGCCACTCCTCCTGGGTGAAATCTACAGCCACATCCTCGAATGACACTGGACCCTGTAATAGCATGCTCCTGTTCAATCTGAATTGATCATTCTCATCATTTTTACCACAGTATACAAAACTACATTCCCAGTTCTACATTATGCCTATTGAGAAAAATGATGTAAAGATCTATCTTCAGCAAAAAGAGTCAAACACAGCAAGAGAACAGGAAAGCAAAAGAGACCTAATCACAAATGGAAATTTAATCAAGGCAGCATCCACTTCAAGTAAGTGGATTATTCAACAAATGGTACATGAAAATGCAAATCATGCATATGATATTCTCTAACTTTCCACTGTGTCTTCTCAAAATTTATATATAACGAATATATATATATGAACTATAGTTTAATAGTGGTTTCATGTGGTTTCAAAATATATAATCTGCATATTACATAGTAACTCTTTTCAAGTCTTTATCTTTCGTTCTCTCTACATTTTCCCTAATCCTAATTTTTGACTTTCCACTCTTTTCTATTTCATTGTATGGAAATCAAGTACAAAGTAAGCAAGCAACTCACCTGAGACTTGGTCATCTTCTGCTTCTCTTCCAAAAGGGAAAAGGTCTGAGGAATCAGGACTAGGAGATAGAATGGAGCCTCCTGGAGCCAGAACTGACATTCACCAGTCTAGAAACACTACCACCAAAAGTCACGTGGATAACAGGCCACCCTGTAGAAGAAGGTCATTTGGTCCTACGGAAGAGTCCTTACCGAACCACCATGTGAAGGAAGCCCTCTTGTGATTATAATATGATCACACAGAACTTGGACAAGGTGTATTTTTAATTGGATGAATGCTGATATGTTTTCTGTTGACTTACTAACACCTTATTGTTCCCCTTTGGATCAGCAATTATATTTGTTATTCTATATGCAGAACTACCATAAGACAATAATCATGGATATATATGTAAAGATGGAGCAGATGCCTGGCAATAAGAATGGGAATGACGAAGTAGAAAACTGCTTCTGTTTAGGGAATATGCATTCCCATATTCCCTAAACAGAAGCAGCCAGTAAAATCCTAAGAGCTCTTTCATGTTTTCCCCTAACTTGGCAAATTCTCTTGCCAAGTCAGTATTCATGGATTAAAATTATTGATTTTGTTAATTTTAAGATGTTTTCTGTTTAAATTTTTATTGCTAATTTTTAATAGTGCAGTTTCTATATTAAAAAATAGATAGTTATAGGTTCGAACTACTGTTAAACATGAACATACCACAATGCAGCAAGATAGTTACCTGGTAATCTTCTCAGTCCCAGGATGGGTCATGCAGACATGGGCTGAACTCATTTAGAGGAAGTGAGTCCTCTCATGATAGGAAGACTGTTTCATAAAGGGTATCCCAGGCTTTGTCAAAATAAATCTGGAAGAAAACAGTTAAACAGTCATGCTCATCTCTGAACACCCAACTCTGCAACAAGTAAACAGCGGGCATTTAATAAATGTTTGTTGAACAGAATATAGAAGCACTGCAATAAACTGAGGAAGAGGCAGGGCTGAAATCAAATCTTACATGAGAAAGAGAAAAAGCAGCCCTTCCTATCTGAGAACTGGCCTGGCACTCATAACTCTCCTATTTAACACGAACAATTACAAGAAACACTTACATCAGACAGGCCACTCCCTGACCAGGACAGATCTAGACAAAAACAACACCTCTCTTAAATCATACCTGAACACAGACAAAACATCAACATTCTCCAATTCACAAAATACCAAACATCCCCCTCTCCCAACTAACATGAAGGATTGCTACTTTTTTACCTATCACACCTTTAGCTTCAACCTAGTCATTCTTCTCTCTAGATAAGATTTATTAAAATTTCCACTCACTGAATTACCCCACTTCCTGACAACATCCAATTCAGAGCTAGGCCCGTTCCCTACACCCTCCTCAAAATCACCTAACACAAGGCCAAATCCTATAACAAGTGTTTTCTAACACCCTCTTATCGAGACACCCTTAACGGTCCCCACTGTGTACGTGTTCCTAACTAGATGCAAGAGCAATAAACCCAACTTATTCAACTACAGGGTGTTCCTGGTAGTTTTTGGCTCGACGGAATTGACAGTAATAATCCTGTCCCTTTAGATTTGTTTGGTCTTACATTCAAAGGATGTTTTCTTCTGTGATGATATGAATGATGGAAAGAGATGATGGCTTGAAAAAACATCTGTGGAGGAGCTTCACCTTGAGAGTAGCCTCTGACCTACACAGACTGTAAAGTGAGGCATTTCCCAGTAAACTGGGACTAACCTGTATCAGCTCTGGGCCCCATTAATAACCTCTAAAAATCACTGAATCACCAGGTGCAGAAATCAGAAATCTCAAAGAGCACCTCCACCCCCACTCCCATCACAGCACTGGCCATATAGGTCCACAAATCACTGGCCACACGGATACCCCATCAGCGCAAAGGCCCGCGGTCCCTGACCCACAAATAACACAGCTCTCCCTATGACTGATCCACATATATACCCAACACTCATACTAGAGACTCCCCACCACTGACCCCATAGACCTTCAATTACTGACCCTCATGGACCGCCGTCCCAATAACAATTTCAGTCTTCCTCAGGTCTCAACCCATAAATCCCCCTTCTGACCCCCAGCTCGATTATCAGGTCCCAAAACGCCTGCCACAGCTTATCCCAGTACGGATGTCACATTCATAGCGGCGAACTCTCTCGCTTCCTGTCTGGGTGAGCAAAGCACGAGGCTCCCGGGCCTTCGCTGTTCCGTACCGGGCATTTTGGCCGCTCCGCACCCTGAGCGTCTTTGTTCAGGAGGCAATATGGCCGCCCCCAAGCGCTGTGTCTCAGTGGGGGCCGCCATCTTGAAAGGCCGGCCAGTTCCGTACAAGCAGAGGAATTCAGTTTATTCGGAACCTGAGGCTGGGCTGTACCACCGCGGCAGCGAGGGGAGGGGGAAAAGATGACAAAAAGGAGAATTATACAAATGCGTAAGGTAGAAGCTATTGCAGACTTTACAGGATTGGGGAAGAATCTGCAGTAGGGCAGTACTTTACTGGAAGACTGTAACTGGTGTAAGAGGAATTTGGAATGGTGCAATCCTTTCGTAGGAGAGTCTACTGAAAAGGTCTGCTAAATGGTCCAGGAGATTCCAGTGTGGGAGAGGGGCAAAAGTGATGGAAAACTTGGGCAGCAGAGAGGGGCATGAACAGTTACTTATGCTAATTATTATAGGAAATCCTCCTAGGGGAAATTACAATTATGGTAATAAATCGCAGGGGGCGATTGACGAAAAAAAGGAAAATTGATGGATAAACAACAAGGTCCTACTGTATAGCACGGGGAACTATATTCAATATCCTTTAATAAACCATAATGGAAAAGAATAGGAAAAAGAGTATGTGTGTATATATATATATATATATGCATAACTGAATCACTTTGCTGCTTTGCTGTAAGGCACAAACTAACACAATATTACTTCAATAAAATTATTTTTAAAAAAAAAGAAAATTGAGACAGGGAAGAGGAGACTGAAACACAAAATAAAGGAGAAACTGAGGAAAAGAGAAAGGAAGCCTAAGGGACAAAAAGACCTAAGGCATAAGAACAGAGAGTGGAGACTAGAGGACAAAAGGGGGGAGAATGAGGGACTGAGAGTGAGAGACTGAGGACAGAGGCAAAGGAGAATGAAGGAGAAGGGGGGATTGACAGATAGAAAAAAGGAGAAATGAAAGGAGAAGACTGAGGTGGAATGACCCACCATAAAGTTTTGTCTGGAACTGCCCCAGGAAATCCCTCCCAGGGACTTCAAAAGTCCTGCTTTGGGAGGATGGCTGGGGAAAGTTGGAGAATAAGTACAAAACCCATAAGGTGGTCCCAAAAGTAAAGGTGTAAGCAACACTGTTATCCTCTCAAGTGGATAAGGCAAAGATTTTATGCATTTCCTGGTCTTTACTATTGCTTTTTTTTTCCCTTGGCTGTTGATGCTGGCAGTTTGCAGTTTACAAAAATGGTTTATCCACTGTTGCATCACTCTGGAGTGATACAATTTAAGTGTACAATTTAAGTGCACTGCAATCATAAGCTTTAATAATTAGTCTGTGGCCTTGTCTGTGGATTAACTGTTGTGCTTTGTACTGATATAGTACTAGTTTAATTTCTAACAGTGTGACTATTATGACCATGTTTTCTAAGAGTTCAGATAATGAAAACGAGAACATTTTTAATACCAATGACAGCATGACCCAGACATCACCAACAAAGACTCTTATTTTAATAACAGATGTAAAGACATATCCACATCTAGATTAGGGAAGTAAATAACTAAAACAGTGCAAACTGCAAAAGATGAAAAAAGGAATTTGGGATTGGGCATGGTGGAGGAGGGGAATAAAAGCACATATGGAGAATTAAATTTAAAAGTCAAGGATGAGACAGACAAATACTTCTAAGTAAATAAAAGGGTTTTTTTGTTTGTTTTTGGTCCCTCGAAAAGACACCAATGCTGAGTTGAAAATAGTGGCCGTTGAATTCGACTGGACAGATCACTCCTAAAGGGAATCTAGGCAGCAGAAAAGAAACCTGTCAACTGGCCCAAAGTGCCCCTGACACTAGGTGTACTTCTCACCTGGTTGAGGTTGCCTACTGGGTGTTTAAAAACCAAAATATAGAGGATAAAAAGGCCTGGAGGCAAGCCCACCTACTGGTTGTTGCCCTTCAGTGTCAACCAGACGGCATGGGAATTTGAACTAACTACCCACGGAGATTCTCGACCTGGTGAGTGATCCCCAGCCTCCACCAAGGTATAGCAAGTCAAGAAAACTAGTACCCAATCAGTGTGCCATATGTAAACAAGAGGGACACTAGAAGAGACAATGCCCTCAGTGCCCCCCAAGGTGGATGGAAATGGCAGAACCCGGCCACAACCCTCGAAGGCAGATGGTCCAAATAGATGAAGAATAATGGGGCCAGGGGCTCCTAAGCCAGCACTCCAATTGACCCCCGAGAAGCCCCGTCTGAGACTGGACACTGGGGAAAAGTCTGTTGAATTCTTAGTCAACACTGGTGCTACTTTCTCAGTTCTGAACACCAGATCAGGCACTCAGTCATAAGAGTTGTAAAATTATGGGAGTATCAGGGAAGGCCCAAGAACGGGCATTCACAGAGCCATTAAAATGCAAATTGGACAAACACGTCACCCATTCCTTCCTACACATTCCCAAATGTCCTATATCCCTGATAGGAAGGGATATCTTACATAAATTAGGAGTTACTATCCACCTAATGGGAGACAAACTGGAGATTGGCATTCCCCTAGACAGGGAGCACAAGATGGTAATGTTAATGGCTGAGGACAAACTTCCCTGGACAGATCTGAACAATTAGATCAAACAGCTAAGGGATGGTCTCCTTGCCTACGGGCAGTAGTAGCTACTGCAACCCCGCTAAAGGAGGTTGAGAAGTTAATGTTCAGACAGCAAATCACCATATGAACTCCACACCAGTTTCAAGCATTTAGTAAGCTCTAAGGGAACAGGTCAATTCAAGTCCAGGCTACACTTTTGGATACCTTAGTGGTTACTATGAAAACCTGTCGTACAGTGGGAGTTCCCTGGTGGTCCAGTGGTTAGGAGTCGCACTTTCACTGGGGCGCGGTGCAGCCAAGAAACAAGACAAGACAAAACAAAAAACCTGTCAAACCTGTCGTACATTAAATCCTGCCATCTTACTACCTACAGAAACAGGGCCCTTAGAACATGAGTGTATAGAAACAATAGACACAGTCTTATCCCAGTTACACCGATCTAGGAATCAAGCCTCTCCCAAACGCTGAAGAGGAGTAGTTTTGTGAGGGAGGGAAAAAGCCTGGTGGGATATGCAATAACCTCCCAGACCCAAGTCATAGAATGAAGAGGCCTACCCCCAGGGACTTCAGCCCCAAAGGTGAAACTGATGGCCCTCACCCAAGCCTTAGAGCTCAGGACAGGGAAGGCCTTAAATATTTACACAGATTCCTGGTATGCATATGCCACCCTACACAGACACAGGGCTATTTGAAGGGAAAGAGTTATGCTTACTGCAGAGAATAAACAGGTGGTACATGGCTTAAGCATATTGAAACTCTCAGAAGCAGTACACATTCCAAAAAAAGGTGGCAATGATTCATTGCTGGGGTCACCAAAAGGAGGATGCAGAGGATAATGGGAAACGACACGGTGGATGCAACTGCCAGAAAGGTGGCCCTAGAACCAGTAACTTGGCAACTACCCTTCATACTTTGAAGGTCAGATCCATCCAATTATTCCCCAATCTACACAAAAGAAATATTAGACAAAACCCCAAAACGGGGCTTCAATAGGGATTTGGGGAGTCATGGGTGGCTAGTTAATGCCCCAAACTGTAGCTTGCCAAGCCATCAGGGAGGACCATTAAGGATCTCACTATGGGCGGGAAGTCCTAGATAATTAGCTGGTTGAGATCATGGTGACCCCAAGCACGAAAAACGTAAACGGTTGGGTAGTTGAGACCTGCCCCAATGGTGCAATAAATAACCCCAACACCAGAGCCCCCAGAGGGCCCCAGATAAGACCCATTCAAACCAGAGGGACAGACCCTGGAGAACACTGGCAGATAGATTTCACTGTCACACTGAGAATATCGGACAATTTCAGATATAAGCATTCCCCACTAGAACTGAAAGGGCAGCTGAAGTGACTAAGGCATTACTAAAAGAAATAATCCCCAGGTTTGGGCTCCCAGGATCCCTACAAAATGATAATGATCCAGCATTTGTGTCTCAAGTGACGAAGGGGATAGTGAGTGC
Organism: Delphinapterus leucas; assembly: GCF_059928025.1. Lineage (NCBI taxonomy): Eukaryota > Metazoa > Chordata > Mammalia > Artiodactyla > Monodontidae > Delphinapterus > Delphinapterus leucas. Next base: position 128,336,916 of record NC_143131.1, read on the forward strand.
CCTGGGCATAAAATGGACCTTACACTCAGCCTGTCAAGAAAACTGGATTAAGATTCTTCTGACTGCTCTGCTCTACGTGTGGTTAGTCCCCGGTGGGGATAAGTTAAACTTAAATGCACCTGAACTCATGAATGGTAGATCCATTCCCCAAGCCCAAGAAAGGACACCTTAACCCCCTTGGAATGAAACAACTCAAGCTCTCCACGTAGGAGAAACCATGAAAGCTCTCACAGAATATGGTAACCACGAGCAGCCTGCACACACTGACCTGGTCCTACATCCCTTCCAGCCAGGAGAGTGGGTGTACCTAAAAACATGGAAAACAGGCCGCCCAAGACATCAACTCACTCCTAAGTGGAACGGACAGCACTTAGTGATCCTAACCACCCATTCTGCCCTGAAGTTGCAGGGGATCACTCCGTGGGTACATCACACTCCAATGAAGAGGGCTCCTGAGCCCCAACCTCCAGAGAAATAACCCAAGACAACAGACACCATCCCCCCACCCCCCGCTCCACACTACTCTTGTGAACCTCTCTCCAACCTAAAACTCCTTTTTCAAAAAAAGGCAAAAGATAAGTAATTGTATATGCCAAGCAATAGGGATTTTAGGATAACTGGATTGCCCTAGATTATCTGTTGGCTGACAAGGGAGGGGGTCTGTGCAAGTCAATACAACATGTTGCTTTTACATCAGTGTAAGTGGCCTGATTAAAGAAAGTGTAGACAGGCTACTAGAAAAACCAACTTGGTTAACAGAAGCCAGCCAGCCTAATCTGGCCAAACAAATTTTGGAACAGGGTAAAACAAGCCCTCCCCAGCATCCTTGGTTTCTACGTTTCCTGGGCCCCTTAAGAACCATTGTCCTCTTGCTGATATATATTTAGGCCATGTAGTTCAAATTGTCTGGCGTCCTTTGTCTCCAAAAGATTAGAATCTATAAAACTTCAAATGGTGGTCGCTCAGGGATACGAAGTCAGGGCTGAGGCCAGTCAACAATCAAACATATCTCAAGGCAGCAGGGGAGAAGTTGTGCTCCTCCACCTGGGGTTATGACAACACCCAAACTCGGCAGGAAGCAGTTGCAGAAGACAGACCCTCGCCCATCAGAACCCGTCAAGAATGAGGGGGAGGTCAAAAGAAAGAGGGGGGATTTGCCACTTTGCCAAAGGCCACTAGGGTCCCCTGGGAAAAATAAGATGGAATCTAAGTGATAAGGTCTAACCTCTTCTTTTGTGCTTAGTCTAGTTTCACTGGCCTGTAGAGGGCCGTGTGCAGAGGCCTTGCACCTAACCCATCGCATCAGAGCTCCCAGAGCAGAAGCGCCGTGCGCTGTGCTGGACACCCCAACTTGGCCTGAAGTGAGCGGAAGCCTGCGCAGGACATTCAATTCAAGATGGCGGTGGCAGCAGCCGGTCGTGTGCAGACGCTGTACCCGGCACTTCAGTCTGAGGTGCGTGAGCAACACGCCTAACCCTCACCCAGGAGATCTCCACCCCGCCCGCCACGGACAAGAACCCTATAAAGTAGCCCCACTAATGGTCTTTCCAGGAGAACATGTGCTCTAGAGCGGCAGTTTGCACCTCTCCATTCTTTGACCACAGAATAAAGCTTTCTTTTGCTTCTGAAGTAGACCCTTCTTGGGGCCCGACTCCAAAGGGTCGGGAACACACCTTCTTAATATTGAACTCCCCTGAGGAGTAAATCTGTCTCCAAGCTTTTTCAAATTTTTCTCTTTAAATATTACCCAGACGAGTTAGCTATTGGTCATCATATCTGTGTAATCAATATAAATTTGTGTTTGTGTTCTTCGGAATTATCCCACTCAGTACTAACTTCAACCATTGTTAGCTTCAATTTGCAGGCATTTTAATAAAATCTGTAAGATGTATTTCCCATTTTGTCGTAACTTCATACTCACAGGCCCACAACGAAAAGCCTTGGGTTCAAACTCAAATTCCAGAGTTAAGTCCTCAAATTTCTAGTGAAAGCCGGTCCTGCCGGGAGAGTTCTTGAAACGGAGTAGGTACGGACGCCACCGCAAGATTCCTGGCACAGTGCGCCTGTGCGTCATCCCCCAGTGGACCTTTTGCCGGGAAGGGGGTTGGGGACCGGGGCGGGAAACGCAGTGCTGGAATCAGGTGGAACGCGCCGGGGCCACACCTCACGCGCGCCTGGCCTCTCGCTGCGCATGTGCGGCGCCTCAGGGCGGGCGTTCTGGGAGATGTAGTTTGCAGTCGGAGGGAACACGCTCCAGCGAGCCCCGCGCGAGGCGGCTTCTTCTGCGCATGTGTGCGCTCCAAGTCCTCACGGTGGTGACCCCGCGCGGGGGTGAGGCCCGAGAGGTTAAGCCCCTCACCTGGCTGGCCTTGGTCGGGGCTGGAGGTGCGCCGTGCAGAGGAAGATGGCGCGGGTATGAGGCGGGTGGGGAGTAATAGAGCTCAGCCGGACTTCGGGGTAGAGGCGTGGACCGGCATGTGTCAAAAGCTACAGTGACCCTTCCCAGCCCGAGTCCGTGAGCCCCGGGTGGGCGGGCTCCCGGGACTGCGTTCTTGCGGGTCGGGGATCGGGCGATGCAGGGGCTCTGCAGGTGTGGCGACCCGGAGCGCATCCACCAGTGGCCGGAGCGCACAAGTGTTTAATGCCCTCTGGGGTGTGGAAAGAGAACCAGGCTTTACTGAAGGTCTGAATTGTTGCCGGTGGAATGCTACCTGCTTTTCCAAAGGTGTCTAGCTTTAACCCCACAGCAACCCTGTAAGTCAGTTTTTCAAACTATGGGTTGAAACCCAGCACGGTCGTGAGTATGGGTGATGAAATCTGTTCAGTTAGTAAAGACTAGTATTTTTATTTGCCAGTGCTTTTTAAAAGTTGGGTTGTAATTTACGTAGAATAATTTGCACGTAACTTAACAGAGAATAAAAATGTAAAAATTGTTGTATACACCCATTTAACCACCACACCATCAAAATACAAAATATTTTAATCCCCCAGAAAGTTCTGAACCTTCCCAGTCAATCATTCCCCCCGTATGCTGAGAAACAACCAGTTTTCCACTTTCTACAGGTTAATTTTGCCTTTTCATGAAACTTACTATAGCTACATATGTATTTTTTTTCAATGACTATTTTTTGAGCATCTATGAGCCAAACACTTTCCTGGTGCTGGCTATTGACTATTCAGACAAAAATCCCTGCCTTTACGAAATTTTAGTTTTAGTTAAGTAGAGACAGTCAATAAACAATAAGCATAATAAATCAGTAAATTATGTAGTATACTAGAAGGTGATGTGTTATACACAAAGAAAAAGTAGATCAGGGTAAGGGAAATGGGAGAAGGGTTAATTTTAAATTAGGTAGACAGGGAGCCCTCCTTGGTATCTGACGAAAGTCTTGATGAAATAGTGGAAGTGGGTGCTGGCCAGAGGGAACGGCTAGCATGGACGTGAGTGCGCACACACACACACAAACACACACACACACCTACATTAACATTAGGTTGTTTTGTAAAATATATTTGTTAGCTTAATTTAAAAAGGGGTGGGTGGGTAAAGTCACTGGTACAACACAGGTATTATTTCCAATTTTACTGAGGCTCAGGAAGGTGAAGTGACTTGCTCAAGGTCAAATAGACAGCAGGTAAATTCAAGCCCAGATATTTGTTTCCAACTCTCCTACTTTTTACAACATGTCTCCCAGCCTAAAACACAGCATTTGACTGAACTCTGCTCCTCCTCAGCTTAAACCACAGGGACCTGCACCTCAGTTCCCCTGGGGCAGATTCCAGACAGACTGTTGAATGAATCTCACCATGTGGACATTATATTTCCAAGTGTATAGATGTCTTTGCCTAGATCCTTGGTCCCACTGAGAACCCAATACTGATGCATCCTACTTTCAAACTGTAGCCTATCTGTAGTCCTACAGCCCTGGTTGGAGTCCACAGAACGCATGACTAGAGGGTCAGAGAAGGGCGTACATCAACTACCACTTACATTTTGATAAATTTCTGACAACATCATTTTTGATGATTACAAATTTACTTGGGGGGTATATATCTATTTGACTAACCAGTTCTTTAATTTGCTCCAACTTTAAGTTTGTTAAAAAGTGCTACAACAGATATCCTTGTAGCTAAATCTTAGTGCAAATCTGTGGTTTTCTCTCAATGAATTCTGGAGGACCGTGGGGGAAATTCTCCCACAGTGGCTTCTTCAACCCAACTGTTGAGGCAGCTGTGTATGGGTTGTTATGGTCACCTGTGTCAGGGTTTATTACACCAGTGGCTCTGGAATCTTCAAGTCATACCTGGTCTCACATGGCTCATTCTCTTAAACCTGTCTCTGTCTTCATAGATCTCTGCCTTCACCCAAGGGTTACAGAAAATGACCAAGTCCCAGGTGAGTAAGTTTGTTTTGCTATACAGGACCAGTAGTACAGGATTGTAAAAATGACCACATGAGCTGAAATAGTTCAAAGCAATCTTAATAATCAATGAGATTTTCCCCATTGGTTACAATTATTCTGTGACCTTAAACTTTTTTGTCAGAACATTGAATCCTTTCTTGACTATACAAGTATAGGAAAATGAAAAATAATAAAAACAAATATTCAGTACACTGTAATTTGAAACATTGAGAAAGTGTTTTATTCTTCGTTAAAAAGCTTATCAAGAGCGGTTTGAACAATGCCTTCTCATTGTATAACTTTTGACACTGAGTAAGCATTTTTTCTATGGCTTGACATATTGGCAAATTGGATCAGCTTCCAATATTTGATCCTTTGCATTTAGGACAGTCAGTTCTGGACATGTAGTGGGTACTCAGTAAATATTTGTTTAATGACTTATTATTAAATGAATGGCCTAATGGGTAATTATTTCACAAGTATAAAGTATTTCAAATATGAGTTTCGTGTCATGCACAAAATAGAACATAAATCTAGACAAACAGGCATCAAAGCACAGTGCTGGAGAAACAGAATGAGACCAGTTTAGTGTAATATCCCCCAAAACGAAGTGGGACTAAATTTTGGGAAGCATTGTCAACTAATGAACATGGTTAGAAACAAGTTGTCATGCATTTTTTCCATTTTATGCATTATAGATCATTTTAGTTGGAATAGGAATGTGTTGTTACAGAGACCAGTAACATTCAAGGACGTGGCTGTGGATTTCACCCAGGAGGAGTGGCAGTATCTGGACCCTCCCCAGAGGGATCTGTACCGGGACGTGATGCTGGAGAACTATATCAACCTCATCTCAGTGGGTGAGGACCATTTCCCAGTGTTGATTGGTATGCATCTGGTTGACTGCTTTTCCTTTCTCAGTTGCTCCAAATTGCCAGCCCTCTGAAATACTTTTACTAGTGTAGCTCTGAGTCTCAGTTGATGACAACTGACAATCTTTGGGGACATATGGCTACACGTTTGTTTAAAAAACCTCTTTTTAAGGTACAAGTGAGCACCTTTATCAGGCAGTCCCTGATGAAGCTGAGAGTTCAAAGGACCTGAAGCCCAAGTAGCTAGGTCCAAATCCCTTATCATTTCTCATTGACAGGATATAAAACCACCAAGCCTGCTCTGATCTACAAATTGGAACAAGGAGAAGAACCATGGATGGTGGAGAGAGAAACCTCAAGTTGGAGATACCCAGGTGAGTTAGGTGAAGAGTTGTGTGGATGGAAGTGAATGAAATGAAGTTCACAGTTGGTTAATGAGGGCTGGCATCTTTGAGAAATATGCTTCAGATTCTCTTCTTAAAGGCCTTGGACCTTTGGAAATAACTGGGGACAGTTAACATAAGTTTCATATCTACCTGAACACCATTTCTGTGTACCACCTTCACATATTAGTGTGGGTTTTTTTGCATGGCTGTTAGAGAGTTACAGTTTCTCCTTCAGGTGTATTCTGCCTGTGATCCCTATCAACTTCATTTAGGACCTTGAGAAGATATTTTTCTCTTTTTTAAAATTGTGACAACATAAAATTTACCATTTTAACCATTTTTAAGTGTACAGTTTAGTGGTATTAAGTACATTCACATTGTTGTAAGACCATCACCACCATCCATCTCTAGAACTCTTTCATCATCACAAACTGAAACCATTAAACAATAACTCTGTTCCACCTTCCCCCAGCCACTGGTACCCACTATTCTACTTTCTATAGCTACGAATTTGACTATTCTAGATACCTCATATAAGTGGAATCTTAGAATATTTGTCCTCTTGTGTCTGATTTATTTCACTTAGCATAATATCTCAGAGTTCATCTATATTGTAGCATGTGTCAGAGTGTCATTCCTTTTTACGGCTGAATAATATTCCATTGTGGTATATACCACATTTTATTTATCCATTCATCTACCAGTGAACATTTGAGTTGTTACCTTTTAGTTGTTGTGAATATTCCTTCTATGAACATTGGTGTACAAATATCTGTTTGAGTCCCTGCTTTCAATTCTTTCAGGTATATACTCAGAAGGGAAATTGCTGGATCATGTGGTAATTCTCTATTTACATTTTTAAGGAATTCCCATGATATTTTCCACAGCTACTGCACAATTTTATATTCCCACCACAAGGCACAAGTGTTCCAATTTCTCCACACCCTCACCAACACTTGTTATTTTCTAGTTTTTTTAAATAAATAGTCATCCTAATTGGTATGAAGTGTATCTCATTATGGTTTTGATTTGCATTTCCCTAGTGATTAGTGATGTTGAGCATCTTTTCATGTGCTTATTGGCCATTTGTATATCTTCTTTGAAGAAGTGTCTATTCAAGTTCTTTGCCTATTTTATTTTATTTTAATGTATTTATTTTATTTTATTTTTGGCTGCACTGGGTCTTTGTTGCTGTGCAGGTTTTTTTTAGTTGTGGTGAGCGGGGGCTACTCTTCCTTGTGGTGCATGGGCTTCTCATTGCGGTGGCTTCTCTTGTTGCGTAGCACAGGCTCTAGGCGCATGGGCTGTAGTAGTTGTGGCTTGCGGACTCTAGAGCGCAGGCTCAGTAGTTGTGGTACACGGGCTTAGTTGCTCCGTGGTATGTGGGATCTTCCCAGACCAGGGCTCGAACCCATGTCCCCTGCACTGGCAGGTGGATTCTTAACCACTGTGCCACCAGAGAAGCCCCCATCTTTGCCTATTTTAAAACTGGGTTGTTTATATATAAAGGATATTAATCCTTTACAAAATATATGATTTGCAAGTATTTTCTCACATTCTGTGGGAATGTAAAATTGTGCAATAGCTGTGGAAAATATCATGGGAATTCCTTAAAAATGTAAATAGAGAATAGAGAATTACCACATGATCCAGCAATTTCCCTTAATAGTGTCCTTTGACACACAAAAGATTTTAATTTTGATGAAATCCAGGGGCTTCCCTGGTGGCGCAGTTGTTGAGAGTCCGCCTGCCAGTTTACCTATTTTTTCTTCTGTTGCCTATGCTTTTGGTGTTATATCCAAGAAATCATTGCCAAATCCAACTCCATGAGGCTTTTTTCTGTATTTTCATCTAAGTGTTTTATCTTTTTTTTTGGCCACTCTGCAGTCACGTGGGAAATTAGTTCCCCAATTAGGGATCGAACCTGCACCCCCTGCAGTGGAAGTGCAGAGTCTTAACTACTGGACCACCAGAGAAGTCCCAAATAAGTGTTTTATCATTTTAGCTCTTTAAGTCTTTGCTCCATTTTCAGTTTATTTTTGTATATGACATAAGATAAGGATACAACTTCATTGTTTTGCATGTAGGTATCCAGTTTTCCTAGCACCATTTATTGAAAAGACTGTCCTTTCCCCATTGAATGATCTTGCTACTCTTGTAGAAAATCATTTAACCATATACATGAGGGTTTATTTCTGGGCTCTCTATTCTATTCCTTTGGTCTGTCTATCTGTCTTTATGTCATTACCACACTGTCTTGATCACTGTGGCTTTGCAGTATGTTTTAAAATCAGGAAGTGTTAGTTATCCAACTTTGTTCTTTTTTTGGAGTGTTTCACTACTTGGAGTCCCTTGAGATTCCATGTGAATTTTAAGATGGATGTTTCTATCTCTGCTAAAAAGTCACTGGGGTTGGACCTAGAGTTTTTGATCTTCATTTCTCTAGCATTCTAGCCTACCCACCATCACCCTTGCATTGTCATAGTGTCTTTTTTTTTTTTTTTTTAACATTGTATTAATTTCCCAGGGCTGCAATTTAAAAATCACCACAGGGCTTCCCTGGTGGCGCAGTGGTTGAGAGTCCATCTGCTGAGGCAGGGGACACGGGTTCGTACCCCGGTCTGGGAAGATCCCACATGCCGCGGAGCGGCTGGGCCCGTGAGCCTTGGCCGCTGAGCCTGCGCGTCCGGAGCCTGTGCTCTGCAACGGGAGAGGCCACAACAGTGAGAGGCCCACATACAGCAAAAAAAAAAAAAAAAAAAAAAAAATTACCACAAACTAGGCTTAAAACAACAGAAATTAATTGTCTTACAGGTATGCAGGCCAGAAGTTCAAACTCAAGGAACTTCTGGCCTCATGGAGTTTGGGGCCCAGCATGGTGGTACATGAAAGCACTCTGGTTCCCCAACCTGTGAACTTTCTGAACCCCCTCCTTTAGGGTTTTTATGGAGACCCCATTACATAGGCACGATTGATTAAATCATTGGCCACTGGTGAGTACTTCAGCCTCCAGCCCTTCTCCCCTCTCTGGAAGTTGAGGCATGGAACTGAAAGTTCCAGCCCTCTAATCACATGGTTGGCTCCACTGGCAACCAGCCCCGATCCTTAGATGCTTCCCATAAGTCACTTATTAACATAACAAAAGACACCTTTATGACTCCCATCACTTAGGAAATTACAAGGGTTTTTGGAGCTCTGTGCCAGAAACAGGGACAAAGATGAAATATATATTTCTTATTATAAATCACAGTATCACTGGGATAAAAGATATGTGTTGAAGCCTCTGGGGTTCCAGTGGTAGATATAGAATAGAAATTTACTCATTTTATTTAAAGAGTGATGACTTACATGTTGGGAACTGGGCCAGAAAGCTCGGTAGGATTGTTAAATTCTGAGCCAAGTGGTGCCTTTATTGCTCTGGATATAGGCAGCGTAAGTGTAACAGTAGTCAGGTACTGTCAGAAGTTTATAAAATATCAATAGATGAAAATGAAGATTGATAGGAATTTAGATACAGGGTGAGAAATCTACTGCTTAAGATTACATTAATAGAATCCAGATGCTTGGAAAACATGATATAAAGCAGAAAGTGGCAAGAACATAGTTGTCTGCAGATCAGTAATGATAAATATAATTATATCTAACTAGTGAAACATTACATGCTAGGCAGTATTCTGAGTACTTAAAGCAATTGACTCGTTTAATCCTCACAAAACCCTGTAAGATAGGGCTATTATTATCCTTTTTTCATAGAAGGGGAAATTGAGGCCCAAAGAGATTAACTTGACCTGTGTCACACATCTAATTAGTGATGAAACTAAGACTGTAATCTGGATTCAGAGCCCACGTGCTTAATGACAATTCATTTTCCATCTGTGGTAGGTAGAGAGCAAGGTAGGGAGAGCATTTAAAAGTCAGGATTGATTCAGTATCTATGAACTATTATAGAATAATATGATACACTCAGTAATCAGAATTTAGCAGTGACTAATCCTGAAGCAAGGTTGGCTTATCCTATGGCATATTTTCCTCTTACTGGACATAGGAATTCCTATGCCCTCACACCTATACAAGAATGAATTACCGTTATACTGGCTACAAAAGTGTTCCTGTTTACAAGTAGAATTGATGGTTTTATAAAATCAGTTTCATGCTGCTGGATGAATAGACAAGAGCTCATAGACATTGGAAGCAAACAGACAAGTGAAGATTAAACTACAGCAATCCAACAATGAGTTGATGAGACACTAGCTCAAATCTCTCTGTTCCTCATCTGGTCCTTCCTTTATTTCCTCTAATCACCATTTTACCCTAGTCACTTTTATTTCTCCTAGATGGGCTCTTCCCATTGACCCTGTAGCAGCTGTTCTTCTTTGTTCCTTTTTACTACTTCTTGACATTATTTCCATTTTTCTCCCCAGTTTACGAAGTCTTGTTTGCATATAGTCAAATATATTTATGTTCATTGTCATATTATCTAGTTCTTTTACTACTACTACAGTTCTTTTAAAAGTTGTGGCTTTCCTGCTAAGCTCAGGGGTATAGATTCCATTTAGCCTTGGTATTTCTTTTAGATATGGATACTGGGTCTGCAGGTAAAGATTCAATCTCACAATAGGGCAAAAAGCTATGAGTCATAATACATTAGCAGAAATATTCACTGACATATAGTTTATTATGCTTCCTTCTAGAAAAAGTCTGGCAAGTTGATGACCACATGGAGAGGCACCAAGAGAACCAAGGAACACTATTCAGGCATGTTGCATCCACTGACCAGAAAACTGTGACGGAGGAAAAGCGTAACAATTGTACTGCACTTGAAAATAGATGTCATCTGAACACAGCCTTTGTTTCTTCAAAACAAAGACTCCAAAGACATGACTCGTATGGTAGAAGTTTTAACTATTTAGACTTATTTAGTGGTAACAGAAGATATGCACGAAAGAATGAATGTAGTGAATGTGGAAAAGCCTTCTTCCAGAAGTCAGACCTCATTATACATAAGAGAACTCATACAGGAGAAAAGCCCTTTGTATGTACTGAGTGTGGTAAAGCCTTCAGCAAGAAAACAAATCTCGTTATACATCTGAGAATCCATACTCTAGAGAAACCTTATGAGTGTACTGAATGTAGAAAAGCTTTCTCCCATAAGTCACACCTCATTGAACATCAGAGAATTCACACTGGGGAGAAACCCTATGAGTGTAATGAGTGTGGGAAAGCCTTTTTCCAAAAATCACACCTCAGTATTCACCAGAGGACTCATACTGGGGAGAAACCCTACGTGTGTGATGAATGTGGGAGAGCCTTCAGCATGAAGTCACACCTCTTTGTACATCGGAGAATACACACAGGAGAGAAACCTTATGTGTGTACCAGGTGTGAGAGAGCTTTCAGTGAAGTGTCCTGCCTTATTAGACATAAGAAAATCCATACTGGGGAGAAACCTTATGAATGTAATGAGTGTAAAAAAGCCTTTTCTGAGAAGTCTGACCTCATTATACATCACAGAACTCACACAGGAGAAAAACCCTATGAATGCAATCAGTGTGGGAAAGCCTTCAGACATAGCTCAGCCCTCTGTCGCCATAAGAGGACTCATAAAGAAAAAGTTTCTTAAAAGAGACACTAATGTGGGAATATCTTCAACTAAAAATTACAGTGACAGAAAGCCTTCATTAGAAATCAAACCTTATTATGTATCAAGAAGTCTTAAGAAGAAGCCTATTAATTCAACAAATTTAGAAAAGTATGTAGCTATGTTTCTGTAGAAATCATATTTCAGATGTGATGCCAAAGTATTTCTAGAAGATATTGCAGAAAGTACACCTCCTTGTTAAAGGATATATGCTTACCGTGGACTACAAAGACTTTTGAAATATTAATAAGTGGGCTAGTCAAAACAAAATTAGAAAATCATATATGGACAGTCTGCAAAATATGAAAGCATTATATTCCAAACTGTTCTAAATTACATTATGCACCACATAACGTAAATCGTGTAGGTATTGGAATTGCTCATGTGAAGCTAACAATTACGAATATAAAATAAGCATTATATATGTAGAATGCCATTACCAATTATTTTCCACATTAAATAATACTATTTTTCCTTTTTTTTAATTACTTATTTAAAATTTTTTTTTTATTTTTTGACTGTGCTACACAGCTTGCAGGATCTTCGTTCCCCAACCAGAGACTGAACCCAGGCCATGGCAGTGAAAGTGCAGAGTCCTAACCACTGGACCACCAGGAAATTCCCTATTTTTTTCTTCTTTTAGCAAAGTATGAATTGTAACAAAACATAGGGCATCCTAAATAAGAATTCTAAAGTATAAAATAAACTTTTTTCCTGTTGTTTGTTGGCATATATAAAAGACTCCTGCTACTTCTTGATCAGTGATAAGAGTATGTAAATGTATTATTATTTACATAAAGTATATATGAGATAGATATCATATGAGAGTGAGCAAAAGAAAGTAGCCATGGTCTCTTACAACATTCACTACAATTTAAATAGTTGTTTTTGGTGACTAAATTACCCCCTTTTTTTTTTTTTTTTGGCGGTACACAGGCCTCTCCACTGTTGTGGCCTCTCCCGTTGCGGAGCACAGGCTCCGGACTTGCAGGCCCAGCCGTTCTGCGGCATGTGGGATCTTCCCGGACCGGGGCACGAACCCATGTCCCATGCATCAGCAGGCGGACTCAACTACTGCACCACCAGGGAAGCCCAACCCCTTTTTATATACTGTTATTGTCCCCCCAGATCCATATGTTGAAGCCCTAACTCCCAGTGTCTCATAATGTGACTGTATTTGGAGATGGGGCCTTTAAAGAGTAATTAAGTTAAAATGAGGCCATTAGGTGGGCCCTAATCAGCCTGACTGGTGTCCTTATAAGAAGGGATTAAGATACCAGGGATACAGATACAGAGAGGAAAGGCCATGTGACGAGACAGCAGGAGGGTGGCCTCAGAGGAAACCAACCCTGCCTGCCCCTTGATCTTGGACTTCTAACCTCCATAACTGTGAGAAAATAGATTTCTGTCTTTTAAGCCAGCCAGTCTGTGGCATGTTTTTTTGGCAGCCCTAGCAAATTAATATACACACTATTATTCATTTTCACTGGATTACTTCATAAGTTTGAGTATACAAACTATAAATACTACACAATCTAACAATATGATTGGAGGCTTGTTGTACTATGCACCATTTCTATCTATTTGGCATTTCCTAATTCACCTGTGATAGAATAGTAAGAAATACTTTTCATTAGGATTTTACAGTTCAGAAATATAGGGACTTTTTTCAGAGAGAATTATTCATTTAAAAAAATAAAATCCATTCAATGGTGGTGGGTAGATACCCTGTAAATTTCCATGTAAACATCCATGGCATTAGAAATCAACTTCTCCCTTATTTATTAATTTTAAATGCAGCCTCATTTTTTCCTAACGTGAGTTTTAAAAGAAAATTATGTACACATGTGAAAAACATACAAGAGGTGGTATAAGAGCTCTCGTTCTGCAGGCAGCCGGATTCTAGATCTACTTTGAGCCTTATTTTCTCTTCTGTGAATTAGAGATAACAATGCCCTAATTTGTTGGGTTATTGCAAAGATTATACAAGATGGTATATGTACAGTATTCATAAGATGTTAGCTATTTTTATGTTTTTCAAAGGTACAACTGGAACTTTAATTCTAATTAGAGAGATAGACAAGGAAATGATTCACTGTAATCAGGGCTGTGATAGAGGGAGATAGAAAGGACTTGGGGGAGGGGGTGTCACATGCATCATTCTGTTTCATTCTTGCAAGAATATGAGCCTGGAACCACTGCCCTACATTGCCCCTATATTAAGTCACTGATTTAGTGGTTGGTCCTAGAAGTGTATTGCCTGTGTAACAGAAAATAAAATATGTGACATTGGCCTAGCACTTGGGCAGTGAGAAAACATGTCAAAGGCTGAAAAGATGATGACAAACTGGCAAAACAATTGGTAAAATTGTCTCCTCTACATACACCTACTGTGCTAACAGCTCTAGAAGATATTAGAAAACAGAGTGTTAGTAATATTTGCTCACTGATATTAGCTGCATTTGGCAAGCTTTTACAAGAAAGAGATAAACTCTGGAAAAATTAGTGATTGACAAGCCAAAATAAAAGCAAATAGTCCAGAAATTTGGGGCCCTACAGAATTTTTTTTTTAATTAATTAGTTTATTTATTTTTGGCTGCGTTGGGTCTTTGTTGCTGCGCGTGGGCTTTCTCTAGTTGTGGCGAGCGGGAGCTACTCTTCGTTGAGGTGCGCAGGCTTCTCATTGCGGTGGCTTCTCTTGGTGCGGAGCACGGGGTCTAGGCGTGTGGGCTTCAGTAGTTGTGGCACGCGGGCTCAGTACTTGTCGCTCATGGGCTCTAGAGTGCAAGCTCAGTAGTTGTGGCACATGGGCTTAGTTGCTCTGCGGCATGTGGGATCTTCCCGGATCAGGGCTCGAACCCATGTCCCCTGCATTGGCAGGCGGATTCTTAACCACTAAACCACCAGGGAAGTCCCCCTACAGAATTTTTTTTTAAATTATTTCTAGACTTCTAATAGTTGAGAACGATTTAAAAGGTTTTGAGAATCAACAACCTGATAAACCTTTCAGTGAAATAAGTGACTTAGAAAAAAGATCTTGTTGAACTCTGATATCTTCAAAGTGTCTCATCTGCCCACCCCAGCTCCATGTTACAGGAGCTCAATTTTAGTCAGCTCCAACTGAGAAGACTTGGGCTCCCGTTCCCAGCCTAGCTCTTTCTTATGCAGTAGCTCTACCCAAGACAAGGTAGGCCAAGAATACTGGGGCCCTGATCCACCCCGCTCCAGGCTTTATGTTTGTAGGGCAAATGTTCCACACCAGGGGGTGATGGGGGACCGAAAGCTGAAAGGACAGCAGGCTATTTTCCCAACCCCCATTTATAGAACAGAGGTTCCATACGGGGAGGAGTAAATCAAAAAGACCTCGGGCTTCCATTTCTCCTCCCAAATCCCACTTGCAGGGAGGAGTTTCCATGCCAAGAGGAGAAACCGAGAAGCTTCCTTAGCTCCAATGCAATAGTGTAGACATCTGTCCAGGGAGAGAGGCAAGAGGAAGGACTGGAAGCTCCAGAGCTCCACAGAGGGACCTGACTTTATTTAGTACACAGTGTGGAGAAATGCTTGACTTCAGACATTGTTGAAAACAGAGATCTTAGTGGCAAGCAATTAGAATTCTATTCCATAAAATAAGTAGCAACAAATGAAATAGCAGGCCACCCGAAAGTTTAACAGAGGGAACCAGAGAGATAGCTTAAAAAGTGCCCTGGAAGATCACAGTTATCCCTGTCTGGAAGGCTGTGCACACATCTAAGTTTCACACTCAGAACCAACCAGAGCAGGCACTTGAAAGGTATAGTCACTAACTGAACATAGGCCAGACTTGAAAGAATTCTCTAAGTCACACACAGATCCATTAGCAGAGAGTGGAAGCTTTACTGGCTCAAGGAACTTAGGGACACCTCTGACCAATCACTGGCTGAACATTACAATAATTTGGGCCCAGGGGTGACTTCTTGGAAGCCCGGCTTGGGGTGGGAGATGGGGGAACTGAGCAGTAACATCAGAGATTATACACGGTGGAGGAAAATAGACGTCACAAGATTAGTCCAGGCAAGGTACTTTAAAAAACTAACAAAATAAAACAGAGCAAATTCACAAGCTCTGAAGGGGATGTATCAGAACCCAAAGTTCCTACAATATAGTATCTCAAAAACTATGAGAGATGCAAAGAAACAGAATAGTATATCCCTTGTACAGGAAAAACAGTGGCAATAGAAACTACCTTTGAGGAGGCCCAAATGTTAAACTTTTAAGGCAAAAACTCCCAAAAAAGCTATTATAAATATGTTCAAAAGCTAAAGGAAACTATGTTCATGAAAGTAGCTCATGAATAGAGAATGTCAATAGATAAAATTATTTGAAACAACCAAACGAATTCTGGAGTTGAGAAGTACAATACCTGAAATAAAGATTCACTGTAGGGGATCAACAGTAGATTTAAGTTGGCAGAAGAATGAGTGAATTTGAAAATAGATCATTAGAGATGATACGATCTGAGAACAGAGAGAAAAAAAGAATGAAGTAAAATGAACTGAGCAGACTTCTGGTTTCTTATCTGACAGAAAAATCTTAGAATTTGTCACTATCATCTTCACAACCAGAAAAAAAATCTGAACAAGTTGGAAATCAACAATTCTTCTCACTTCCTGTAGAGAATTTAGGTTACAGGACAAACTCCTTCCCTGAAAACTAGAGAAAATGGAAGATACTGAGAGGTTACTAGGAGCAAGCTCACCAGAGGAGCCAGTATAGGTAGGAACACTTAGATTGTAATTGATGAATGGCTGGAGACTCAGTGTGAAGTAGACTGAGAGTTAAAAACTCTGAGGGTTCAGTCTTACGGGGACCTCCACACTTTCATGAGTCATCTCCAGGAACCCCCCCAAGTTCTTCAGGTAACGATCAGAAAAAAGTTCCTTCCTGCCTCTGACGGAGGGAGCAGAAATGTAGCCATTTTGAAATATACCCAGAGGATTCTGTTCTTTTTAAGATAGGACTTGCATCCAAAGAAACTGTTTTCACTAGAGCCTAAGGGAAGAACTATTTTTAAGAAGGGGTTTGCATCAAAAGAAACTATTTTAACTTGAGGGAAGGAAAATATTCCACTCCTCCCCTCTTTAGTCTTTGACATGGAGGAAAAGAAATATCCCACACGGGCCCCCTTTAACCTTCATGTCTCACCTGGGGGGCAGGAGAAGCTAAGAACACTTGTAAAAGTCACAGCCTCAAATCACAGCCTCACTAAAAGACTGGCGCCTAATCATAGGATTATAGAATTCTCCCCTCCCTCCACATCTTACCATCACATCAATCAACCTGTATAATAACAGGGGGTTACAGCTAAAATAACTGCAAAGCTCAGATGCTATTTGAGCCGAAGTGTTTAGAGAAAACTAAAGATAACACAGGAGACAAAAATAAGGACACTGGAGGAAATTTTACCTCTCACATCTACAGCTACAACAAACAAAAAACTCAGCCAAACTGCTAGCCATGTAAACATAAAATTGGTGTTGGAGAATTGGTGTAGAAAAAACCTGCACATTTGGCGTCAGGAGTCGTGTCAGAAAAAAGATACCAGACCCTTCAAAAGTTTAAGGAGAAATGCTCTCTCAAACAAAATTTGAGGGAACTTGTTGCCAGTAGACCTGTCTTGCAAGAAAGGTTAAAATATCTTCCCAGAAAGAAGGAAAATGATATAGGTCAGAAACTCAAGATCTCGGGACTTCCCTGGTGGCACAGTGGTTAAGAATCCATCTGCCAATGCAGGGGACACGGGTCCGATCCCTGATCCGGGAAGATCCCACATGCCGCAGAGCAACTAAGCCCGTGCACCACAACTACTGAGCCTGCACTCTAGAGCCCATGACCCACAACTACTGAAGCCCGCATGCCTAGAGCCCTTGCTCCCGCAACAAGAGAAGCCACGGCAATGAGAAACACGGGCACCGCAACAAAGAGTAGCCCCAGCTTGCCACAACTAGAGAAAGCCGGCGTGCAGCAATGATGACCCAATGCAGCCAAAAATAAATAAATTTAGAAAAGAAAAGAAACTCAAGATCTCCATAAGGGAAGGAAGAGTGTTGGAGAAGGAATAAATGAAGGCAAAATACAATTTTTTATTTTCCTTAGTCTTAATTGATCTAAATAATAAGTTTGTTCAAAATAATGGCACTATATTGGTTGATTACAGCCTATGGGTAAGTGAAAGGAATGACAGCAATGTCATAGGGATGGGAGGGAGGAATTATCTTTTAATCTGTGTCTTTATATTTAAGTGAGTTTCTTGTAGACAACATGCATTGCTTGCTGGTGGGAATGTAAAATGATGCAGCCACTTTGGAAAACACTCTGCGAGTTCCTCAAATGACCAAACATAGAGTTACCATAGCACCCAACAACTCCACTCCTATGTATATACCCAAGAGGAAAGAAGACATATGTTCATGCAAAACCTTGTATACAAATGCTCAAAGCACTACTCTTCACAATAACTAAAAGGTATAAACCACCTAAATGTCCACCAGCTGATGAATGAATAAGCAAAATGTGGTATATCTATGTAATGGAATATTATTCGGCCATAAAACAGAATGAAATACACAACACAACATAGATGAAGCTTGAAAACATGCTAAGTAAATGAAGCCAGTCACAAAAGACTACGTATCACATGATTCAATTTATATGAACTGTCCACTATAGACAATTCTGCAGAGACAAAGAGTAGACTAGTGGTTGCTTAGGGTTGGAGGAGGAGATAAGGGGATTATGGCTAAAGGATATCAAATGTCTTTCTGAGGTGATGAAAATGTTCCGATATTGACTGTGGAGATGGCTGCACATGTCTGTAAATATACCGAAACCATTGAATTTTATACTCTAAATGGGTGAATTGTGTGGTGTGTGAACTATATCTCCATAAATCTGTTTTTAAAGATTGAAGTGTTGGGCCTATAACATATAGAGGTATAATATATTTTACAGTGCAAAGGAAGGGAGAAAGAAAGAAGTTCTAGGGGAGTAAGGATGTGACAACAGGTGGTAACTTGAAACCACAGGAAGAACTGAAGTGTACCAGAAATGATAAATGTTTGGGTTTTTTTTTAAAGATTATTTGTGTGCCTCCTTTCTTCTCTTGGTTTCTTCAAAAAACATAAAATTAGGGACTTCCCTGGTGGTCCAGTGGTTAAGACTTGGCACTTCCACTATGCCGGGGGCATGGGTTCGATTCCTGGTCGGAGAACTAAGATCCCGCGTGCCCCGTGGTGCAGCCAAAAGGACATAAAATTATATAAAGCAACAATTATAACACTGTACTGTTGGGTTTTAACATACATAGACAAAATATATATTAAATAGTAGCACAAAATTGGGCAGAGTGGAGCAAATTTTCTATATATCACTGGAATTAAGTTAGTATTAATCTGAAGGAAATTATGATAGAGAGAGATTGTCTAAATCCTAGAGCAACAAATAACAAATAGTTTAAAAATCAATAGATACTCAGCCCTCAAAAATGGAGAGCCCAACTTCTCAGTCCTTACGTGTATGCTATGCCTAGCGATTTCCAAAGTGAATAGTATGGAAAGAAATGGGGAAATACTAACTTTACAGTGGAGAAACATGGACCAACACTACCTTAGACAGATGACCAATGTCAATATCAACACTGATAAGTCATGTTGATAGCATGAACCCTTGATATAATATGATGAAATGGTGCTTTACCTCTGTGGTCTTCCTCCCTTTGCAGTCTAAGCATGAGAAAAACATCAAGAAAATCTCAACAGGGGGACATTCCACAAAATCCCTGACCAGTACTTCTCAAAACTGTTGAGGTGTGGCTTCCCTGGTGGTGCAGTGGTTGAGAGTCCGCCTGCCGATGCAGGGGACACGGGTTCGTGCCCCGGTCCAGGAAGATCCCACATGCCGCAGAGCGGCTGGGCCCGTGAGCCATGGCCGCTGAGCCTGCGCGTCTGGAGCCTGTGCTCTGCAACGGGAGAGGCCACGACAGTGAGAGGCCCACATACCCCCCCGCAAAAAAAACAAACAAACAAAAACTGTTGAGGTTATGAAAACAAGGAAAGTCAGAGAAACTGCTTCAGCCAAGAGGAGCCTAAGGAGACATGATGGCTAAATATAATGTAGTATCCTAGGTGGAATCCTGGAACAGAAAAAGGACATCAGATAAAAACTAAAGAAATCTGAATAAAGTGTGGACTTTAGTTAATAATGATGTATCACCATTGGTTCATTTATTGTAACAAATATACCCTAGTAATGTAATATGTTAATAGTAGAGAAACTACTTAAAATAATGGAATCAATGGTCTATAAAGCCTTGACTTTAGATCTACACGCTAGAGAATCCACAAATGGAATCACTCTCTAGAAGTTGCAAAGACAGCCCTGTAGAGTGGAACAAAAGAGGCAGGGTAGGAGGGTGCTGGGCCCCTTCCTTTTTCCTTTAGCAGAAATTACTTGAGAAGCATCCTGACACCTCCCCATACACAGGACATGATGGATAAAGAGAGTTGGCAGGATTGGGGAGACCTAAGTGTATGAAGATTAAAGCATGATACACCTGTAGAAGATGGTATGAAGAACGGCATGAAGTCGTTGGGGGGTTGATGTGTCTAGGTGAACACATGAGCAGGAAAGGTTTTCTGTGATATATTTCTGTTAGGTTAGAAGATGGAATGCACATGTGAAGGGGGAGGCAGGGGAAGCATGTGGTGGTGGGAGTGCATGAGTCTGGGATTAGAAATAATTTGAAGCCTGGGTCTTACCCCCTGTTCACCTGATAGAACAGAAAAATCCCTTGGGGTAGGACAAACCTTGATGAAAGACCCAGACCTCCATCTCTTTCTCCCCCGAGTGACTAGTTTTCCTTCTGGCCCTGGTCTGCTGCAGGGCAGAAATCTGCTGAGTCTTCTCCCCTCCCAGGGAGTTATACCATCATGCAGCCTTGGCTCTTGGAAAGAGTCACCATCTTGTATTCTAATATGGGTCCCATATATTCTAATATGGATAAGGCCATATTGACCACTCCGTTCATACTTGCATCTCTCCCCACAAAGGCATCTGCGTCTAGTGGCTAATAGACTATTTCTCTTTCTAAAAAAAAAACTTACCCAGGGTACTTTATTCATGTCCTTTCTTCTCACTGGAATTTGCCTGCCTTATGGAACACAAAGATGGTTTTTGTGGTCTTCTTATAAAGTAGGTCACGTAGACCTACAGGTGGGCTGTATTCACTTTCTCTAAGAAGATGTCACTTGGCTTGGGAATACCAACCAACCATGTCTGAAATTCCAGACACAAGAGAGCCCAGAGAACTGGGTGAGGCTGCCTATAACTGCCTTGACAACTAAACCACCGATGGATTAGAATTTTTTAAATCACAGCACCGTGGAAACAGAATCACAGAATTTTGGATCTGGGTGACAGAAATCTCACATAATCCAACGCCTTAACAACAACGAAAAATCCTTATTTACTGATTGGAAGAAGTTTTTGCCCATGGAAATTGTTTGTTTGTCTGAACTTGAATAAACAGGACAGGAATAGAAATATCTTTTTGGTTGCTTGATGAGAAAAATAAAATAATCTTGAAACCCTGACAAACAGAAGCTATGCGGGAAAAGGAAAATTATTTGATCATAAGAGTCAAAAGCATTTACTCTATCAAGGTTTGAAGGTGCTGAAAGTGGAAAATTGAAGGTGAATGAGGTGGGGTGAGGAGATCAAGACAGCTACTTCCTTCATCTCTTCCCTTGAAATTTCTTCATAATTAAGACTTTCATTCATCTACCTTTGGATTTAACATATGAAGGTATGAACTTTATTTTAACATGGAGGTGTGAATACCACTACTTCTGAAATCAAGTTATAATCCCAGTCTAGTGGCAGCTTGCCTGGTGTGTCTCATGACCTTACGTAGACAATGGATACTTAAATATGACACCAAAAGCACAAGCCACAAAGTGAAAAAGTAAATAAATTGGATA
This sequence comes from Delphinapterus leucas, assembly GCF_059928025.1. NCBI lineage: Eukaryota > Metazoa > Chordata > Mammalia > Artiodactyla > Monodontidae > Delphinapterus > Delphinapterus leucas. Next base: position 128,358,228 of record NC_143131.1, read on the forward strand.
TCAAAATTTTAAAATTTTGTGCTTCAAAGGATACCATCATGTAAGTGAATAGATACGGAAGAAAAGAATGGGAGAAAAAATGTTGCAAATTATATATATGATAAGGGACTTGTATCTAGAGTATATAAAGAACTCCCATTGAAAAGAAAAATAACCCAATTTAAAAACAGATATAGAATCTGAATAGACATTTTTCCAAAGAAGATATACAAATGACCAATAAGCACATGAAAAGATGCTGAACATCACTAGCCATCGGGGGAAATGCAAATCAAAACCACAGTGAGGTACAATCTCATATCCATGAAGATGGCTATAGTTGAAAAGATGGACAACAGTAACTGTTGGAAAGGATGTATAGATATTAGAACCCTCATACACTACATTGCTGATAAAAAGGTGAAATAGTGCAGCTGCTTTGGAAAACAGTCTGAAAGTTCCTCAAAAGATTAATTCACTTCTAGATATATATCCAAGAAAAATGGAAACATATATCCACACAAAAACTTGTACACAAAATATTTATAGCAGCATTATTCATAATAGCCAAGAAGTGAAAGAACTTAACTGTCCATAAACTTATGAATAGATAAATAAAATATGGCATATCCCTCCAACGGAATATTATTTGGCTATGAAAAGAAGTAAAGCACTAATGCATGGATGAACCTTGAAAAATTATGCTAAGTGAAACAAACGAGTCACAAGGACCGCCTGTTGCAATATTCCACTTATGTGAAATGTCTAAATTAGGCAAATCCAGAGTCCAAGTATATTGGTGGTTGCCTAGGGCTGGGAGGGCTGGGGAGGTATGGAGAGTGACTGATAATGGATACAGAGTTTCTTTTGGGGGTGATGAAAATATTCTAAAATTGATCATGGTGATGGTCGCACCACAATACACTAAAATATACTAAATATGCATACTAAAACCATTGAAATGTACACTTTAAATAGGTGAATTTTATGTATGTGAATTAAAGCTCAATAAAGCTGTTATATAAAAATGAAACCAAGATCTGAGTGTGCTTGCTGGTATTGTAGTGTCACAGCTTCTAGGCCCTCCCAGCTGAGAGAGCAAGATACATACGTGTTTATACTAACCCCTGGATATACACATACCTATAAATATCTGTATATGTACCCATCTCTACCTCCATTAAGCTAAACATGATTTCATACTGATGTCTCCAACTCTAATCCAATATCACGTAGATCATTCTAGCCTTCCCCACTAGCTTAACTGTAACCTCTCACTCCTGGGTCGCACCATCTGCCATCCATTTATTTAATTGTTCAGTTCCAGTATGCATGTGTAGTAGTTCTAGGATTATTAACCTGAACCCCTGTGGAAAACAACTTTAGCAACCAGAGTACAGTACTTGTGTGTAGTTTACTTGCCTTTGGTCTTACTTCTCCACTCATATCCCAAGTTTATTATTTTTCCATCACCCCCTACAGTGAAGTTATTTCATACAGAGATTCTTTTATCAAAGTTTAAATTCCATCATGAGATCCCCCTACTGCCTAAATTATTTTTTTTAATTATTTATTTATTCATTCATTCATGGCTGTGTTGGGTCTTCATTGCCGCATGCAGGCTTTCTCTAGTTGCGGTGAGCGGGGTCTAGTCTTCGTTGCAGTGCGCGGGCTTCTCCTTGCCGTGGCTTCTCTTGTCACAGAGCATGGGCTCTAGGTGCGCGGCCTTCGGTAGTTGTGGCGCACAGGCTTAGTTGCTCCGCGGCATGTGGGATCTTCCCAGACCGGGGCTCAAACCCGTGTCCCCTTCCTTGGCAGGTGGATTCTTAACCACTGTGCCACCAGGGAAGTCCCTGCCTAAATTATTTTTAAAAATTGATTACATAAGATTCAATTCTTGTGCTGCTAAGTTCTATGGGTTTGGCAATTTCATAGTGTCATGTACATCCATTATTATAGTATCATACAGAATAGTTTCACACCCTAAAAATCATCTGTACGTCACCTATTCAACTCTCTCCTCCTCTTTCAACATCCCTGAAAACCACTGATGTTTTTACTGTCCATATAGTTTTTCCTTTTCCATTATGTCATATAAATGGGATCATACAGCATATTACCTTTTCAGATTGGCTTCTTTCATCTAGCAATATACATTTAAGAGTCATCCATGTTTTTGTGTGGCTTGATAGCTCATTTCTTTTTGTTGCTGGATAATACTCCATTATATGGATGTGCCAGTTATTTTTTTTTAACTTAAAAAAAGATATTTATTTGTCTGTGCCGGGTCTTAGTTGTGGCACGCGGGATCTTCATTGCCATGTGTGGGATCTTTAGTTGCAACATGTGGGATCTTTAGTTGCAGTACACGGGCTCTTAGTTGCAGCATGCAGGATCTAGTTCCCTGATCAGGGATGGAACCCAGGCCCCCTTCATTGGGAGCGCGAAGTCTTAACTGCTTGACCACCAGGGAAATCCCCAGGTGTTTTTTGTTTGTTTGTTTTTTGCTTATTTTTGGGTGCGTTGCGTCTTCCTTGCTGCACACAGGCTTTCTCTATTTGCAGGAGTGTGCTACTCTTTGTTGCCGTGTGTGGGCTTCTCATTGCGGTGGATTCTCTTGTTGCGGAGCACGGGCTCTAGGTGCTTGGGCTTCAGTAGTTGTGGCTCACAGGTTCTAGAGCACAGGCTCAGTAGTTGTGGTGCACGGGCTTAGTTGCTCCTTGGCATGTGGGATCTTCCCGGACCAGGGATCGAATTGCAGGCGGATTCTCAACCACTGCGCCACCAGGGAAGTCCCCCAGTTATTTTTAATAGACTTGATGCTTTTGAGTAATTTCAGGTTCACAGCAAAATTGAGAAGAAAGTACAGTTCCGCTACACAGGCACAGCCTCCACCACTATTAATATCCTACCAGAGTGGTACATTTGTTATAACTGATGAACCTACATGAACATATCATAATCACTCAAAGTCCATAGTTTCTATTATGGTTTACTCCTGATGCTATATATTCTGTGGGTTTTTACAAATGTATAATGACATGTATCCACCATTATGGTATCATATAGAATAGTTTTACTGCCCTAAAAAATCCTCTATACTCTGCCAATGCATCCCTCCCTCCCCCTAACCCCTGGCAACCACTGATCTTTTTTAAATGTCTCCATAGTTTCACCTTTTCCAGAATGTCATATAGTTGGAATCACACAGTATATAGCCTTTTCAGATTGGCTTCCTTCACTTAGTAATATACACTTAAGTTCCCTCCATGTCTTTTCATGACTTGATAGGTCATTTCTTTTTAGTGCTGCATAATATTCCATTGTCTGGATGTGCCATTTCTCTTCAGTTCCTTTTTTTTTAAAATCATATATAGGTATTGAATTTTGTTGAATACATTTTCTGCCTCTATAGATATGATCTCATGGTTTTTCTGATTTAGTCTGTTAATAGGATGAATTACATTGATTTATGAATGTTGGACCAACCTTGCATTCGGGAATGAACTCTATAAGATTTCCCTGGGGCTTCCCTGGTGGCGCAGTGGTTGAGGGTCCGCCTGCCGATGCAGGGGACGCGGGTTCGTACCCCGGTCCGGGAGGATCCCACGTACCGCGGAGCGGCTGGGCCCGTGAGCCATGGCCGCTGGGCCTGCGCGTCCGGAGCCTGTGCTCCGCAACGGGAGAGGCCACGGCAGTGAGAGGCCCGTGTACTGCAAAAAAAAAAAAGATTTCCCTGGCTTGCAGATATTATCTTGATTTCTCAGTGCTCTGGACAGAAGCAAAGGGCAGGAGGACACTATGTCATAAGCTCTGGAGAGTAGGCTAACTCCGCTGCTTGTACAAGTCTGTGACTTGGAACTCTGAGATCACACTTCCTGTTTAATGGGGAATGAGGTTCTGTTTGCAGTGAAGACACCAAGCACCTACACTTAAGCTTGCCTCATATATTCATGGCTCTATAAATGGCTGTTCTCCCTGAAGCCACTGAATGTAACCGTCAGTTATGGCATTCACTGGCCCTCTGGTACTACTGGAATCAGCTTTTGTCATTCAAGTTTTAAAAGCTCTCTGGACAGCTGGGAAGGTAGTATTGCTCACTGGTTAAGAGCACAAGTCTGAGTCCCTGCATCCAGTTCTTTTAGGTATACACCTAAAAGCGGAATTGCTGGATCATATGGTAATTCTGTGTTAAATTTTTTGAGGAACCACCATACTGTTTTCCACAGTGACTGATGACCTACAGTTTTAAGTTCAGATTTTTCTAATATAGCAGAAAGAAAAAGAAAACAACCAGAAGTAAAATTGACCTTCCCTCGTGGAGCCAGATATACACACTTCAGTTAAAGACTAAAAGTAGTATCGTCCCTCTCACTGATATGAAAGTATTACTTTTATATAATTTAAATTTTGTTTTAAATAGTGACTAACAAAAAACGTAAAATGTATAATCTTCATATGCTCTGGCTATCCATTAGGTGGCCCTTGGGTGCTGAATCTTTGAAAAACCCTGGGTAAAATGCTGAACAAATGTGTATCCAACTTATTTGCAACCTCCTCCAGGAAGTTCCTCAGCTGCCTGACTCCCAGGAGGTTCTTTCTGTCCCCTGAGCTCCAAAGGTCCTCCTGGTCTCCAACACTTACCACATTTGTCCTCTTCATACTCCAGTGTTCCCCCACTCTAGACTAGAGCCCTAGAGGACACACTTGCTCACTGGTCAGTGTCTCCAGCAAGGCCTGGACAGTTCTGGAATTTTGTCTAGGCTGCATGTCTGACTGGGGCTGGGAACAGAGGGTCAGATTCAGGACTTCAGATCAGCCTGGCCAAGAACCGTGGATGCACAGCTCCCATCGGCCCACTTATGAGAGGCTCCCAGAACTCCAGCCCAAGACCCTTTATTCCCCTTGGCTTGCTGTTCCCACCCTCTCCTGCCCAGGCTCTCTGCATGCAGCAGCCCAAGGAGCAGATGTTTATCTGTTACCATTTGACTGTTGATGCTGCCTCTCAGTGGGATCCGCATATCTGGGGTTGGCTTCAGCATTAGTTTGCTGTGTATGAGCATGCACTGCATTGGAGCATGAAATATTTTTAGAATCCATGACTCAGACTACTCCCTGATTCAGACTGGCCTGTCACAACAGGTAACTAAGGGGTTTCTTGTTTTACAGGTAGTTTCCCCCACAATTAAAATTTTCTAATAGCAATAAGGTCATTGTTAACAACTCAGACATACAACAGTAGAGAAGGTGAAAAGCAACTGAATTTCACTACCCAACATAAGCACTATTAACATTTAATGTACTATCCTTTCACATGTGTGTAGACACTTACAAAACTGTGCAAAGTTTGTGTATATAATTAGGGTTTTACTTAGAAGGACACCCTAGACATCTATTTCATTATACTCAAATGGCTCGATAATTTCCCCCGTGTGCATGTATATGTAGCCAAACTCCTGTTTGAAGGCCTGGTTTGTTTTCAGTTTTTCAGTGATATAAACAATGCTGAGATCAACCTCTGGCTCCCAGATTATTTATATTGACTGATTTTAACATGTAATTTGAAATTTTTCCACAAGGGGGAAGCAGGCTACTGTGAGAAGACAAACTAAGATTCAAAAAACAAAAACAACTAAAAAGTTCTCACTCTTTTGCTTTCAGGAAAGAAAAAAAAAAAAAGGAAGAAAGAAAGTTCTTTGGCACACAGAAGCTCACCCCAACCTTGTGAGGCTGGTGGTAGTATTTTCCTCATTTTATGGATACGGAAACTGGGTGATGTATATGGATTCTTACCAACCAGTGAGTGCCAAGGTGGAATTCAAAGCTGACTTCTGGTTCCATATAGCTGGCTCTCTTTCCTTCACAGCACTTCCAAATTGACACTGGCATTCTCCTTACATTCAGTTCAGGTCTAGGCACTGTGCTGGGGACACTCTGAGGCATGCAGAAATGAATCAAAGGGACTTCCCTGGTGGTGCAGTGGTTAAGAATTTGCCTGCCAATGCAGAGGACATGGGTTCGAGCCCTGGTCTAGGAAGATTCCCACATGCCATGGAGCAACTAAGCCTGTGCACCACAACTACTGAGTCCATGTGCCACAGCTACTGAAGCCTGCGTGCCCAGAGCCTGTGCTCCACAACAAAGAGAAGCCACCACAATGAGAAGCCCGCGCACCGCAACGAAGAGTAGCCCCCGCTCGCCACAACTAGAGAAAGCTCGTGCACAGCAACGAAGACCCAACGCAGCCAAAAATAAATAAATTTCTTTTTTAAAAATGAGGGACTTCCCTGGTGGCGCAGTGGTTAAGAATCTGCCTGCCATTTCAGGGGACACAGGTTCAAGCCCTGGTCCAGGAAGATCCCACATACCACGGAGCAACTAAGCCCATGTGCCACAACTACTGAGCCCACATGCCACAATTACTGAAGCCCACATGCCTAGAGCCTGTGCTCCACAACAAGAGAAGCCACCGCAATGAGAAGCCCACGCACCACAATGAAGAGTAGCCCCGACTCGCAGCAACTAGAGAAAAGCCCGCGTGCATCAACGAATGCGGCCAAAAATAAATTTATTTAAAAAAAAAAAGAATTAGAGGATCCCTGATCCTCAGGGGGTCATTATCAGGTGTGAGGACAGACTTAGACATAAGAAACTGAATGACTAGATGCCCACTAGAATAAAGAGAGCACAGGAAGTCAAGAAAGTCCCTTTGATGGTGAGACCAAGCACAGCTTTATAAAAGAAGCATGATGCCAATAAGAGTTAAGGTTTATTTAGCATTTACTCTAGGAGGCACTGTGCTAAATCCTTTATATGCATAATCTAACTAAAAGTTCCCCACAGATCTGGAAGGTGTTAATGTCCTTTTTATAGGGAAGAAAATGGATGCGTAGAGAGGTTAAGAAACTGGCTACTTGTGTCAGAACCCTGGAACCCACATCCTTAATGTGTATTTGGCAGGTCCTAGAAGGAATGGTAGACCTTCAATAGGCAGAGCTAGGAGAGAGACTTCTAGGAGAGGAAACAGAGAAACAAAGTTTTGGAGGCAAGAAATACGGGCACATTTGGGAATGCAAGGGGATCGGTATGCCTGGAGTGTGAAAGAGGAGGAATCTGCAGAGATAAATACTAGAGGGAGAAAACTGAGCCAGATTGGAGAAACCTGTGAAGAGCAAGCCAAGGAGATCCTACTGTGTTTTATAGTGGGGGGAACCAACCAAAGAGAATGACATCACCTGTGCTTTATGAAGATAAATTTGATGCGTTGCATAAGGGAACAAGGAGACTATTAGGGGATTGTTAAAATAATATCCTGGCCAAAGGTAACCAGAGAAGAAATGAGAACCGAAAGACATTACTGAGATAAAATCCACAAGATATGACATTTCATTAGACAATGGGGAGAGAGGAGAGAACCATCATTACGGTTTACACGTTTGGGCAACTGGGAGAATGTAAGCGTGTACACCAGGAGGGGGCCATGGGGAGAGAAGGTGTCTTTTCCTATATAGGATTGAGGAACCTGAGGGACTTCTGGGTAGAGATGTTCAGTGGGGAGTTAGGAGCAGGAAGCTAGTGATTTAGGTGTGGTACCCGAGAATCAGAGGAAATGACTGGGAGCAGGCCAGGGAGAATCTATACTTAGGATTCAGCAGGGGATGTTTGTACCCTGATAACCTGTAATTCCACTGTCAGATTTCTGTTGTAGAGAAAAAAAATCCCAAGTGCACAAGAAAGTGTGTGAAGGATGTTCACAGCAGCATTGTTTGTAGCAGTGAAAGGTGGGGTGAGGGGAGGAGTGAATAAATAAACCATAAAACAGCCACATTGTGCAGTGGTTAAAAATTAAGTCGATAAAAAAATGCTAACATGGACAGTTTTCCAAAACATAGAGTGGGAGAGAAAAGCAAGTTATAGCACAATAATAATAATGTGTAGTGCTACTTATGAAAAAAGAAGAAAAGAAACTAAACAAAAAATGTTGTCACATATATTTTAAATATTGTGTGTGGGTGTGTGTGCACACAGGGAAAATTCTGGAAGGATAAACATACTGTTAATTATGCTGGAGGAAAAGAGTTGCGAGGAAAATGAAGAGCAAGAGGTGACCTAAATGGGAAGGAAATCCAAAAAAGAGGGGGTATATGTATACGTGTAGCTGATTCACTGTGCTGTACAGTGGAAACTAGCACAACATTGTAAAGCAACTGTCCTCCAATAAACATTAATTTTAAAAAATGAAGAGCAAGAGGGGTGAAATGGGATTTTAGCCTTAGTTTTAATTTTATAAGAAGAATGCAATCATAATGACTTATGTGAATAAAAGTACTAAAAAATATACAGATTCAATGGGAATAAGAGAGAATGGAAGAGATGGGGACAAATTCCAAGGCTATGGGGGGGTAGGGAAATATTATTGGGAACACTGGGAGAAGTTTCTGGAAGTGCAAAGCGGAGGGGGGGATCACAACACGTACCGACTCTGCAGAGGCAACCAGCAGGATGAGCGCTGTGAGCTCAGCTAGTTTTCAACACCTTTCAATTATCGCCACAAGCTCCTGTGTCCTGGAAAGGTCACCGTGTCCCACCACTAGCCTTGGAATGAGCCGGTGTTTGTTGTTCTTTCCTGAGTTGTAAATGTCCTATGACTTTTCATCCAATTCTTGTGTTTGCACATGCCCTCCCTTTCCCAGAAATTCCAGCATTCTTGGTGTTCTCGTTCCAGTCCTTCAAGCTACTGGTGAAGTCCACTTCCTCCTGTTCCAATCCCAGCCAGTTCCTGCCTCATCTCTTGTCCCCCATTCAAAAATATTCCCACTCCAGGTTACTTACAAGAACATTGTGGGAGGCCTTTTATGGAATTTTTCAAGAGACACCTGGCAATACATGTTGCTAACACTGATTGAGCACAGAGAGGTGCCGGGCGTGGTACTAAACTTTATAGAAAGTATCTCATTTGATTCCTCCAGCAACCTAGTAGGTCAATACAATTATAACCCTCATTTCACAGCCGAGACTTGGTGTGTAGTGGTAAGCATGTAGTGGGTGAGGGTTAGGACAAAACCCATAAGCGATTGAATGGGGGTCAGAGAGATGGGGGAGGTATAAGGGACTGGGTGAGGGAACAACTTCTCAGGTGCTGGACTGGGGGTCGGGGGGGTTCATTTTGCCAAGTGCCTTTATAGCCATGATTTCATTTGGTGTCACCACATTGATCTAATGATGGGGATCATTAGGGAAGATAATGAGTGAATCAAACTTTAATTCCCTTAAAGTGGCAACCATTGGGTCAAGGGCTTTTCCGGCCTATTAACCCACCGTGCTGACTTGAGCAAGTCTGCAAGGGGGTGGAGGGCAGACAGAGTGGGGACTGTCTGTGGCTGCTTTTGGCACAGTTCTTTAAGGATCATCAAGTTCCTAGCAGCTGCTCCTCCCCGTCTGGAAACTCTTGGCCAGGCAGCCCCTGCTCTCCAAGCCTGCCCATTCCAGGAGATAAAGCTAAGTGGTGGAGGAGCCAGTTTCCTGGGGTTAATAAACAGGCTGTTTATAGCCAGAAGCAGTCACGGGGCAGGGACAGACAGGCTGGGAGGTCACGCTCCTTCTCAATGTTGAGGTTTCTCATAAACATTCTCCCAGTGAGCCTTCTGGGATGCAAGGACAACTCTGGGCCCGTTGTCCTTGCTGGGGGCAGAGTGCCAAGACACCCACACCTCACTTCCTCCTCCTTTCTCCCCACTCCCCTCCTCTTTCCTTTCTCCTGTCATTCCTTTCCTATCTTCTATAATGAAAAGAAAATACATTTTCACAATAGACACACCCCATAACTTTGGGCAGGTAATCCATCCCTCTGAGTCCCAGTTTCCTCCCTTACAATATGGGGGTAATGACAGGGCCCTCCCTGCAGGAGGTATGGAAAGGTCTCTAGCACTGTGTTTGGCACACACAGTGAGTATTTAAAACACATTTGTCTGGACTTGAGGACACGGGGAGGGGGAAGGGTAAGCTGGGATGAAGTGAGAGAGTGGCATGGACATATACACACTACCAAGCGTAAAATAGATAGCTAGTGGGAAGCAGCCGCATAGCACAGGGAGATCAGCTCAGTGCTTTGTGACCACCTAGAGGGGTGGGATAGGGAGGGTGGGAGGGAGACGCAAGAGGGAGGAGATATGGGAACATATGTATAGTATAGCTGATTCACTTTGTTATACAGCAGCAACTAACACACCATTGTAAAGCAATTATACTCCAATAAAGATGTTGAAAAAAAAACCAGCACACATTTGTCTTTCCCTTTTTCCCTCTCCACCCCATCCCTTCTCCCTAACTCTGGTCCCTGCCCTTTTCACTTTCTAATTTCCTGCCCCAGTCCTGCCCCAACTAACCCCCCTACCCCCCCACCCCGCCCCCGGGCACTTTCGGCCCCTCTGACTGTGCTTCTGCTGCCTGGGCGGATGGGAGAGGCAGTCAGGCTTGCCCTGAGGAGGGCGGCCCACTGTAGGGCCAGCCAGCCAGCCTTGGCACTTACCACAAGGCCACACCCTAGCCTCTCTGCTTTTAGTAAATAGCCCACAGGATTTGGGGGTGGAGGGAGGATGTAGAAAGGGAGCGTCGAAGATGCTTTACTCTTTGGCTTATTGTTGCCCGTCAATATGACTATTCCAGTGGCTTAATGGTCAGAGATCATTGCGTAAGTTACCATGGGGTAACTTTTGGGCGTTACCGAAGGGGACTTTGGGCAAGTCCCCTTCACTCTCTGGACTCAGCACAGCGTGCAATAAAAGTGGAGAGTATCAGGCCCTGGAGCCAGATTGTTTGAGCTGGAACCTTGTCTTCACCACTTACTAGCTTGGGTTACTAACCTCTCTATGCCCCAGTTTCCTCAATTTTAAAATGGAATTTATATGTATTTTATAGGGCTGTTATGAGGATTAAATAAATTAGTCTGTTTAGATCACTTAGAACAGAGCCTAGCCCATAGAAGGCACGCAGTTAATCTTAGCTATTCTGTGTAAATGGGGAGGTAGAACAGGGTGGGAACAACATTATGTCAAACATATTTCAATTATTAAAAAAAAAAAAAAGCTTTAGTATGTTAAAAAAAAAAAGCAAAGAACGGGTGGTGTGCACGTGGGAAGAGCAGGACATCCTCTCAGAGTGTTACAAAGTCCTGAAACCTCACATTCCTCCCCTTTGTTGACCTCTGGATGAGAACAGATCAGACTCTTGTACACAAGATTCTGCCTAAATAAAGGCAAAGTACAAGGATTAAGGGACATTCCCAAATCTATGTCTCCCCTTTCTATTTCTCATTCATTCTTTTTTTTTTTTTTTTTTTTTTTTTTGTTGCGGTACGTGGGCCTCTCACTGTTGTGGCCTCTCCCATTGCGGAGCACAGGCTCTGGACGCGCAGGCTCAGCGGCCATGGCTCATGGGCCCAGCCGCTCCGCGGCATGTGGGATCTTCCCGGACTGGGGCACGAACCCGTGTCCCCTGCATCGGCAGGCAGACTCTCAACCACTGCGCCACCAGGGAAGTCCCCACTCATTCATTCTTAAATAACTATTAATTAAAAACCCTCTGTGTGTGCCTGGTACTTTTCTAGGGCTGGAGTTGCAGCAGAGAATAAGACATAGTCTCTGACATCATGCTGCTTACATTCTAGGTACACAAAGTACTTGACTGTCCCAGAGAGACCCTAGGAAACTAGTCAAAGACTTTCAAAGCCAGATAGAGCCCTTAGAGGTCATCTGGTCCAACTTCTCACGGGGCAGAAAGGGCAGAGACGACCAGAGACACTATAAGGACTGGTCTGAGATCACAGAGCAGTGCTGAGTTGTAGAATTGCAGATGGAGATTTGAGGGGACAATGGGATGGTCAGAGTCTGAGGGTCAGAGCCCCAGCCTCCATGCCCTCAAGGATGCTTGTTTCAGGCATCCCCTGCATGGCTAGGATACTTGGGGTCACCACTGGCATCTTTAATAATAATAACCAGGGGAACATATTGCACACCCTGCACCAAATGTGTTCACAGGCATTCTCTCAGTCCACATAAAATCTCCATTTTACAAATGAGGAAAGATGCCTTATCCAAGGTGAAATAACTAGAAAGGGGCAGATCTGGGGCTTGCATACAGGTTTCTCTGATGCCAAAGCCAGCAAGACTCTTTTATGCTTCCCAGTGCCTGGGGCTTAAACCCACAGCCCAAAACAGAAGAATCTTTCATTTGTCTGACTGAGCTGGCCAAGCAGATAACACCAATGGATGAGCCTGGACTCCCAGTCATCTTTCCAACCCTGTCCACCCTGACCCACAAGCCACAGAGAGAGACCAAACCCTGTGTGAGAGAGATATGTCCTTTCTTTTGGAGGCCCTGCCTTAATGTCATCTGTCCCCACTAATTGTTTTTTCAACTTTGAAAGATTATAATGTATTCTCTGGAAAACATTCAGCAGTAGGAAAGCCCTCCCTGGGCTCTCCTACTCTCTCACAGGTCCAAAACTCGTGGATGGTTCCAGAGATCCTTGTGTTCTGGAAAGTTCCCTGGTCAGTCCTTAGGGAACACGGGTGGCTACAGAGGAAGACCCTGCTCAAGCATGGTTCTTGATGCCTGGGCAGTTTTGGGGGGAAGATCACTTCAAACTCAGTCACAATGTTCCCACATTTCTTGGGAGAGGAAGAGCCCTTCTCCAGGAACTTTTTGCTGCATGCCAGGCTTGACATCTTTGAACACGACAGGTATGGTCCTGATGTCTAGAGTTGGGGGAGAAGCCAGTAGCTGGTTTTGGAAGAGGCAGAGAAGTAAGGCTTAGAGCCTGGGGTGAACCTTCAGGACCTGACTTGCCCAGACTTCATCCAGAGCCTTGACTTGGGAGGACCATGAATAGATGGAAAGTGGGAGGAGAAGCAAGGCAAGGTGTAACCTGAGAAAGAACTTCTACCTCTCAAAAACATAAAGTCTAAAGCTGAATTCGTCAACTTAACGTTGTATAAGAAGCACCAGGAGCAGGGTAGGCAGCAGTGGGAATGTCTGTCAGTGGAGTCTAAGGACCATACACTTGGAGTCGAAGGAACTAGATCATCTCCAAGGACCCTTCTGGGCTGATAGTCTAATGAGGTTGAGAGATCAAAGCCTGAGAAGTAGGAGAAGGCCGGATTCTGACCCAGATGCCCTAAAATGTTTTGGAGTTCAGTGTGAGGGCCAGGTTATTTCCCATGGACCACAGAGCCTTAAGGAAAAGGAATTTGATGTCCAGACCTCAGTTAGGCTTTCAACTCCAGGGTCAGGCATGATCCTTCTCCCTAGTCCATTTCTCACCCTCACCTGCACTTCACTTCCTGAAGAGACAAAACTTTCTGAGCTGCAACCCTCCCCTATGGAGGGTGGGGAGGGGGAGGCTTCTCCCTAAATAAAGGCAAAGTACAAGGGACACTCCCAAACCTATGTCTCCCCTTTCTTTTTTTGCATTCATTCATTCATTCATTCACTCTTAAACAACTATTAACTAAATACGCTCTATGTGTGCTTGGTTCTTTTCTAGGGCTGAAGTTACAGCAGAGAATAAGACATAGTCTCTGACATCATGCTGTTTACATTCTAGGTGGAAGGAGAATGGGATAGACCATAAGTAGGTAGATAAATAAATGAATGAGAGCACTTAAAATTGTGGAAAGTAATAAAAGAATAGCAAAACAAAATGATGGAGCGGGGAGTTTTCTTCTGTCTATTGTCCTCAAAATAAAGTCCAAGGCTGCGAAAGCCCATCTCCATCTGCCCTTATTTACCTCTCCAGCCGTACCTCTTGTCACTTTTCACCTTGAACTCTGCTTCAGCCAAGAAAAACCTGCGTATCAAAGTTGGAAGGGGCCCACTTGACCCTTGATCCATTGGTTCTTTTAGCCCCAAACACGATCTCTTTTTCGCTACTTCTTTCATGTCTCTCACCCAGCTAACTCTTGCTCCTTCTCAGTCACTAGTTACTTCCACCTGGAAGCCAGCCCTGCTCCCACGAATCCAGGTGAGGTGCCCCTCTTTGTGCTGCGCTTTCTCCTTCAAGAGCATCTGTCACCCTGTGTAGCCAGTTTGCTGTTGTCCCTGCACCAGATCGTGAGCTCCTGGAGGGCAGGAATCACATCCTGTTCTCCCTGAATCATAGAATCCTCAACAGTTGGCACAGTGCATAGTACGTAGTAGAGGCTTAAGAAACACCTGTTGGGCTTCCCTGGTGGCACAGTGGTTGAGAGTCCGCCTGCCGATGCAGGGGACGCGGGTTCGTGCCCCGGTCCGGGAGGATCCCACATGCCGCAGAGCGGCTGGGCCCGTGAGCCATGGCCGCTGAGCCTGCGCGTCCGGAGCCTGTGCTCCGCAACGGGAGAGGCCACAACAGCGAGAGGCCCGCGTACCGCAAAAAAAAAAAAAAAAAAAAAAAAAAAGAAAGAAACACTTGTTGAATTAATTAACACTCAGTTTAGTAAGTTTTAAGAGCTCATTAATATGAGGAAAAGACATGGACAAGGCATGGCTTTGGAGACAAAGAATTAATTGGAAGAAAAAAATTATAATTTCTCAGTCCTTTATGGGGTTCATATTCTAGCATCTTGCAGCTCTGATACTCCACCAGAGCCTCCTAAAAGGCTTAAGAGCAGTCAGGGCAGAAATTATTGACCCCACTTAACAGCTGGGGAAGGTCAAGCCCCAGAAAGGTGAATCTACTTTAGCAGAAGTTACCCAGCCTGGTGGCAGTAGAGTGCATCTGAACAAGTTTAGGGCCCCAGAGACATCAGGCCCAACCTCTTCATCGTACAGGGAACATGGATGGGGGTGCTAACAGGCAGACTCTGAACTAAGTGTCCTGGCTCATCTAAAGCTCAAAATAACTGCTTGAGGTGGTAGCCACAAAGGAGGAGACAACATGATTTACCCACAGTCCACCCTCACCCTGTAACCCAACCCGACTAGGCAGATTCTCCAGGCCACCACTCCATTTGTCCTCAGGGACTCCTTCCTGGGGTCAGTTCATGAGACACTGCACAGTCAGAGACTGACTAGGATGGACAAAACCTTAGAATTCTAATTTGTTTCAGAGTTGGGGACGGCAGGGCTCAGAGAGATGGGACTAGCCTATGGCACCTACGGAGATAGGATCAGGACTCCAGACTCTCAGTCCAAAACTTTCTCAAGTATACCCCTGACATGAACCTCTGAGTTGGGGAAGGGGTGACAATAATGTGGACCAGACCTGGCCATTTGTTATCTGCGGTCATGTTGGGAGAAGTGAGGGAGGAGGGGTGATGGGCTCCCCACTCCATCTGCTTGTCCTACTCTAGAGTTTATTAGTTCCCACTAGTCCTCATTGCTTTTGTGCATTGTCAGTTAACCAGAGGAAGTAGAATATGGGTTGTCCACTGTTTAGTGACTGTTTATGAAGGTCATTATTGCTACTCCAGCACAGTAGTCTCCCAGCCAAACAACAACATAGAGAGGATGGAGGGCAGGAAAAATGAGGCCAGCAGAGACATAGGTAGGGCTCCCTACTGCTAAGAGATGGGGAAAAGGGTACACATTTTAGGTTCCAAGAGAAGGGAAGGGACATTTTGTCTGAAAGCTTGGAATTGTATGCAGCATAGGTGTGACTCTTGCAGATGCCTGTCTTTGCTGTGGGTCCCTGGACAAATCACTCAGCCTCTTGGAACCTCAGCCTCTCAAATCAGAGGGTTGAATGAGATAGTTTCTAGGGACTCTTCCCGTTTTTTATAATTCTCCCTCCAATGACGTGGGCATTAGAGGAAGTGAGAGTCATTAACTCCATTTCAGGTAAATTCAATAAACATAGTATTTGCCAGGCCAGGTCCTGCTGAAGTTTAATTGCAAGATCTGAGGAAAAGAGTTAACATGCAAGCCTGAAATTGTTATGCTTAGAAAGATCTGCTTGCACAATTGGCCCTGGGTTGATGTTCAGCGACTTTGATTTCAGGAGGATTTCCACCATTCCCAGAACTGATAAGAGTGGCTCACTATGCCTAAACTATTTGGACAAACAATGTGGCTTGTGCTGAATTCCTGCTCTCCTTCTGGGAGTCTGGCATCTTGGTACATGCTAGGCAGAGGATGCCTACATGGCCAGCCCCCAATAAAAACTGAGCACTGAGTCTAATGGGCCTCCCTGGTGGACACTTTACATGTGTTGTCACACTTTGTTGCTAGAGGAATTAAGTACAGCCTGTGTGACTGAACTGGGAGAGGCCTCTTAGAAGCTTGTGCCTGATTTCACCCAGTCTTTGTCTCATGTACCTTTTCCCTTGGTTGATTTGTTCTGTAACCTATTACTGTAATAAATCATAGTGTGAGTATGATTATATGTTGAGTTCTGTGAGTGCTGATGGAAAAATCATTGAACCAGGAGGTGGTCTTGGGGACCTCAGACAGGGGATAAGCCTAGATTTCACAGAGACAACTATAATCCTATAGCAATGTTTTATGAATATACAGCTTAAACCCAGCACGATCCAATAGAAACATAATGTCAGTTGTGTATGTAATTTAAATTTTTCTATTGGTCACATTTTACAAAGTAAAAAGAAAGAGGTGAAATTAATTTCAAGAATATAGTTTCTTTAATCCAATATATAAAAATATTAACGTTTCAACACGTCATGATATAAAAATTTATCGAGATATTTTTACATTCTTTTTTTCTTATTAAGTCTTCAAAAACCAGTGTGTATTTTACATTCACAGCACATCTCAGTTTGGACTAGCCACATTCCAAGCGCTCACAAGCTACATCCAGCTATTGGCTGCCATGTTGAACAGCACAGGCTTACAGATAATGACAAGGACTCTGGAAACAGGACATCTGGGTCAGAATCCTGGTTTTGCCACCTACCAGCTGCATGACCTGAAGCGAAGTGATTTAACCTATGTGTTAGTTTCTTCATCTCTAAAATGGGGATAATAATGTTAGCTACCTCATGAAGTTACAGGGATTTTTCCACAAGTCAATAAATCTAAGGCAGTACCTGGTACATACAGGATGTTGGGTGAATGCTGGCTGCTCCTCTTATTATCCAAAAGGTTGGCCTTTGAGGTCAACTTGTCCAACTCTTTGTTCCATAGATGAGGAAACTGAGGCCCAGAGTTTGGAAGGCACTGTTTTGAAAAGCAGAGGCTCTAGCCACCTCTCTTCCTGTCCCCTGGCTAGCTCTAAGACAGCACCTGCCAATTATTTAGGAAACCAGCAGCTTCAGGGTCCCACCTAGGTTCTGCAATCCTGTCTTGATTGCAAAACAGTGCCACCATTTGAGTTGGCACTGAAGTGGTGGGGCTGGGCCTCCCTTCTGCCACCGCCATCTGGACCCATCAGTTGGGCTGGCTGACTCCGTCACTGAGTCCAGTGCTTACTCAGCACCCATAGGGCTGGCTTCCATTGTTTTCACTTTTTACGCCCTTCTTATTTATTAACTCATGTTCTATCTTCCTCAAAGACTCAGAGCATCAGCACTTTTTAAAAAACCTCCTTTTAATCATCTACAGTCCCCATCCACCCACCAAGCAGGTAGATAGGGAGCTCCCCAAATACGCCTGAAAAAGAGAGAGCGAAGGGGTACTGGGTGCCCACTTATCTGGGATGCAGTAGGGCATGTTCTCAGGCTGGGAACAAAACTGGCTTATGATTCCTCTAGAGTATCTGTCTCCACCCTTCCTTTCCTGAGACCCAGATGAAACCATCTGCTCTCCTCTGACAAACTCACACATCTCAAATCTTACTAGCAGCTGTAATCAGACCAGTTCCGTGGGCTCAAACCTGACAGCACATGCTGACCTCAAGATCTGTTTATTCCATTTGCCAAATAGTGTTTTATTTGGCATTTGTTTAATTAATAGATAGTTACTGAGAATCTACTGTGTATTAAGCCCTCTGCAAAGTGGTGAGAATGAAGCCTTTGTGGACCTTATGATTTGTTGTAGAAAACAGAAAAAGAAGAAATGATGGTAAAGTACAACAAAGGCTTGATGCAGAAAATGTCAAATACTCTAGGAACTATAATAGAATAAAGCAAGGGGACCTGAATAAAACTCTTTCCACGGTGTTGACATGATGCTGAAACCTGAAAATGGTGGGAGAGAAGCAGTAAAAGAGAGAGAACATGGAGAGTTCCAGACAGAACTCAACAACATAGACAAGACCTGGAGGTGAGAGAGAACCGCATGTTGGAAGAACTGGAGAACAGTCCAGTACAGCTGGGTAGAGAGAATAAGAGGAGTGTGGCAAAAGATGAGGAAGTGGCTGGATTTGGAGGATACTGTCTGAAGCGCTAAGGAATTTGGACTCTAACCTGAGGGCAAGGGGAAACATCCTGGTGGAGAATAACATCTTTCAAAACATAGGGTTCCTGGGAACAAATCAACCAAATGTGCTAGAAAGGCTTATGGTGAAAAGACTGGCAAGTGTTGTTTTCAACCTTGTCTTCATGATCTTTGTACTGAGGCTCAGACCTCCTTTGAAAGTAGTCTGCAGCATGAAGGCCCAACCCAACGGCAGGCCATGCTCCCTCAACCTCCCAGCCCACTGTCCATGAGATCAGTACTCCCGAGTCTGGTGCAGCACAGGTCTTCCTTAGACCCTTGGAACTGTAGAGCCACAGAGACCACCATGGAGAGATTGTCAAAGACTCTTGTCTAACAGATTGACCAACTGAGGCCCAGAGAAAGAAGGTAACTTGTCTGTGGCCCCACTGCAAGCCTCAGGCTCTGACTCCTTCTTGTCTCCCCCAGAGAAACCAAACAGCAGGGCTAGGACTAGGGTGAGGCAAGTCAGGCACTCAGGGTGCACCATTTAAAGAGGCACTCGCTCGCGGGTGCCAGCTCTGCACTTGCCTTACCCTTGTCCTGGCTCTGTTGGACACACTTCGAAGGCAGGGATTGTAACTTTCAGAAACCTTTTTGACATCTTTCATCGTGTTGACATGATGCTAGGCACAATTTTTTTTTTTTTTTTTTTGCAGTACGCGGGCCTCTCACTGTTGTGGCCTCGCCCGTTGCGGGGCACAGGCTCGGGACGCGCAGGCTCAGCGGCCATGGCTCACGAGCCCAGCCGCTCCGCGGCATGTGGGATCCTCCCGGACCGGGGCACGAACCCGCGTCCCCTGCATCGGCAGGCGGACTCTCAACCACTGCGCCACCAGAGAAGCCCCTAGGCACATATTTTGAGGGATCCTAGATGCCTGCCGATGCTAATGAAGAATGGATTTCTGACAAACTGATATGTATACAGATGTTTGTATCTTTGGTTAAATATGACCTTCAGGAGACACCAGAACAAAGTCAAGAGGGCCTGAGAATGGAGTCTAGACCTGGATTCTGGTCCCCTGTCTGCCATCAGTTTGCTTTGGGAACTTGGGTAAATTGTTCCCCGTCTCTAGGCTTCAGCAAAATGAGGTGGTGGAATAAATAGCATTTACTGCCTACATGCTCTGTGTCAGCCCCTGTTCAAATGCTTCTGTGCTTTAACTCATTCAAAGAATTCCCGGCCTTCAACACTCCCTTCACTTCAACAGCCTGTGGTTTGAGGTAAGGAAGGCTTCCCAGAGAATGCGGGATTGAGACAGACCTTCCCAATTCCCACGGGGATAATACTATCTTAAATCATAGTAGAGGCATGGTATCTCAAGGCACTTCTCCATCAGAAGACAGAGAATCACCTGCCTCAGGATCACCTTTGGAACATGTCTGAAGGTGGAGCCTCAGCCTCTGCCGCTAGAGATTCTAATGCACTGGTTCTGAAGAGGGACCTGGGAATCTGTATGAACATCTTCTCAGGTGGCTGGTAGTCTGATGTGGGAAGCACTGATCCCAACGCAGTCCCCTATCGGTGGAGAGAATCATACCTAGACAGCACAGACCCCGAGCTCCCTGAACTGATCATCAGCATCTTGAAGCAGAGAAACGAAGTCATGGATTGATTAATGCTGCAAATATTAAGCACGTGTTGTGTTCTAGGCCCTGTGCCAGCGGGTGATTATGGTCCCTACTCTCAAGCGACTCCTGGTCTAGGTCTGTCACTTATTTTTAGAAACAAGTCATCTAGCCAGAACCAGAAGAGACTTAGAGAGCATCAGCCAATCCCATCATTACACAGTTGGGGAAACTGAAGCCCAGAGAGGGAAAGCAACATGTTCAAGGCTACACAGGGAGCAAATGTATTTTCTGCTCTCAAATCAGCTGAGGGATCCCAATGTTCTTCCCAGGAGAGGGCTGCATTCAAAATCCTAGGGCATTCACCCTTTGCTTTTTAAGAACTAAACCTACATAGAGTAAATAAATGTTCCTGGAAGTCTCACTTCAGATCTTGCTGACATTTTAGGTCCTTAATATCCCTTCAACCAGAATGGAGGCAGGAGGGAACAGGGAACACCTTGCGGGTGCCATCAACTCTTCGGTGCTTTTCAAAGCCCTTTCCCCGGCTGTGCTGAGGACACTGTGCCTGCCTCTTCCAGCACTTTAGAGTCTAAAGAAGAAAAGGGTCCCGCCTCACGGGTTCACAAGGAACTGGCTCCCATCTCTCTGTCCAGACTTGCTTATGTCACTGTCGCCCAGGGCCTGGGGAGGGGGAGAAGCGGAGGGTAAGTTGTGCCCGCCCCTGAAATGCCAGACGCCCTGCGATTGGCTACAAGGACTCCGGCCCGGCCACGGATTGGTCATCGCTGAGGGCTTGAAAGGTGGATGAGAGCGGACGACACCTCAGACGGACTGTGGCCCGGGATCAGACAGCGTCTCCGGCGAGTCCGAGACGCGGCCCCCGCCCACCATGGCCCGGCTCTTCCGGGCATCCTGCCTTCTCTCCCTGCTCCTGGCCGGCTTCGTTCCGCCGAGCCGAGGACAGGAGAAGTCGAAGGTGAGTGAGCCTCGGGGATGGGTGGCCGGGGGATCGAACGTGGTCCGCAGGTGTCCATCTCTCGGTGGTGAGGCACCCTTCTTCCCGGGCTCCCCACCAGTAGGGTGACACCTAGGTGCGAGAGACGCCCTAGCTCCCGTTGCCTCCCTCTTCAGCATACCCAGACCGTCGTCAGACTCTTCGCGGTTCCACCTGTTGGAGACCTGGGTGCCCCGGGTGGGCAGAATGAATGAGGGAGGAAGGGTCTTCTCTCCCGGTCCACACTTTCATCCCCACGGCTACCTGCGGGTCGCCTTGCTACCTCCAAGCCACCGTCTGTTTCTGAGATGTTCCCCTCCAGTGGGGCCTGAACGGGGTGGGGGGCACAGAAAATGGCCTGGAGACTCAGGGTCTGGGTTGGCTGCAGAGGTTCCCAGGGAGAATGGCTGGCAAGGTGAAAGGGAAGGAACGCGCGGCTGTGTGGTCCCCGTCTAGCCCAAGCATAAACGCAGGTAGCATTCTGGGATACTGGTAGAAGACGCAGAGGTCTGTGACAGAAGGAGCTCTGAGCTGGCGGCACAGACGCCCAGGATGCTGACTAGATTCGCTTTTCCTTTGTGGACCTCAGTTTCTCCACCTGTAGCAGGTGGGAGGACAGGGCACAGTGAGGCTGATGATTTCAGAGGGGTTGCTTGGAGAAGCTGCAAAATCCACACGCTGTTCTCTGAAGTGTCTCCTGTTTGGGGGCAGCCTCACTACTAACCACCCACTGCCCATCTTGGCCTGAGCAAACCTAGTAGTTGGAGAAAGCTGGGGACTGCCAGCTCGATAGGAGGGGCAGAATTCTCCTGAGCCTCAGTCTATCCCCAGCAAAGTGTGTGGCCCTTAGCTAGAGTGGAGATGCTGAGGCCGGGAGCAGGGGTGACCACACATGCTTATCTCTTTGGACAGTATATGCCAAAGTGGGTGCTGTAGATCTCTCCTCTTCCCCAGGGTGGGGAGGCAGAAGCCAGTCATAGACCCAAAGAGAGAGATTTATGTCTCCAGCATCCCAGTACACACACACACACACACACACACACAACACTTGTATAAGCTGAAGAAGAAGCTTTGCACTTGCTGTGTTTCTCAAATCTTCCAGATCTTAATTCTAAGATCTTATGACTCCATGATTCTGTTTCCAAAATCGTATCTACTGTTCAGGAAGCCCATTCCAAACACAAGGTTTCTTCTGTCTGTTTCTATCCCCTGTCCTGTCCTCAGCCTAAATTCGAATCAGTCTGCTCCTGCTTGGAGTCAGCCTTGAGACTGGATGGTTATGGGGCCACTTCCTCTAAGCCTCTGGCTTTGTATCCAGTCCTGTTCATAATCTCCAACTCAGAAGGTATTTTCCAGGGCAGGGATGGTACTGAATTTCAATATTGGGGTGTGGAGTAGAAGTGAGGGTAGACCATGTGTAGGGCAGTATCTTGGAGTCCTATAACCTCAGTTTGGGGAGAAGCAGAGAAGGGAAGATGGGCCCTGCTTCAAGAAGGCTGGAGGTAAGAACATGGATCCCACGAATAACTCATCATAGCCATGTGTTCTCTGTAGAACTCTGGGGAGTAGATGGATTCAGAGAAAACAGGATGGGTATGGTCTAGAAAATTCTTAGGGTGAGGTGTGATCATATCAGATACAACCAGCTAGGACTTGCTAGCTAATGACAGTCTGGGCATGCCTATTTCTCCTCCAGGTCCTGAGAGGGCTGAAATGTCATAGCCCTGGGTTCTAGGACTCAACCACTTATCCTACCCCAACTCCAGGGCCAAGCAATGGGGCAAGGGGCAGGTGGAGAATGGGATGGACAAAGGGTGAGAGCCCCAAAGGGATGTTTGCCTCCTCCCAGTTCAAAGGGAGGGGCTGGGTAACAAAGGGAATCCTCCTTTCCTTGCCGTGTCCCCTCTCCAGTCCGGTTTAAGCCTGCCCAGCCTCCCTGTCCTTCCTCTACAAAAGGACTTTGCAGAGACTAGAGAGAATAACAACCGCTGACGTGCGTGGGATCCTAGTAACCGCTGGTTTCTAGGTGACTAAACCAGGCAGAGAGAATCATGGAACCACCGGCTGACAGTCAGGGCTGAAGAGCCCTCAAGACAGCACTGAATCTGACCCCACCTCACAGCTGTGGAGCCAGAGCCCCAGAGAAGGGACAGGAGTCCTCACACAGAATCAGAGGCCCAGCCAGGCCCAGAACTCAGGTCTCCTGCCCCCAGCCCAGCTCTCCTCTCACACTTTCACACTGATGGGAGTGGGCAGATGGGTGAGGAGAAAGACACAGGACCAGCAACCCAAGCCAGCTGGGGTCCTGGCGGGGTCCCCCCCTCCAACTCTCAAGCCATCGAAACTCTCCTGTCTTGTGCAATTGTGGGAGGATAGAGGCACCCTCACTCCCTCTCCCCCCCCTCCACCCACAGCTCCTCTGACATCCAGGTTAAGGTGCAGGGTTCTGGGACTCCATGGGCCCAGAAAAGGGGAGGGGGCTTCCGTAAGGACTGGACGTGTGCTCAGTGGTGAATGCAGGCCATGGCTTCCCCCACCATAGGCGCTCTCTGACCCCTCTCGGTCGGAACTCACAGCACTGGCTTCACTGGCCCAGTAGAAAGGATGGAGGCTTTGTCACACATCCCTTCTCCTGTAAACACCCTGCCCAGTGCATCATCTTCGTCATACTGGCTGGGGGACATCAAAGCCCTCTTCACAATAAGGTAGGAACGTCAGCTCCCTTTACCCTATCCCTTGATGGGTGGGTGGGGCAGGGGGTGGGTACAGATTTCTCTCTAAGAGGCTTGCAAGACAGTTTTGACCTGCTAGTAAATTCTCGCAGCCATTTTGGGAGGCAGGTGGTATTATCCTCTCCCGTCAGCAGATGGAGGCTCAGACTGAATGTGACTTGCCCAGGGTCACACAGCCAGCAAAGACTCAAATCTAATGAGAGGAGATTCCCACCCTGAAACTGGTTTCATTAGCTGATCCTCCCGCTGTTTACAAGCTTCCATTATTTAGACAAACTCTTGGCTGTTTTTCTCCCCATTTCACAGTTTGTTTTCAGACCGGGGTGGAGTAGAGAGGCAGGCGGGAGGCCTTTCCTTCTGGCTGCTAGACCTCTGTGGCCAGCTAGGGCGTGTTTGTTGTGCCCTGGCTGTTTGTATTTTGAGGTGGAGCTGACCCCAGCTGGGGCCCACGAAGCCCAGGGGCTGAAGGAACGTCAAGCTTAGGTCTCAGGCCGGCCTCCGGCAGCCACTAGAAGTCACGGGGCATGGAATATTAGACTCACGTGTAGCAGGGAATTTGTACCGGAGCCAAGAAGAGAGCTTGCAGCTGTCAGGGAATGGCCGCGTGAAGGGAGTTCCGGCTCCCCTGGTTCAGTAGGCTACGGAGTCTTCAAGACAGAGCCTGCTTTTTTACACCCTGCCGGGGCCACGCCCTGGCAGCCCAGATGGCTCTCTTCACGCAGTTGGGCAGAGGTATAACTGGCTGCAACAGCAAGTCTTCCAGGATTGGTGGGAAGAGAGGGCGTGAATTCGCTTCTCTAACTCCAACCACCTGGCTCTGTCTCTCTGGTCTATAATGCTAGTTTGCATTCGATTTGTTTATTGTCTTCTCAGCTCTTCTCAGATGTCCAGGCCAGGACGACCTGCCCAGCTGCTAATTATGGTAGTGATGCCATGACACTCTTTCAAGAGTCGACCCAGATTTTTGTAGTCTGTACCAAAAATTGGCAGAGATGAGATGGGGCAGAGTGGGGTAAATGGAGCGTCCCGCTTGCCGGCAGTAATCCATTCCCTCCTCTTCCCCTGAGAGTGACGCTGTCAAGCCATGGTGGTTGAGAACAGCTGATCAGATTCAAAGTTCTCATTTTATAAATGAGGAAACTGAGGCCCACAGAAGAGAAAGGGCTAGTCCAAGACCACACGGGGAGTTAGTGGCGGAGTTGGTCATGGAATCCAGGCTCCCCAACTTGCAGCCCATTTAATGTTCTCTCTACTAGTTCTGGAGGCTGACCGTGGAACAGCTTGGGCAGAGGAAGGTATAATGGTCATCGTCACAGCTGCTCGCCCCCAGGGAACACTGAATCTATGCCAGGCAGTGGGGCATTACCCTGACCATCCCATTTAATCCTCATGGCAGGCCTTGCCCCATTCCTGGCTACTATCCTACTTCCCTATTTTCTAACAGCCTCAGTTTTCCAGTCCCCCAGATCGGGAACCTCTGAATCACCACTGTCCATACTGCTGCCTCCTCATTTCTGTTCAGTTCTTCCTTCACGATGGTCTAGTTCAGGCTCTCATCACCACTTGCCTGCATTATTGCAATAGCCTCCCCGTCTCCACCAGCCCATCCAATAACATAACACCAGCATTGGGGGGAATCTCCCTCAGAGCCTGCCCAGTGACTGTTTATAAATTGACATGTGATGCAGAAGTAATGACCAAAGTAAGTATTTCTCCAAGTCTCCATAGCACCCACCAGCTCATTAAGTGCTTTCAAAATTATCGTCTTGTACAAGGAATTAGGAGACCTCACTTCTAGTCTGGTTCTAATGCTTGGAGTGGTCTTGGGCAAGTCAAGACCACTTGGGCAGATCAGTTCCACCTCCTCCCTGTTATCTTGCAAAGGGTGGAGTCCAAGTTCCCTTCCAGCTCTAACCGCTCCCCGGCACTGGTCTTCTCTTCCAGATGGACTGCCATGCTGGGGTGGGCAGCAGCATCTATGAGTATGGAGCCCTCGCCATTGACGGGGAGGAGTACATCCCCTTCAAGCAGTACGCTGGCAAATACATCCTCTTTGTCAACGTGGCCAGCTACTGAGGCCTGACGAGCCAGTACCTTGGTAAGAGCCCATCCCTCTTCCCCTGCTTTATTTGGGGCTGTTTCTGCCAGTTGGGCACATTCCAATCAGAGGAGCTTTCCCCGTGCAAGGGGGACGGGGCGACGGTGATCATGAGATTCCAAACTCCGTATCTTAATCCTACTGTGTTCCATGGTTCTTTGAAAATGATTATATAAGCCTGAGGTCTGATCACCTTCAAACGTGTTCTGGAAGATTCTCAGTTATCCTTCATCCCTGGGCACCTCAACTGCTCTAAAAGCAGGAGGAGGGAGGAGATTGGGTTTGTGCCTGGAGTGTCCTTTCACTGGAGTAAGAAATAATAGCTTTGTCTTGCTGAGAATTCCTCACCTGTCCTCAGCCCCATCTGCCTTAGTGCTTCTCTTGGCCCCTGGAAAGCAGGCAACTGGCCTGAGTCCCCAGAGTACGGGTGTTAGTGACAGAACCAGGTGTTGCACCCAGGTTTCATGATCCCTTGTATCCTCACTTCTTTCTCCTTAGCTGGGTCAGAGTCAAGAGCCTGAAGGAACAGGCACGCGAAAGGCATCTGACAGCACCCACAAGAAAATGCTTTGGGGCCTGGGGTGGGGTGTGAGAAGGAGGCATGGGCAACCTGACCTAGAATGTTCTGCCTGGCAATCATTGGACCTTGGCAGTGGGTGACCGATTACTCATTTGATGAACCATATTGCTCTCTTTTTCCCCAAACCTCCAACCTATCCAGATTGGAATCCATAGCATGGGACTTGAATCCCAGCATTGCCACACTCAGTGGATGATCTTGGGCAAGTCCCTTCCCCTGTCAGGCCTCAGTGATTTCAGCTGTACAGCGGGTGAGCAGGTGGAGTGGTACACAGGCGGGAGGGCTCCTCATCAGGCTAGCCCAGTCTCTTCTCTCTCTCTCCCTGGCCCAGAACTGAATGCACTACAGGAAGAACTTGCACCATTTGGTCTGGTCATTCTGGGCTTCCCCTGCAACCAATTCGGAAAACAGGAACCAGGAATGAACTCGGAGATCCTAGCCACTCTCAAGTGAGTGCTAACTCAGTGTCCTGAGAAAGCACCCCAGCCTAGCCTCCAGGCATCTCTTGCAGAGGCCCCTACTCATGATGGATATTTATCAGCCTCCAAGAACTACTCTCCCCTTCCAGGAACCCTGTTTAGTGGAACGAGTGGAACAGGGGCCAGGAGAGGGACAGAGACAAGGACAATGGTTGTGAGCACATGACCGGGGAGGGGGAAGGGGAGTACAGGTGGAGGGCAGGGGTTATTGAGAAGGTACCAAACTGGAAAAAGACTGTAGACCCACATTATGCCTGTGCCCATTCAATATTCACTGGCTCCCACTGCCCACTGTAGAATAAAATCCAGACTCCCAACACCCCCTCCCCTGTTCTGTCCCTTCCTCTCATTTCTGAGCCCTGTGCCCATTTCCCTGGGACCCACATAAAAACATTGCTCTTAGGTATGTCCGACCAGGTGGGGGCTTCGTCCCCAATTTCCAGCTCTTTGAGAAAGGGGATGTGAACGGGGAGAAAGAACAGAAGTTCTACACATTCCTCAAGGTGAGTACACAGCCACCTCTATCAGAGCCTCTCTCTGCCCAGCTGATGCTGGCTCTGGACCAGGCTGCAGCCGCTCCTGTCTCCAGCCCACATAAAGACAAGGCCTGTGCAACCCTCCTCTGCTCCTGCGCTCTTGGGGAATTTCTTGGCATCTGATTATTACTCCAACTAGAGGGCTTTGCAAACCCTAGGGTCTCATCAGCCCATTTTACAGATGGGCCCCAGAAGGGACAAGATTAGGGTCTCACAATCTGCTAGAGCCAAAACTGGTTCTGGGATTCAGTTTTCTAACTCCCAAACTGGTGCTCTTTTCTCAGTGCCAGGCTATTCTCCTTCCTCCAAGAAGGCCTGGGAAGGAGGTGGGATAAGAGGGTGGGAGGGGTCCCAAGCAGGGTTGACTCTATTCTCATCTCTGCTCCAGAACTCCTGTCCTCCTACCTCGGAGCTCCTGGGCTCACCGGACCGCCTCTTCTGGGATCCCATGAAGGTCCATGACATCCGCTGGAACTTTGAGAAGTTCCTGGTGGGGCCGGATGGTGCTCCCATCACGCGCTGGCACCACCGCACCACGGTCAACACTGTCAAGATGGACATCCTGGCCTACATGCGGCGCCGGGCCACCCTGGAGGCCAAGGGGAAGTAACTGAGGCCCACCCCACCCCACGTCCACCACGCAGGGGCTGGGGAGGACTCTGTTCAGGAAGGAATCCATTTCTCCACCCACACCATACTCCCACGCTAGACCCCTTATGATGACGCAAGGCCTCAGCTTGACACGAATGTGTGCATACAATTGTGTCTGTACTGCTGTGCATGTGGGCATTTGCACGCATGCCTACAGCTGTGTGTGACCAGGTATGTGCACACACTTAAGTGTACGGCCACGTGGGCTGACCTGCATGAATGCCCAGGAACGTGTACCGTGTGTGTGTGGCGACAGCTGTGTGCCGTGGAGAGTGCCAGAGAGTAACTCCCCTCTTTCCAGTTCTCTGTTCCAATGACAATTCACTTCCTTATGAGCCCAAAGAAAAAAACCAGCGCTAGATTCAACTGTTCTGCTCTAACCTGGACCTCAACCCTTGGAGCTGGCACCTCCCACTGCCTCCAAACACCACCCCTGAAGTGCCCAGAAGTTTCTGGGTCTGTCACACTGCCCGACCTCCCTCCTCTCCATCACACAGCCTCCCTCCTTCCTGAGGGCCCTGCCAAGCCCCCTACCCCACCCCGCAGTGTTCCCTGAGAGTAGCCAAGGCACATGTGAGAGCAAGGGCCACGTTCCCCGTGTCAGGGGTGGCATCTCCATGAAGGAGGGGCCCAAAGCCCTTGTGGGCGGACCTCCCTTGAGCCTGTCTGAAGGGCCAGCCCTTAGTGCATTCAGGCTGAGACCCCCAGGCAGGGATGCCACCCCCGCTCCTTTGAGGGATGTGCCCTCTCCTCTCACCCCGACCCACTGGCATTAGACTCACCCCTGTCTGCCTAGTAAAGGCCTTTCTGCAGCAGCTGAGCCTACTGTGATGCTTCCTCGGTGGGGCCACCCTCGCCGGCGGGAAGGGAGAAGAGGAAGAGGAAGAGAAAAGGAATGAAGGGAGACCTTTGGGCCCTTGCTTTTTGGTTTCCACCTAGGCCCACTCTGCTTCCTCACTCGGCATTTGGAGTTTATAAAACCAGCTCACATCTACTCTCATCCCACAGTTCTCCACGGCAGCTAGGGCTCGGGTGAGGTGTTCATTTGACAGATGAAGAAACAGGCTTGCAGAAGGTCCAGGCCTTGCCCAATGTCTCCTGACAAGTGAGGGGCAGGACTAGAATGTAAACCCAGGTTGCTTGACCCCCAGCCCCTGGATGACCCTCACGGAGGCTCTGAGCAGGGCCCCAGGGGATATCTGCCAAGAGTAACGGTGATGCTCCTGGGGGTGTCTGGGAGGAATGGGGTACGGAGGGAGGAGGCCAGGAAAGCAGCATGCTGGTTGACTAGGAGGGGAACATTAATCAGGGCATAAAAGAATACCAGTCACAAAATGTTAATCTTCAACTTGGATTTATGTCCAAGATTCGTGCAAACAGCTGCCCGGGGATCAACAGCCACCCCAAACCGGGCCTCCAGCACCACAAGCCTCCAGCTGAGGGCCTGGCAGCTTCAGGCTGGGGCCCCTCAGCCGATGTGGCTGGCATGGGCTTCATCCCAGGCTGCAGCGGGGCTGGCAAGGCTGCCGTGGGCGGAAGTGGAGGGCCCAGGAGTAGAGCATCCCGTCTCTTCTGCCCCCAGAGGCAAACCCGCTCTTCCCGCAGCTCCTCAGAGGCGGAGGGGATGTGCACGGGGCAGGTCCTGCTACTGCAGAGCTTGAAGCAAAAACTAAACACACACATGAACTGAACGTGGTCCCCAGAGGGGCTGCCGGACCACTTCTGGGGGAGCTGTGGAAGGAAGGGGTCTTGACCGCACCCCACTTATTAACATCCGCCAGCAGTTGCTGCAGAGGACGGCAGGTCAAGGCCGGGTGACGCCTCTCCCCACCCAGTGGCAGAGTAGTGAGGTTTTCCCAGTCACTCCAAAGGAGAGGCCCAGATGGACGCCTTCTGGATGGAGCCTCCCCAGTCTCTAAGCAGTGCAGGTTGGGGCCAGGGCTCAAGCTGGCCATCCATCTCAGCCTCCCGAGCGGCTGAGGCTCGGAGAGCCCGTGGCCTCTAGTTTTCCAGTAAGCTGAAGTCAGCTGGCTCTGCAAGACGAAGGTGGAGCCAAGGGACTGGTCTCACTGAGGTCCCTCACGGTCATTTTTGGTGGGTTCTAAATAAACAAAAATTTTGAGGATTTGAAGATGAGGTGGTACAGCAGGTTTCAAGGTCCTATGGAAACCAATATAGTAAGAGTGGAAAGAGACCAGTGAGGGTTGTTGGGTATCACCAAGTGCCAGGCCCTGGGCTAAGTGCCTTAGGGATATCTGTCATTCAGTCCTTGCCCAGCCCTATGAAGCAGACACATTATTATCCCTTTATGGGGTGGGGGGGGAGGGAACTGGGGCACAGAGAGGTTTTTAAAAACTTGCTCAAAGTCCCAGGTCTAGGAGGTGCTGGCGCCTAGTCAGTCTGGTTTCAGATCCCAGAAATGGAGTAGTTCCGGGGGAGGGGACAGTCCTGCCCACTTGGCCACCCTCTGCCCTCATCAAAGCAGGTTCCGAGGGGCTCCACAGAACCTCTAGGGCTCCGCAGGGAAACATCAGAAAATGACCAGCCCAGTACCTCCTCCTTCCAACCACGAGATCCTCCACACCATAGCCCTCTAAGTCCCCCTGTAGTCTCTGCTCCCACTCCTTCTGCAGAGGGGCACTCGACCTCCTGGCACAGCTGCGACCCTTAGAAAACTCCTCTTCCTGCTGAGATGGACTTGGCCTCTCTATTGCTCCCCTTAGTTGCAATTCTGCTCCCAGAAGCCCCACAGGCAAGGCAGTGCCTTCTGCCCCATGAGAGCCTCGCAGAAAGTGAGGGAGTGACCAAGGACCCAGGGTGCTCTTGTGACTAGCGAACAGACCTCCAGTTCCCAACTGTTTATGGCGGACACCGTGGCCAGAGGGAGCTTTACAAAATGCAAATCTAATCTCTCATGCCACTCTGATTTTATTTTATTATTTATTTTTTTGGCCGCACGGCAGGGCTTGTGGGATCTTAGTTCCCCGACCAGGGATTGAACCTGGGCCCCCTGCAGTGGAAGCACAGAGTCCTAACCACTGGACCGCCAGGGAATTCCCATGCCACTCTGATTTTAAAATGTCCAAGGACTGCACATCATCCGTAGGATAAAGACCAGCCCTCCTGCCGTGGCCTACAAGGCCCTCTCGGCCAGGACCCGCCAACCTCCCTGACCTTGCCTTGCCCATCCCCCCCTTCCCCACCTTGTTCCTGGCTCCAGCCACGCCAGCCTTCTCTCAATCCTCAGGTTGGCCACAGTTCTTCATCCCCTCCCAACAAGGCCTTTGCATTTGTCCTTTCTCTGCAAGAACACCCTTGGCTTCTGCCTCTTTACCTCGTTAATGCCACTCATTCTGAGGGTCTCAGCTCAAACACCATGGCCCCCAGGCTGGGTCAGGTCCCTCTGCTGTCTGCTCTCATAGAAACCTGCTCTTCTTCCTTCAGGGCACTTGAGTGCAGCTGTATGCCCATTGGTGTGATTTTAACCATTCATTTCTGCCCGCCTCACTAGACAGTAAGGCCATAAGGGCTGGGACCATATCCGAGCTTCCCCAGAACCTCGTACAGCACACAGCATTTAAACCCTGAACTGTAATGAAGGAAGGAATGGTTTCAACCCCCTCATGATGCAGTCACCATCCCTTTCTTCTCAACACTATTTCAGAAAGCTGGGCCCCCTCCTCCACCTAGATCAGAAGGTAGCAACATCGTCGTCCCCAAAAGGGGGTGATGCTGGCAGATAAGAAGTTATCTCCCCCCCATGGAAGACAAGGCCCCTTACCAGGGGATCATGCTCACCTGGTTCCGTAGGCCTGGCCGTGGGTGAGCCCATCACTTGGGAGCTCTGATTGTGTATCCCTCCACAGGGCAGCCGCCAGGTGTATTCTGGCTGCAACAACACTGGTGCTTAGTAATCAATCACCATACTTGAAAATTACAGTAGCAGATACTGTGCCGGAATAGTACTAAGTTCATATTAATCGAGTATAACTGAATCCTTACAACTACCCAGGTTGCCACCCCCATTTTACAGGTTAGCAAACTGAGGCTCAGATGGGTTAAGCAACTTGTTGAAGGTCGTCCAGTTAGGCAAGTGGCCAAGCTTTGATTTGAGTCCAGGTCTCTATAATCCTGGAGCTAATCTCTTAAGCCCCGCAGTACACTCCAGTGTTTAAAGATGCATGTAAGGAACAGTCATGGGGGAGAAGCTGGATGGAAGGCAGCTGTCACCAGGTGAGAGCGGGGGTGCCTGAGGGGGCTGTGGCAGAGGCAGTGCAGAGGATGGGACAGGTGACAGCAGCTCTTTGGAGACAGAATGATAAGCAAGAGAGAAAAAAGCAGCCAAAAAAATGGAAGAAAAGAGAAAAGGAAAGGAAACTGAAAAGGGAAAAGAGAAAGAAAAGCAAAGGGAGAGAATGCATGGTGAGGATCTGGTACCTGGTTCCACGCAGAGGTTATAAAGAAGGCCAAACCCAAACTCCAGTACCCCTGGCCTGGTGGGCGGGAGAAAGCCCTGCTTCTGGGCCCACTCCCTTACTTGGCCTTTTCTCTCCTACACCAGTGACCCTGAGCAGCCCTGGGCTGGAAGGTCCTGCCCCGGGACAGCAGGCCGCACACCACAGTGCTGTTCAGAAGGGGCCGACGATGCAGCTTCTGAGTCCCTCACTTGACCTTGCCCTCTGGAATGTGTCTGGGTGGCCTGTGTGTGTGTCCTGAGTGAAAGAGGGGCACAGACTCACCAGGTGGAAGAGGCGCGAGTTGGGAAGCTGGGGTGGGTGCTCCATGGCCGTGGGGGGAGGCGGGTAGCGGATCTGGGACCAGTCCTCAAAGCCACGGTGTGGCGCAACGGGGGGCACGGGTGGGTAGGCGTAGGGGTAGGCCCCGTAGAGATGCTCCAGGTGGGGCTCCAGGTGGTAGCGGTCTGCCGAGGTCTGCAAGAAAGGCTGACATCTGGCTCTGGCCTGTGACAGGCTGCATGGGCCGTCCCAGTGACACCCATCCCATCTCCCGTTCTCTACTTAGAATCTCAGTTCTCTAAAGACTGGCACGTGGCCACGGAAGGCTGGCACATGCACACAAGAGTGGCACGTGGGCATGGAAAACTGGTACACGGGCACAGAATATCAGCTATGATAACAGTTAGTGTGTCCTGAGCACTTATTCTGTACCAAGTACTGTTATGAATGCTCCACCCGCATTACCTCATTAGTTAGCTGGGCACCTGAGCAAACGATGCCCCACCCCAGTGACTGCAGCACCCTGAAGGAGGTAAAATGCAGTAAGTGCTGCTTCCTCCCTCAAGCCTCCTCACCTTTGCTTTCCTCTTCTGCTGTCTCAGGGCATCTTTCGCTCTTTCCTCATCTTTGAAGGCTTTTAGCTGAGAGAAGGAGGGAAGGAGAGAAGACCGTTAGCCTAGGTGTTTCCTGGCCAGGCCTGGATCCAGGGCCTAACCAACCACAGGGTTGACCAGCCAACACATGAGGCACCGCTCTGGGCTGTCCTGCCTGGCCCAGCCCTGGGAAAGGGCCCTATGAGACACAGCACAGCTCAGGCTGCCGGCTGCAGGTAAGGCCTGCTCACCCATCACTGGGGGTGGCCTGAACACAGGTCAGGAGGGTTGCGTGAGCCTTACTGCTTCCGTGCTTTTGCATTAACACCTTTTAGTTCCAATGTGGGAGAGAGTGGATGGCTCAGAGCTAACTCCTAAATTTGCTCTTTTAAGGCATGAAAACTGATTGTGGAAAATCAGAGCTACAGGTCAGAGAAGGGAAGGGCCTTTCTGAGGGCCACAGAAATGTCGCAGCAGAGCTGAAAGGAGTATCAGTGAGTGTCCTGACATCCAGTCTCACCAGGGACCCTCCAATCCATGCCCCCTCCCCATGAGGACAGCCAGCTGCCCCCTCCTTGGTCCAGCTCTTGTCACCTGGGCATGTGACAGGGTGACCTGGGCTTGCAGTTTCTCCACCTGCTTCTTCAGCTCTTCCTTCTCCTCATTCATGCGCTCCCGGTCGCTACGCTCCCTCTGGAAGTCCTCCTCAAAAATCTTCACCTGAAGGGGTGGTAAGGGGTGGGGAGGTGGGGAGAAAGGGATGAGGCAGGAGGGGCAGTTCTGAGTGGAGGCTCAGACCTGCTCAGGCCTAGAACCCCGGGCTTCCTGATGGGAGTCAGACATCAAAACTGGTTTCACCACATCTCAAAAATCCCTGTGGGGAGGGGAACAGGTGTACCTCTGGCCCCCCACCCCCAAATTCAAACAGAGTAGTTCTGGGTCTGTCTATCTTATATTCTGGGCTTCAACATAGGGCTTTATTTGAAAAAAGGATCCATGCCAAAAAAGAAAACAACAGGTTGACAGCCATCAACCAGTCCCATCCTCTCCTTCTGCTGAGGCCCACAGAGAGGTGGAGGCCACAGAAAAAGAATATGAGTGGAGGACTGGAGTTCCAGTCTCCTGGCTCCCAGAGCAGAGGGCCTACAAACTCTCCCAAGGCTTTGGGGTGCCCTGGCAAGGAAGGGACGGGGTGGGGCCCTGTCTCTGCCTCTGCAGTTTCACATCCTTACTGCAGATCAGCGAGAAGCCGAGCAGGCTCAGAATGATTTAGAAGGATCGAAAGCATGGCACCGAACACCATAGAAACACGTGAGAGAACCAAAACCTTTTCAACTTCCTTTCAATTCTCTGTGTCCCTCAAGAAGAAAGTCTGCATTTTATGCTACTGTGTCTTTAACAGGTTTCTAGTACTTAACTTCCCTTAAATAAAGGGAGAGACGACTCAAGCTCAGAGTCTTCATCAGGCAACAGTGTCTAGCTAGAGTGCAACCACACTATTTTACCTTTTACTTTATTTATTGCTTATAGTTACTTTCTATTTATGGTAAATAATAAACAGGTTTTCCCATTTATAGTAGAAATTTAAGCTCCCTTTTAAATATATTTATTGAATTTATTTTAAAATTTGTTTTCAAAATATTAGGTAAATAATAGCACAGCTGGGGCACAGAAATGTTTAAGCCATGATGGTGGTAGAGGAATGACCTACATAGGGATACACTGGTAGTGAGGATAAGCCTATATCCAGACAGGGGTCCTGGCCAATGGCCAGAAAGTGGATGACAGATTACAGTTCCCACATGGTTCAAGGCCCATCCTGGGCCCTCAGGAATGCTCCAGCTCCCACTGGGCACCGCCTACCTGACCTCTTCCCCCTAGCCTCACCTGCTGTTTCAGCAATTCATTCTGCGTGACCAGCTCCTGTTTCCTTAGCAGGCCTCCAGCTCCTTCCGGGCTCCCGAATGCTGCTGCTGGAGATGAGGGGGAGGCCTGGATACTCAGTGCTTCCTCCAGGGCCTGGAATCGGGAACAGAGGAGACGGGCCCATCAGCAGAAAGCCCCTGGAAGTCAGGCCTCATTGGAAGGGTCAGGCCTCACTGAAAGGCCCCTTTCCTGATAACAATAATAATAACCACCACTATTTAATAAGTGCTATCTTATTTATGAACACTATACACACATCATTTCACTGAATCCTCGCCACAGTCCTATGAAGAAAAGATTGTGACCATCACCCCCATTTTATGGATGTGAAAACTGAGGTTCAGAGACCTGAAGTGATTTGTCCAAAGTCACACAGCTAGTAAGTGGCAAAGCAGGGATTCAAAGCCAGTGTGTGCTCTTAACCAGCAGCCTAACCTGTGGTCTTTTTGTAGAAGGGAGAAATCTCCTTTCCTGAGGATGAGTGGCTCAATTCTTAGCACCCAGACCTAGAAAGAATACTAAGTCCTTTGGGGAAAGAAATTTCAGTCTCCTCGACAACTGCCTGCCCTGTGATTCTTCAGCTTCCGTAACCCATTCCCACCAAGCCAACCTCTCCATCCCCAGCTCTTCTGTATTAGATTAGCCTGGATTTTAATTTTGACTTCATTAATATTTTACCTTTCCAACCCTGAAAGTGGGCTGAAACATCACCAAATAGCATTTTGAAAATTTTAAAAGCACCCCTACTTTACCATGTCCGCAAGATACCTTTCCTTACGTAACAGTGTGCTTACATTCTCTTAAAAGTTTTCCATTGACTGATTTTCTCCTTCAACCCTGTCAACGTGTTGCTTGAGAACTCTGGAACACCGCTCAAGACTGAACACCCTCATCACCACCTGGACTTTAGCTCCCTAGACAGCAGGGCCTCTGCTGGCCATGCGTCAGCACTGCTCACAGTGCCTCCCTGGACCTTGGGGAGATAAAGGAAACCTTCCCCAACTTGGACTTGGGCCCCACTTGGTCTCCAAGACTCCCCCAGAAACATGAGGAAACTGCTGAGCCAAGAGTAAATTCAGGATGCTCAAGGGGCGGCTATGGCTGCACTGCACCCTCCTCCTCCGTCTGCCCCATTTTTCAGATGAGCAGGCTGAGGTCCAGGGACAGGGAGTGTCTGTCCCCAGCTATGCCACAGAAACCTGGAGGGCACCGACCCTGTCTGAGTCAGCCCTACAACCAGCAGCATGTACGACATTCTGCCTGGATTTAGACCCCCAATTCCCCCAGCTCAGGACAGATCACTCTTTTCCCTGAGAACAGGTCCCAGGGCCCCAAGCTCAGCATCATCAGCGCTTACCAAACACCAAAACCAAACAGAAAAGGTCACCCCCAGGGCCTAGGGAATGCAAACTCACAGCAGAGCCCGCTGTGGGCAGGAAAAGCAGGCAGAAGGGAAAGGCAGACAGACGGGACGGGAGGAAACGCTGGGCACAGGCTCCACAGCAGGAAAAGCTGAGCCTTAGGAGAAAGTTTCCTTTCAAAGCCCCTCCTGTCAGCTTGTTCCTTGAGCCCCTGCACTGGAAGGCGGGCAGGGGCTATAACCTGAGACCAGAAACAGCCCCCAGCCCAACCCGGCCCACTGCCTCTCACCGTGGCTCAGAGAAAAGGGTTCCCGCTTTACCTGGGCTCTCCCACCCCCACCCCGAGCCCCATATCTCCCTGGATCCCCCTTCTCGAGGGCAGGAACCTCAGGCCAGTGACCACCCATTCCCTTCAGTGAGTTTTTCCTGAGCACGTACGGGCTTGGCGCCAGGTGCTGGGGGATACGTACTCTGGTGAAGACGCACACCTCCCACAGTCAGATGGGAAGACAGGTCATCGGTAAGTAATCACAAGAAAATGCCAGAAGGGGTGTGAAAGAAGCTGCCGGTACTTTAGACACACAGAATAGGGAGCTCAAAGGAGACTTGGGTTGTGAAGGCCTCACCGAGGAGGCAGTGTTAAAGCTAAACCTGAACGATGAGGGGGTGGCACTGTGTGAGCGAACAGCACGTCCAAGGGCCCACAGGGGAGCAAGCATGGGGTCGTCCCAGCCTGGCACTCAGCGTGCGGGGAGGGGAAGGGAGAGGTGGCGGAAATCACGGGGCAGCACCGAGAGCCTCAGCGCCTTCGTCCTCACCCAGGAGTCGCCCCTCCTGAGCTGAGGGTCTGAGGCACCGGCCACAGGGTGGGCACCGCGGCTGGCTCAGGGAAGCCCTGACCGCTCACCGGACCATAGTTGATGCGCCCACCTTGTTGAGCCGCTGAATCTCCTTTTCCTGGTACTCCCGCTGCCGGGTGAGCGGGCTCAGCTGATCCTGCAGGTATTTGACCTTCTGGCGCAGCTCCTTGGCCTCTGCTGTCAGCTGCTCCTTGTCGGTCTGCAGGGAACACAGGACTGGTAAGCAGGGAGCCTCTCCAGGAGGCCTAGACTCCCTGACTGCCCGCCCCGCTCTGCGCACGGCCATGCCTCCCCTCTCGCTCTCACTCTGCTGCCCCACTATGCTCATGCACAAGGCCCCAGGCGACGCACCCGGGTGAGAGCGGTAAGGTCTACATGGTCCTGTCCTCAAGGAAGGGGGGGCTCAGTTGAATGAAAGGCCCCGGGTTCTGCCACCAGCTCCTCCAACAGTGAGCTGAGCCCTTGGGCGCTGTCCCAGCCCTCTCTGGTCTAAGCTCTCCTATCTGCCATAGGTAAGGGGTTCGTAACAGGAGTCACAGGTGGGCTTCAGGAGGTCTGTGAGCCCCTAAACCGAGCACACAATTTTTTTTTTTTTTTTTTTTTTGCGGTACGCGGGCCTGTCACTGTTGTGGCCTCTCCCGTTGCGGAGCACAGGCTCCGGACGCGCAGGCTCAGCGGCCATGGCTCATGGGCCTAGCCGCTCCGCGGCATGTGGGATCTTCCTGGACCGGGGCACGAACCCGTGTCCCCTGCATCGGCAGGCAGACTCTCAACCACTGCGCCACCAGGGAAGCCCCCAAGCACACAATTTTGACTGTGCAACTTTCTAGGGAGAAAAGCCACAGTTTTCACCAGATTCGCACAGGGGTCTTCTATGACGCACAGAAAGTGGTAAGCCACCGAAAGTCTCCAAAGGAGCTTTCAGCTCTTACAGTCTCTGAGCCCAAAGGATATAAGACCCTCATAGAAATAAATGCAGCACAAGGCAGAATGGGTTCCTCCGCGAAGAAACAAAGTACTACTGTGAGGTTAAAAGAAAGAATACCACAGCTGAAAAGAAACCAGGGAAGGCTTCAAGGTGGAAGCACTGCTTCCATACCTACTATGGAACAATCCAGGTTCTTCATCGCAAAGAGCCACATCTGGAATGGCCCTCAGAGAGCATCAAGTCCTAGCCCCTTTACACGACAGGAAATGACTATCCAGAGAGGGGAGGTGACTTACCCAAGGCCACGCTGTGAGCTGGGGCTAGACTAGAACCCAGGTCTCCTAATTCTGGTGTTCTCTGTCCCCTTGCAAGTCAAAGCGAGTGTTTAAAGTAGAAGAGGGCAGCACAGTGCAAAGACCAGACACACCCATATTAAACTGTCTATTTCTGTGTGTTTATTTGTGATAAGAGGCCTGGAAAGATACACCAAAATGGTAACCATGGTTACCACTGGGAAGAGCCTGGAATTGGGGTGGTGGGGGTGGTGAGGGGAGACGGTCCAGGGAAACTCTCACTGTATCTGTATCGTGTGAACATGTCAATATCCTACAAACTAGCTGGTGAGCTGCTTTCAGCCAAAGATGGCCAAGGGCAGCCTTGGCTGGATCTTGTGGGAGTTGTTGCGGACTCCCCGCTTAAGAGGCTCCCGGGTCAGCACGGCCTCTATGGCCATGTGTCCCTATCCATAGGGCCACGCTTTTGTCTTGAAACATCCCGCCTTTCCCCCAGCTGACAGGGAAGAGTGTCAGATGCCAGGAACTTATCCCACCCACTAACGTGAGCCAGGGTCTGGCTGTGACAATCCCAAGCTGTGACTGTACACTCACCAGAAAAGACAGGCAGTGTCCTCCCTAACACACATCTCCAAGGTACGGGGCGGTCGCCAAGGCAGGCTGACCGCTCGGAGAAGGCCCCTGGGTGTTGCATACTGATGGGAAGGAACTCTGCTGGAAATGGCCATTTCTAAGTCAGGCAAAAGCAGCCTGTACACAGTTCTCATGAAGGAGAAGGCATGGTGACAGAAATAAAATCTCCAGAGAGCCTGGGGGTCAAATGGCCTTTCCTCTTTAAGCTGCTCCAGGATCCTGAAGGGCCTTGGCCGGTGTCAGTCACACACATGACAGATCAGATGCTACTTCTTCAGGGGACCTGTTCCTGGGCCCCCCACAGAATGAATCCAGGCCCCCTTTATGCTCTCGCCCTGATCCCTGTAACTTCTCCTGTGTCGTACTTAACACACGTCTACTCATTTGCTTCTGTAATTAGATGTCCCACGTCTCTTCCCCCGAGGGCGGGGTTGACTGTTCACTGCTGAGTCTGTGTGCCCAGCACAGTGCCCAGGGCATGATCTGTTGAACAGTGACCAGAAGAAGGACTGAAGGAAGCTCTGTCTAATGCTGGAGCCCCTCGCCCACAAACAGCCCTCACCACTGTACACATTCGGCAGCGCCCAGCTCATCAAGTGTACTAGAGCAGGCCTGAGGAATCTCTTACATTCTGTGCTTCCCTGTGCAGTTCCCTAGATCATAAGATTTTAACTGAACCAAAGCTCTTCGGTCTAAAAACAAGAAAAAAAATGAAAAGAATAACTAATCCAATCTCAATTTTCAGATGGGAAACTGAGGCACGGGGAAGGAAAGTGCTTTTGCCTCCGGCCACACAGCCCTTGAGTACTGGAGTCAGAGATGGAACCCGCGTCTCCTGAGTCCCACCCCTGATTGTTTACTCCCCTAGCTCCAGACTGCTGGGGAGGAGAGGGCTGGCCCCCCGGAGCTGAACCTGTGGGACCAACAGTCACACTTGCCTCCTCCATTTCTATCTTGGACTTGGCCAGGAGGAGCTTGCGGTCAAAGTCGCGCTGCTTCTGCTCCCGCTCGGCCTCCAGGTCAGTCACCTGCTTCTGCAGGTCCGCCAGCTTCTGGCGCAGCTCAGTGATCTGAGTTCAGAGGCAGAGAAAGGGAGTGTGTGAGGGCCGGGGTGAACGTCCAAGGGTCAAGGCTGCTGCGAGGGAAGCAGCATGCTGCCCAGAGAGCCCAGCTGTGAAGCAGGGCTCCAGCCTTGAGTTCCCATCACCCCCACAGTACCTTCTGCTCATACTGCTGCTTCATGGACCGGAAATGCTGGTCCCATTGCTTGTTCACTTCCAGCAGCTGTGGGGGACAGATTGGGGTGGGCAGGAGATAAGCAGAGAACGACCAAAGAGAGCCAACTCCTCCAACACCAGTTTTGCAGGCGTGTGCGGCGTGCGTGGACAGCAGCTACACACACTGCCTCGATCCTGCGCTTCTCAGAAACGCTCCTCAGAGCAAATCACCTTTATCAACCGCCACATTTTACCCTTGCCGGGAAGGCAAGACTAACACCAAGACACAGAAAGAGTATATAGTTTTTATTGTAGAATTATGAACACACACCCATGTGGAGGGCAATTTGGGACTCTGTATTTAAATTTCAAATTCTCGTTCTCTTTAACCAAATAATTCCACTCTGATAAATGTAACCAAAAGAAGCACTTGTACAAGTGTGTAAAAAATATGTGTACTGCTGATCATCTCAACAATATTTATATTGCAAAAAAATCTAGAGGTCAACCTGAGCATCAGAAACAGGTTAAGGACATGATAGAATAAACAGAAAATGGAGCACTGCACAGCTCTTCAGAAATTCCGGTGCCTAGTACATTGCCTCCGTTCTGAGATGATACTAATTATTTGTCATAATCTTGATATAACAATAATTCGAGGAAGAAAAACAACCTAATATCATTAAATTAACAATGGAAAGGGCAGCCCAAGTTCAAAAACATTAAAATATGATAAAAAGTACTCAGAATTAAAGAAACACAGGGTATGTTTTACATATAAATAAATACCCTCAAAGATATAGTTAATTTTAAGGAAAGAAAGGAAAAAAGCAATCTGCAATGTGGTATGTATGATATTTTTACAAACATCATACATTAGTAAGTATACAGACAAAATTGAGGAATATGCAATGAACTATTATCAACTGTGGTCATCTCCAGGAGGTGAGATCCTCGATCTTTTTATAATGAACATTATATAACTTCTGTAATCAGAAAAAAAAAACAAAAACCTTACAGTAATACAAAAAGAAAACTAAAATGAATATGCATATAAACAAAAGACCAAGAGAACATGACTTTCAGATGTGCTGGAGGACCAGGGAGGGCAGAAAGGCCCAGGGACTGGGACAAGGACGGGGCTGTGTGGAGAGGAGGGGCTCAGAGAATAGAGAGGATGGGGCTCCCACCTCTGGTCCAGAAATACCGGGGGTGGGGGACAGAGGAAGACAATGCACAAGACACAAGGAAAGAGCCTCAACTTCTGGAGACTCTCAACTGATTAGAAGCAGTGCTGCAAGCAGGTATGGGATCTCTCTTTCTGTGACAGTTCCTCCCTGAACCAGCTGCGTGGTGACAGATGAACCCCAGACTCCCCATTCCTGATGCTAAAACTTGCCTCTTATCACAACCTCTCTCCACCATCCAGAGTTTACCATGGGAGCCTTCCTGAACTACCCCCCGCAGCAATTTTAGGCCATACCCCAAATGCCACCTCCTCAGAGTGACTCCTGTGGGTAGGGGAACTGATCAGGAGACAAGAGCCAGGGAAAAGCAGCATCTCTCACCCATGGGCAGACGGTTCAGTA
The DNA here is from genome assembly GCF_059928025.1 of Delphinapterus leucas. Taxonomy (NCBI): domain Eukaryota; kingdom Metazoa; phylum Chordata; class Mammalia; order Artiodactyla; family Monodontidae; genus Delphinapterus; species Delphinapterus leucas. The sequence continues at coordinate 128,400,333 of NC_143131.1, forward strand.
GTCACCATGGCAACGCATCACAGAGACCTGGGCCTAGCCAGAGCCAGAGGGCCAGGGAGGGTCTTCCCCGACCACCACCACTTCCTCCAGCCACCTACCTCCGTGCGCTGCTGCTCCAGCATCCTCACCTTCTTCTCAGCAGCACCCAAGGCTCCCACCTCTGGGACTCTACCTGCTGTCACACCAGCCTGAGGAGAAACACAGAGGGGCCTTCAGCAGAGCCTCAAGTAACAATTCTCTCCCCTACTCAGTGCCCCTCTAAGGCTGCTCACCCATGAGACCCAGCCCTCCGTCTCTTGCCTCTCTACCCTCCCACCCACCAGGACACTGATACTCGTCCCATATATGACTGAGTCCCTTCGGGAAGTCCATGGAGATCATTATTCCCCCTCCCTGACCCTCAGGGGCTCCCAGACTCTTCCCTCTCCCTCCCCCGCCCCTCCATGGCCACTTCTTTTCCTGCTCAGGCTCTACCTCTAAGGCATTGCCAGCTGCCCTCTCCTCCCCTACCCATCAGCCAAAAATGCTCCAGCCTGGAAGGCAAGAGTTACACATTTTTTTTAACATTTTATAAAATGTTTATTTTTAAAATGTTTTTAAAAAGATACACAAATAAAGATATGTGTGCATGTGTGATTAGTACATGTATTTCCTAGCTCTGACCTCTGACAGGGCCTAAAGCAGTGTCACTCCAATAGCAATGAGCACAGATCTTGGTTTCTAAATACCATTCTCTAACAAAAAGAAACAGGACTCCTTGGAGAAGTGGTTAATTTCAGGCCTGGGGCAGGGAAAATATAAGGTGATTATGGAGCGACTTGTGGTGCCAGAAAGTAAGGAAGTGCTCAATCATAATAATAATAAGAAGAAGAAGAAGGGCATATCAAATGGGCACAGGAGACAACTTGAAAGAGCTTCCTATGACCAAAGCTGGAACAATTTGAACAAGAAAACAAACTGCAATAGTGCTGGATTATAAGCCAAAGAATAAAATAAATATCCTTGAGCCCCTATTAATAGAAAAAAATAAATGAATAAACAGATGGGGGAGAAGAAAAATTCCAATTAGTAAATAGAGAAGGAATGAGGGAAGCACAAAATCACCATTAGAAGACTATGTTAATAATCACTGCAGGTGAGATCCGCCAGTGGATACTAAAATTAGTGTAAGGAGAAACAGGACATCTGCAGTCTCAAAGTGTCTCCTCAAAAGTAAATATTTATTAACTACAAAGGGAAAATTAGTCCCTTTATTATGGAGAAAGCTGACAGACACCCCTTTAGCCAAATGATCAAGATTGAATGTAAACAGACACATCGATATCATGTACCCTTGACATGATGCAAGATGTCGCTCCAGTGATCTTCTTGTCCAAATCCGTAACATCAGTCTAATCATAAGAAAACATCAGAGGAGCCCAAGTTGAGGGACATTCTACAAAATAACTGGCCAGTGTAACTCAAAAGCCTCAAGCTCATGAAAGAACCACTGGGCGCTGTCACAGACAGAGGAAACTAAGGAGACAGGACAACTGTTGATAAATGCAATGTGGGATCCTGGATTCGATCCTGGTACAGAAAAAGGACATGAGCGAAAAACTGGTGAAATCTGAACAAAGACTGTAATTTAGTTAATAGTATTGTGCCAATGTTCATTTCCTGGTTTTGATCACTGAACCACGGTTAGGTGAGATGTTAAGGCGATGGGGAGATGGGCACTCTCTGGGCTACTTTGCTACTCTTCTGTAAGTCTAAAATTATCTCAAAATAAAAAGTTAAAAAAATTTTTTTATACATAGGAAGTGTTGGCAATTCCCTGGCAGTCCAGTGGTTAGGACTCTGCGCTTCCACTGCAGGGGGTGCGGGTTCGATCCCTGGTCGGGTAACTAGGATCCCACGTGCCGCATGATGCTAGCAATTCAGAAATTGAACACCAGCTCTATCTCCAAGGCCCTGCTTGATAGAGGCCAAGACCCACACCCTTTCTTGGCCTCGGTACAAAGAGATCAAACAGGATGGGCCCCAACCTCTGACATCCTGTGGGTCCGACAGCATTTGTCCTGGAGTCGTTGCCCACATTCTCTTTGTTCCTTGCCTTCCCATTCCCGTCCACACTCCCCTGTGGCTGGTGGGGGGGCAGGCACGGTGCTGAGTGAACTTGTGAGGCTCAAGCGCCCCTACAGGCTAAGGTCTGTAAGTACACCATAGAGCCCGGGAGTAAGGAGAGAAGGCTGGGGGAACCCTCCAGGGACAGTCTCACCTCCTTTAGGAAAAGTGAGAGATGGGCCTGCCCTCACTGGGGAAGGAGGAAGGAGGGTGCCGTGCTCCTGGGTGCACCCTTAACCTCCACAGAGAAGAGAGGCATCAAATCTGCCATTAAGAGCAATAGCCAATGTTTACTGTTTACCACGTGCCAAGTGCTAAACCTACTGTACAGGCATCACATCACTGAATCCTCCAATGACCTTCTGAGGTAGGTGTCATTATCTCCATTTCACAGAGGAGGAAACTGAGGTCAGAGAGGTTATGCAACTTGTCCAAGGTGGCAGCACTGACCAGAGGTAGAGTCAGCACTCAACCCACATGCAACTCCAGGGCACAGGCTTCACCACTGCCCAGAACGCACGCCTCCTACGGGACCTTCCTCCCCGGCAGGGCAATAAGGGCATCTGGCCTTTCGAGAAGTCAATGATATTAAGGGCTTTGGAAAAGTGAAGAGGCCTGCCCACACACTTCCGAGAACCCAGGGGAGATCAGGAGAGTCCACAGGTCACTTCCTCAAGAGGGCAGACAAGGCAGGCTCTGACCTGAGGGGTAAACGGAAGCAGAGAGGGGCTTCATGGGCTGGGATTCAGAAGGCCATTCATCGGCATGTTGCCCTCTCACACCCCACATCTGCCTAATAGCAGGTGGATGCAGGAATCTAGATGATGTGATGTCACAGGACCTCTCCAAACCTCCTGCCATAGCTGTCTCACGGAGTAAGAGTCCCAGCCCTGCCTCCCTGACATGTAGAGAGGACGTCCAAATCACATAATGAGTTTGCAAATCCCAGGTAAACTCTACATTGCCACATAGTAATAAGGAATTAAGTTATTAGGATAATTATTACTATTACACAAGTGTGGGGTTTGTTAAAGACACTGAGTCCTGCTGTACAGCCATTAAACCCCATTAAAGAGGAAAAACACATCAGTAAAAAGTTGGGACTCAGCTCCGCAGCACAGCACAGACCAGGCGAGGGGCCAGCCAGCTCCTAGCTGGGAGCTGGATGTGAGCCAGCGCTGGGAGCTGTGGTGGGAAGGGGGCAGGTGGGCCAGCCCAGGGCATTAGCAGGCCTTGCTGGGTCAGCCCACACCCTGTTCTCTGTATGTCAGAGGCTCCCAGGCAGGAGCTTAACAGAGTCCCTTCCGGGGCTTTCTCAACCTAACACCCTAATACCACCAGGGGTATCTGAGACATTAAACTGATTTTTGGGAGCCACCCTGTAAGAGAGACCTTGACAAACTGGAATGTGTTTAGGGGATATGCCCAGACTGCACAAATGACACGACACCACCTTTATAAGAAATGACCCAAGAAACTGCAGCTATTCAGCCTGGAGAAGAGAAGGCATGTGGGGGCCAGGGAGCCAGAGTCACAGCCAGCAGGCTGAGTGTGCGTCCCAGGGAATGGGATGCTCCATGTGGCTGGTAGCAGAATAAGGGCTAAGGAGTGGAAGCTACAGGGAGGTGGACTCTCAGGACAAGCCAAGGAAACGCCGTCTAACAACTAGAAGCTTCCAGCAGCGGGGCTGGCTCACTGCCTCTGGAGGCTGGGCACCAGCCACTGCAGTGCTGGGGAAGGAGTTTCTGACCACATACCTGCTGCTGTGCGGCTGCCCCCTTCTTGCCCGTGCCTTCCGTCTTTGGTGAGCCTGGCCATCTGGAGGCACCATCTTTGCCGCTGCTCATCAACAACTTCCTGAGCTCCAGGTTTTCCTCCCTGGTTGGAGGCAAAGAGAGAGGTCATATTGCTGGCCCTGGGTCGAGGATCCTGGGGACCTCAGACCTGCTACTCATCTGAGTTGCAGCTGAGACGTGGGGAGTAAGGCGAGTCCCTGAGACCTGCCCTCAGGTGCAACCACAAAGGGCATCCTTACGCCACTTTGCTCGGCTTCCCTAGAAGTCTCTGATGCTCACCAACAGGGTTTCCCCAACTGTGAGACGTCTGTATACATGAGATCTCCAGGATACATCCACACTGCATTAAAGAACCCTGGATCACACTCTGAGAAAATTCCACCCTTTCCAATTATCCTCAGACGTCCTGTGCGGAGCATGGGGAAAGTCTCAGTTTGGTGCTGGTAGGTCCTGAGTGCCTCTCTAGTGCTTGCTAGTCTCCCGTGTTAACAGAGGAAGAGCAGCCTTCAGCCTCAGAGCCTTGAGCGGGCAATTCGCCAAAACGAATTAACATCCTTCCGTTTTTGTTGTGTTCATTACTGGAGGTATCTTCTATTTATTCCAGGTCATGCTGTTTTCCAGTTACTCTAGTGCAAGTTTTCATTATAATAATCTTAAGCAAAAACATGATGCAAATGAAATTCTTAAGTAAATAATAAGGTGGGTGATACAGGACGTAAGAAAAATGGTGATGTGGACTCAGGTATGACTGAGATATGGAAACTATTTCTTTGTATTCTATTTGCCAGCTGGTTTCCATGTGATAATAGGAAAACAGAGAAGTAAACTGGCTTTCCCAAGGTCACACAGTGGGGACTTGCATCCTCACCTTCTAATCATGGCTCTTTCCTCCAGCCTGGGTTTTTGGATCCATGGATGGAGTCATTATGGCTATAAAACTCCAACTGCTTGGCCATCCAGAAGTCAATGAATACATGCTGATTCAAAACGACACAGTGGATCAGCAGTCACACCTGACTCCCTCTGGGCCTCACAGGCCTCTCCCTGGACCTCAGTTTCCCTCTGCAGGGTGAGGGGTTTGGCCCACATGATCTCAAAGGGCCCTTCAAGCTCTGACAGTCAAGATCAGTGCCTCTCAGGTGTGATCCTGGGTCTACCTACATCGTAATCACAGAGGCCTACTGGAAAATGCAGATGCCTAGGTCTCGCCCCAGACCCAATGAATCAGAATCTCAGCACGGGAGTGTCAACTTGCAATGCCTTTCCTGACCCTCAGTGATTCTGATGCACAGTTAAGTCTGAGACCCAGTAGTATAGCCCAGGTGAGCAACCCCTGACTGTTCTCAGGAAACAGAGCAGGTCAGGATGGTGACCAGCAGGGGGCAGCAAAGTCCAGAGCCCTCTCTCCAACAGCCAGCTAGCTGCTGTTAACAGGCGGAGGGGGTAAGCTCCCAAGGAAGGAGTACACTTTGTACAGACCTTCTTCTGAAGCTCTCAAGGCACTTTATACACAAACACTCCCCAAGGTATTAAAAGGACCAGAGAGGAAACACCCAAGGAGAAGGACCAAGAGACCTGACATCCAAAGCAGGGCTCTGGGCACAGGCCTCAGAGCACTCAGCCCAGAAATCAGTGCCATACACCACCGTCTTCCTCCTGCCCATCCGACTCCTCACCCTTCCTCTCAGGAGCCTGGACTTACCGGAGCCTCTCAGCAGCCTGATCCCGCTGTTCCAGGCCCTTGTCCAGCTTGGCCTTCAGGGCCTCATTCTCCTTCCGAAGCTGCTCACACAGGGTCTGCAGGGCAGAGAGGGAGATGCGGGCAAGGTAAGGGAAGGGGTGCACCCCAAATACAGGTTGATGCTAGGGGGCGGGAGGGGCACTATAGCCACACCAGGTCCTGACACGGTATCCCCTTTGCAATGGCCTCAACCAAGCCCTCTTGGGATAGCAGGAGCCAAGCCACAAGGCTCACCCAGGCTCCTCTCTGCATCCTCTCCCTCAGGAGCCAGCCATGAGGACGCCGGACCAAGAATCAGCCACAGCGCCTTCGGTTCCTCCAAGGCAGAGAGCACCATCCCTCCTCCTCCTTCACTGCTGTTCCCACAGCCTAGAATGCTCTTCCCCACCAGCCTTCCCCTGGCTGACTTCTACTCCTGCTTCAAGTCTTAGCCTAAACGTCACCTCCTCCGAGAAGTCCTCCCTGACTCCCACATCTCAGGTGAGTTAGGTCACCTCCATTATCCTCACTCACAGTCCCCTGCTCTCAACCTTCCTGGTACCTCTGACAATTACAGCTAAAGAACCATCAGTGTCGTTACTTTCTTAATGTCCCCCCCACCCGACTAGTCCATGAATTCCCAGACGGCTGGGATCCTCTTGCCGCTCTCTTGTCCACTGCGGGATCCTCAGCCCAGGGCCCAGCTCAGCTCGACACTTTGTTGAAGGAATGCAGGACTGATTGGCTGAATGGACCTGAGTCGTAGTACGCCTAGAGCTTAGGCAATCGGGAGAGTGCTCAAGGCAGCCATGGAGCAAGGTTGTCAGCCGGCAAGTCAGAAGACAGGGCATTGGGTCAAGATCTCACCAATTCCCAGTGTGGCTCAGGATTCCCTCACTTCTGAGACACACTTAGTTCCCCCACCTACAAAGTGGGGCAACTGCTCCTCCCCTGCCTCCTTTATAGGGCTGCTATGAGGACAAATGAGACCGGGAGAGTGCAAGTGCCTCGTGAGCTGCCAGGCGCTTGGTAACCTTTGAGGACATGTGTTTGAAGTGCTGCAAGGTGGAGGGGGCATGGAAGATGGGAAGCCAGACTCAGGGCCTCACAGATGGAGGGAAGGGAGGTTCTCACTAGTAAGGGTGATGCACCAGGTCAGTACTAAGCGACTCAATCTCTCAACAAATCCATAGTGAGCACCTAACCCATGACCTGTAAATGGCCAGGTGCTCTTCCACTCACCACCTCGGTGGAGCCTCACAGCTTCCCCAAAGCTACGTAACTCATCTCTATTTTAAATGTAGGCTAGGGAATTCCCTAGCAGTCCAGTGGTTAGGACTCGATGCTTCCACTGCCGAGGCCCCGGGTTCAATCCTCCGTCAGGGAACTAAGACCCCGCAAGTTGCACGGTGTGGCCAAAAAAAAAAAAAATGTAGGCTAGTGCAGGTGAAATAATGTACATGAGGTTGTACAGCTCTTGGGAATCACCAAGAGGACTAAACTCCATCTGGCAGATCCTAAATGGTACCTCTTTCGCCTGTGATGAAAGAGCAGAGAAGGGAGGTGGCAGGCTGTGAGCTGGGCTGAGGGCAGAGACAGTGAGCGATATTCACCAGACCTTCTACCTGCTCCCTTCCATGTCCATTTCCCAGACTTGCTGTGACCATGTGACCAGTTCTGGCCAATGAAAGGTGAGTGGTAGTGACAAGTGCCACTTCTGAGCTGGCTCATGCACAATTCTCTGGTCTCTTTTTCCCTATCGCTGCCAAAGGGCACAAGACGGCTGGGGCCTCAATGTGATTGTGGAGCAGAAACAAGCCCCTGCCACACAGAATATGAGGGAAAACTTTCATGTTATCCAGGGAGATTTCAGAGTTGTTTGTTTCTACCGCAAAACCGAGCACTTTCTGACTAACCCAGGAAAGACTTGAGAAGGCTGGATGGAGAACACAGCCTGGAACTGGTGAGTGGTCAGACACGGAGGAACAGAAAACCATTATGACTGGCTGCAATGCCCAGCAGAGGCCTCATGCCATACCTGGCCTTGGAAATGCTGAGTGAACCGAGAAACAAATCAGTGAATGAATGAGGAGGAACCAGATTAATCTACCTCCACTCACAGGCTGGGCAAATACCCAGGATACAACAGCCCTGAGTGGGGCCTCCAGGGAACAGAACGTCCTGCTGTGGTCTCTAAGGGAAGATCAGGACAAGGCCTCATGTGCTGTCCTTCTAGGCAAGAAGCAAACGCTCTGGGCACAAAGCAGACGGAGAGAGGTCGTCACAAAAGTCATCACCTTCCATCAAAGGGGTTAATAGAGCTCATGTGTGAGTTCATTAGTTCATTCATTCATTTGTTCATTCATCAAATGTACATTCAGCACCTACGAAGTGCCAGACACTGGGATGCAGTGGTGAATATGACCAACAAGGTACCTGCCCCTCTTGTGAGGCCTACATTCCAGCAGGGAACACAGGGGAAAAAACCAAACACAAAGTAAAGAAACCAATTAATAAAATTATTACAAACTATAAGAGTTAAGAAGGAAACAAACAAGAGCCTGATAAAAAATAACAGTGGGGGCACTTCCCTGGCGGTTCAGTGGTTAAGACTCCGTGCTTCCACTGCAGGGGGCACGGGTTCAATCCCTGGTCAGAGAACTAAGCTCCCGCACACCGCGCAGCACAGCCCAACAACAACAACAACATCTGAAAAAGAATATTTGCGTATGTGTGTATATGTATTTATATATAAAACTGAATCACTGTGCTGCATACCTAAAACTAACACAACATTGTAAATCAACTATATGTCAATAGAAAAAAATTTTTTTAAAATAACAAGGGTTGGCAGGACCCCTTTTATGAGGCCCAGTATCAATCCTTATTTCAAAGCTGAAAAGTTGTGACTCCCCTGGTGGCGCAGTGGTTAAGAATCCGCCTGCCAATGCAGGGGACACAGGTTTGAAGCCCTGGTCCGGGAAGATCCCACATGCCGCGGAGCAACTAAGCCCGTGCACCACAACTACTGAGCCTGCGCTCTAGAGCCCGCGAGCCACAACTACTGAAGTCCACGCGCACACGCCTAGAGCCTGTGCTCCGCAACAAGAGAAACCACTGCAACGAAGAGTAACCCCTGCTCTCTGCAACCAGAGAAAAGCCCGCACGCAGCAACGAAGACCCAATGCAGCCAAAAATTATTTAATTAATTTAAAACAACAACAAAGCTGAAAAGTTGACACTCAAAGTGATCCCACCACAAGCAATGCACCAAGCAACGCACCAGGTTCGCCTCCCCAGTGGCTCAGCCTTGACACTTGACATCTCTGGGCCTTGCTGACACCTGAAGGCGGTCTCCCTCGGCCTGGCCCTCCAGGCTCCAATCACTCCTCCAGCCTCCCAGTGTGGTCCCTCACCCAAGGTGGGGGTGGGAATCCTCTGCTCCCCCCATCTCTCCTCACACCTGTCTCCAGCCTGGACGCCCCTCCTGCTTTTGTCAACCCAGGCCCTTCCCAAAGCTGCACACAGTGGACACCCCAGCACCTCATCCGTCAACTGGGCACTTGAATGTTTGCTGACATGAGTGAGACAACAGGGCGGTGACTGGCCCAGAGGAGGGTCTAGGAAGGAGGAAGGCTTGGAGTTACAGCTCTGTCACTAAGGTGACAGATACTCAGGTCCTGAGCAGGTTTTCTCGGAGCCTCAGTTTCACCATCTGTGAATCCTTCCCTACCCCCAAGCCCTCAAGGCTCAGATCTCCTGCCCAGTGTGGATGAGCCATCACCATAAAATCTTAACAGTGACCACTTTTTGAGCACTTACTATGTTCTAGACTGTACAAGGGGCTTCATTTAATACTCAGAGCAATTCCACGAGGGAGGCATTTCCAGCCCCATGTTACGAATGGGGACAGTGAGGGACCGAGAGGATAAGTCACTTGCCCAAGGTAAGAGAGCAATAAAGAGTCTACTGGCCAAGGACCATATGGTTCCAAGGCCTGGCCTGGCCTAGGAAGGAAATCTGACTTCATTCCCACAGCACAGGAAGAGTTATAAAAGGAAGCCTCCTCCATTGGGGAGGCAGGTTGGGATGGGAGTTAAGAGCATGGACTTTGGAATACCACAGACCAAGGTTCAAATCCCAGCTGCACCATCTACTAACTGGGGGGCCTTAGGCAAAAACAAAAAAATCACCTCTCAAGGGCTGTGGCCCCACCTGTGAAGTGTGGATAATGATGGTCCTGACTCAGGGGGCAGGGACAGTAACATACAAGGGGCCGGCCTCTGTCCCCTCCCTTTCCCCACCTGTATGTGAAGAACAAAGGCAAGGCTGCTGCCAACCTACCACATCCCCAGCCTCGAGAGTAACCCCAACCATGAAATCTGCATCACCCACACCGTTATTTCCCGGTTTCCTGCCTCTTCCTTGGCCCTTCTCACAACTTCCTTACCCTGCTCACTGCCTTGAACAAGAAGCCCAAGTCGGGTCCCCACCCTCACCCTCGGAAGTCCCCGTGGTACCCTGGACTCGCCAGAAGAGCTGGAGGAAGCAGGGGGGAACCACATGGCAGACCCCAGGCCACCTTCCCTGGGCCCGGCCTCACCTGCAGGATGGAGGTGCGCTGCTCGTTCTTGTGCACCTTGGAAGCCAGCCGGTTGAACTCGAGGGCCATGCGGCCCAGGTGCGTGAAGAGCTGGCTGTGGTCAGGCTCCTCGGCGCACACGCTCAGGGTGGTCTCCAGGCGCTGCAGGTGCAGCATCAGGTTGCTGTCCTCGTGGGGCAGGGGGCCCAGCTCCTGGCGGGGGGAGGGGACGCGGGCCGCTCTTCACCACAGTCTGAGTAGGTGCCGCCAGCCTTTCTCCCTCTGCTTCCCCATTCCTCATGACTCAGTTTCCCCCTCTGATCCCAGCTCAGCCGAGGGACATTCTCCAGTTATGCAGGTTCCCTGTCTGGGGCTGACTCACAGGGCAGGACCCGGGACTCCCAGGCCACTGGTTGGCTTACTAGTGCTGGAGCCACCTTCCTCCCACACGTTGGGCCTTGCTGAGTGCCTGTGGGTAAATCACTCGTCCACAGGGCCTCAGAATCCTCACCTACTACATGTACACATCCCTTTTCTTCTCTTCTACCCCATAGGGTTCTTATGCAAGTGAAATGACACATGAAAGCAGCAAGCCCAGGAAAGGGGTATCACTCAATACACAGCACTGCTTCTTCAGCTTAGGAAGGCTTGACCAGCAGACATCAAAACTGTCTGACTATTATGTCTATACATGTGTCTTCTTGGGAGTGGTCCAAGCATTCATCAACTTTTCAGAGGACCCAAGACTCAAAACACATTAGGAATCATAGATAGTTCAAAGAATCCCAATCTAGCAGAGATTTGAGATAGGAAGCAAACCGTGGGCAATATAGTCCAATCTCAGAATCTATCACTCCCTGTCTCTCTCCTTATCTCTCTTTCCTCTGTCTAGGACACTCTTGGCAAAGACAATGCCTTAGCTATGCGAACACCACGTCCAAGGACCCACAGGGGTAGCTGACAGCTGACTGCATCAAGCGCCTGCCAGGCGTCCGAGTCCCCCTCTTCCCCTGCCTGAGACCCCACCCATCAGGCCCCACGCCTCTTTGGGCTTCATTCCTATGGTGTCCCCTCTATTCATCCTTCCCAGCACCCCCGTGTTTCAGCTGCTCTAGCAGGCCTCCCCTACCACTTATGGCAGTCGCAGGCCATCAGAGCTACAGGGAGCCTCAGGGTTCCAGTTTGGAAACGAAGCTTCGGGGAGAAGGAGGCTGCTCAAAGTTGCCCAGTGAGCCAGTGGCAGAGCCAGGACTGGAACGTGGGCTTCCTGACTCTCCATCTATGGCCACTTCCCTCATCTGAACTCTGCAGCAGTGGAAACGCCCTGACAGCCACAGCGTGCCGTCCAGTGAATGCCTCCATAACACTCTTAGCACCTTATTCTATCAGAGGCTCTTCAGTTCTGTCTTCATTCCCCCACTGCCTCTTCCCACACAGGATATGAGGTGGTGAACGGTGCTCTGTTGAAGGCTGGTGAATTATTTCATCACCCTGACTTCTCCGACTGGCCTACAAGCTCCCAGAAAGCAGGGAGGCTGTCTTGTCTTTGCTCAGCACAGGCTAGGCACATGGTGGGGCTAAGGAGGAACCTATTAACGAGGTGAAGGCTGAGGTCATAGAGTGAAATGCTTTCTAAGCAGGGGGGTCTTGCCTCCTTGGCCAGCTTCTCAGAGCCCTTGGGGATAGAACAGGACAAGGGGACAGAAGTTCCCAGGGGACAAAACACAGACCGTTTCTGATACTCAGAGCAGCCCCTCATCACTGAAGGCATGCTAGTGTAAGCTGCATGACAACTTGATGAGGACCTTGCCCTGGGGACTGACAGACACAAGATGCAATCAGTGAACTAAAGAGCAACTTTTTTTTTTTGCCTTGTTAATTCAATATTTTTAATTTAATTATATTTTCACTAATTTTTTGGCTTTTAACTTAAAATTTTAACATTTTAATCAACTATTTGTAGCTTAAAAAGTCAAATTGTTTTACAAGGTTTATAATGGAAACCAGCAGTTTCCTGTCTCACTTCCCTCCACGTCCCAGTTACCACTTCCCAAAGCCATTCACTTCACATGCAAAGAGCAACATTTGTGCCCCAAATCCTTGGTAGAATGAGGCAGTGGAGACTAAGGTATCAGGGAAGGGTTATACCACTTATTGCCTATATAACAATCAAAAAATCTCAAAGTGAGGAAGGAGGAAGGAGGAGGAGAGGGCAGGACTTGAAGACTTTTGAACTACGTTCCACACCTTTCTCAGTGGTTCTCCAATAAGTCTGCCATTTTAAGAGAGAACAGGACAACATAGTTGGAATAAAGGCAGCAAGCAGGGTAAAGTAGAGAATGGGGATGCCAGGTGGACACCCCAGAGCTGGAGGGGAGTGTGTGTGTGTGTATGTGTAAGTGCAAGGTTTAACCTCCTACCTGCATGCCCCAAAGGGGAGCCTGGGAGCAGCCAAGAGCTTGCACAGAAGGGCCACATCTGCCTCAAGCTGCTCTGGGTTTCTCTGACCCTTTCTACCCAGGCTACGAGCCCACAGGCCCAAAGGCTGAGTCAGAGCCTGTGGAGGTGCCCAGCGCTTGGCGGAGGCCAGCGGGGCTGGCAATGTGCCCGGGCTTTCACAATGGTCGGGTGCTTGTGTGGCTCACACGGAAGTCACCAGCCACGGATTTGCATATGTGAGCGAGAAGCACCCCCTGGTGCTGGCCCCTCAAGCGTATCCCTAGTGACTCCGGGGTGCCCAGGGGATATAAGCGGGTCCTGTGCCTCTCACGCGGGGCCAGGTGACTGAAACAGAGAGGAGACGGGGGATATGCCCAGGGACCTGCCGTCCACTCACCATGGTATTTCTGGTGTGCCCACCGCTCTCTGGTGAAGAATGCCCCTCGGCAGGGACCACTTCAAATTCAGAGGAGGTGCCCTGTGCAGAAAAAGGAGGTCAGGGGCTGCCTGAGAGAAAAACACCTCGCCCGTCCTCTGGGGCCCCATGGCTGAGAGTACAGCGGGGTCAGAGAATGGAAGGAGGAAACCCCTTCTCACGTCCAAGTCCTCTGGGCAGGAGGAGAGCCGGCCCAAGATGAGCTCACAGACCACGAAGCAGGAATGAATCCCAGCAAGTCAGCCCGCAACCCACTGTGTGACTCAAGGTCACATCCCTCTGTGGCCAGTTTCCTCATCTGTAAAACAGGGATACTGGACTAGCTGACTTTAAACCGCTAGCACTTTAGGATCGTATCTTTCTTAATGGCTTGGCACTTTTAAAATGTTTTCATGAACTCCATTTTTTCTCAAAGCAACCCATGGAGTGGTCAGAAGGTTATATCCCCATTTGTCAGATGAGGAAACTGAAGGCATATCATTAATAAATGCAAAAGTAGGACTGCATTCCAAGGACTGCAAATCTAACATTCCTGCTATGGCACCAGAGCTGGCTCCTGGGCCTAGGTGTCTCTGACTGGTCACCTGGAGAACACAGACAACAGTTAGTGTGGCCACAGCCATGGTGGTCTTGTGCCAGCCTTGCCAACCCAGCCCCAGAAATCCCAGAGGAGTGGACTGATCTGGGACAAGTCCCAACAAGACATCCACAAATTTGGAGAGACTTTTTCAGGACACACCTAAATCCAGGGAGGCCAAGGACTCCAGTCTCCCCCACATCACCCATCCACTCCAAGTAGAAGGTACTGGTTGTGCCACCAGAGGATGGGCTGATGGTCCCTCTGGACCAGCAACTGGCTCTGGGATTGCTGTTAAACCTGGTCGAACAGCAGAAGCCCCATGGCCACCAAGGGCCCAGCTTTGGATCTCGGCGCCACCCTAGACAGTTTCCCTTTCACCTCTACGTTTCCTCAGGGGTCTGCATGACCTCACAAAATGTTCTTCTCTCTCCGGATCTGATCTGATCTGTGGGATGGAGACTCTAACTGATACGACTGGGACTTCCCTGGTAGTCCAGTGGTTGAGAATCTGCCTTCCAATGCAGGGGACGCAGGTTCAATCCCTGGTTGGGGAACTAAGATCCCACATGACGCAGGGCAACTAAGGCCCCGTGCGCGCGCGCGTGCCACCTACAGAGCCCACGCATCACAGCTAGAGAGAAGCCCGCGCACCCCAATGAAAGAGCCTGCGTGCTGCAACTAAGACCAGATGCAGCCAAATATAAATAAATAAATAAATATTTTTTTAAATTTAAAAATAAAAATATATGATACGACCACCTGGGTCCCTTCCAGTCCTAGGATACCAAGCAAAACTTCTCAAGGCAAATGTGCAGAAGACAGTTTCTGAGCCCCTGCTGAGAAGGTGAGTTCGCTGTCACGTCCGCCTACTTTCTGAGCACCGCGCAGTCGATACATGCTTAACATTATGCAAATGGGAGGAAATCCTTGTACATATCAGGGTCTTCCTGGTAAGATTTAACTCTGACCTTCATTTGAAAATGGGTAAACCGAGGCCCCAGAGAGATTGAGAGCAACTTGCCAACATCACCCAGCAAGTCAGAACCCAGGTTTCCTGACCCCAAACCTCTCTCTTGCCGTTCTGCCAATGGGACCTTGAAATCCAGGCAACTTTCAGCCATGACTCCAAAGGCAACTTACACTTGCTGGAGGTTTGGGGACTGGCTCTGGCTTGTCGCTGGGGTGTGCAGGGTCAGCGGGGGTTGCTGGAACATCTGCATCCTTTCCTGGAGAATTGAGAAAACATGGGTGAGCAGCAGGGAAAGGGGGAAAGCCCAGATGCTGCCCCCTTAAGGACAGCCTTGGCCAGGAAAGTTCTCAGACAGAGTTCCCTACACGAGTCTGGGAAAATGGGAGGTGGTCCCAGCAGGGCCCGGTAGCCTGGGAGAACGACTGGCTCTGGAATGACGGGGCAGAACCTGGGCAGAGAGACCATCTTCCCTGGATTTGCTGGGAAAATCCCAAGGTGGCCACTGCTCCTTGCTACCCTGGACCTGCCTCAATGATGACAAGGATGACAATTTACAATTAACAAACTGTTTTTATATTTATTATCTCAGCCAATTCTCAAGACGGCTCTGTGTCCCCATTTTAAAGGTAAGAAAACTGAGGCATGGAAAGGTCACCAACTGGCCCACGGTCACACAGTTGGCAACTGCAGACAGAACCAGGACTCAAACTTAGCTCTCCTTCCCCGAATTCTTGGCACTCTGGCCACAGGGGGCCCCTTGAGGGGAGTTGCACGGCTCCCTCTAGGGATAGGCCCGGCACCCATCCAGGACTCAGAAAGCGCTACTGAATGGACAAGTGGAAGCTGGAAACATCCATTGCCTGCAGAACAGTGGACTCTGTGAGCATCACTTTCCTCCATGTGTCCATTCACTAAATATAGCCAGCAGCCAAATGGAAGGTTGGCACACTGGCATGGGCTGAGACCGTAAGGTGGGGCTGCAGCAGGAGGCATCTAAGCCCCATGTCGGGGGGCACCTTTTCCTCCCTAGACCCAGACCTTGTCCTGGACTTGGAGACATGCCAGGGAAATGCATGGTGATCACACACAGGACTTTAACCCTAAGTCATAGTCAACGCTTTCCTTTAATAGGTAGCATATGGGGCTTCCCTGGTGGCGCAGTGGTTGAAAGTCCACCTGCCGATGCAGGGGACGCGGGTTCATGCCCCAGTCCGGGAAAATCCCACGTGCCGCGGAGCGGCTGGGCCCGTGAGCCATGGCCGTTGAGCCTGCGCGTCCGGAGCCTGTGCTCCGCAACAGGAGAGGCCACAACAGTGAGAGGCCCGTGTACCGCAAAAAAAAAAAGGTAGCATATGGACCTGACATCTGAAAGACACTGCAGGCTGATAGGCAAATCTAGTTCTTCCCCAAGCCTCAGCTTCCTCACCTGTAAAATGGAAGGAGGGGAGCCAGACCAGAGAGCTTCTGACTCAGATGCCAACTCTAGTGACCCAAAGTGGCTGCCTGGAGCATGATGCCGGGCACATAGTAGCTGCTCATTAAATATTTGCTGAATAAGTTACGCTGATAAAGATCCTGAGTCCACATCCTGGGTGCAGTGGATTGTTGTGATCCATTTCTAATGTCTGCCAGGGCCTCAGGACTGCTGAGTCACCAGCTATCTTTGGACAAGGTTATTTTGAAGTCCTTTCCAAATCTGACCTTCTGGGGGATTCTATAGTCAGAACATGACTGGGAGGGATGGCCTGCGGCCTAAGGATAAATGAAGGAGAGGTGGATTTCTGATTAAGAAGGGAGTCCACGGTTAAGGGATTAGAAAGTAAGGAGTACGGGCAAGGCAGAGGACCGCCTGGGCTCCTCTTGTACCTGTGAGCTCAGCCAGGTGGTCGAAGGAGGCCAAAGAGGGAGACGGCGGTGGGAGCAGCTCACTGTCCTTGACCAGCTCTTCTGCCTTCTGCCGCAGCCTGGACGCTTCCATCTGGGACTCTTCCAAAAGCTCCCCTGGGGAGACAATGGGGGAAGGAGGAATAAAAGGAATTACTCAGTTCAGTACGCTCGTTCTCCCATCCCTAGCCTCTAAGCCTCCTTCTACCTGGGTTCTGGAGCTGCAGGCCCTGGGTTTCACTCCCTGCATCACCTTGTGGGCTGAGTGGGACACACGTCATTCTAGCCCACAACCAGGAAGAGGCCTGATGAGGAAGAGCTCTGCAACCAGGGGAAAAGGAACAGAGGGGAATCTAGAACAAACTCCTGGTCCCTGGCACCCTCTTCTTGCCTCACTCCCACCACACCTGGCTGGGGACTCCACAAAGCCAGGGGCTCTTTTAGGCCCGCCATCATGGTCCCGGGGGGCTACCCACAGCCTACGGCCTGCAGTCAGGGACTGCTTGAAGGGAGGAGACCCTCCATAACATCAACCACCCCTCTGGGCCTCGTTTGCCTTCTTTTGTAAGTGGAGACAGGGAAACTCCATCCCTCCTCCCCAAATCTGTCATTCCAAGGAGAGATCTGCCAAGCAAGAAGAAAGCATTTGGAAAATTGGGAGCTGTGTTCACCCCCAAAGCCTAAGCCCAGAGAAGGTGGCAGCAAGGCAAAGGAGGAGTTCGGAGGAAAGAGAGTCCCCTCTGGATGGGGAAATCAATGAAAGCCTCTCATGGAGGAAAAGACGGCATCTGAGCTGGGTACTGACAGATGGGGACCAGTCAGTCATGTGGAGGTAAGCAGGCTTGTTCTGGGCAGTGGCAACAGCTTGAGGAAAAGCCAGGAACAGAGAAACCAAGGGGCCTCCTCCCGCCTTGCTTCAAGCCAAGCTCAGCTCCCTGCTCTAACACTTGGGGACCGTACCCTGGTTGCCCTGGTGACGCCAGCTCTCCCCATTTCTGGTGCTTCTGGAAGATGGGCCATTCTGTTTCCCTGTCTGCTAACTGGGCCTGCCAGCTCCCTCTCCGCCACCCCAGGCCTCCTTCTCAGTCCCTCAAGGTATTCTGAGTCTTGTCATCATGGTTCTGGGGTGCTAGGGACTCAGGGCTGGGAATACTGCCACCGTGCTACAGAAGTACACAAAGACACAGCTGTGGGGCAGGAGGGAGAGGGATGACTTGGGCAGAAGCATATTCCAGCTGGCACTGCAGGCTGCAGGGGGGAGGCTTGCAGGCAGAGTGCAGGGTCTGCTTTACCTAACATCTTTATCCCTTGCATTTTTTCCTTCAGTCTGGAATTCTCCTCCACTAGGCGCTCAAAAGCTGCGGACACCTCGCCCAGAGGTACGCCGCCCCCAGGGTCGTAGATCCGGTATGGTCCTCTCCCTTCCATGATGGTGGCTCAGCCCCTGCCGTGGTGCCCGCCTGGCTGTAAGGACAACAGCAGTATGTCAGGGGGCTGGCCAAGCCACTGAGGCGTCCTAGTCAATCAGTGCCCCAGAAGGCAGTCACCATAACCCAGAAGAGAACACAGCACTTCAGACTGCCTGGCCACAGTACAGCAGAGCAGAAGAGTCACCTCCTTTGATCTGGAAACTTTGCCTCTATTAATGCAACCTAAGAGTGGCATCAGTTTCTTTCAGCAGCCTCACTGTACCACCGGTTCATCTGGAACAGCAGTCAACTGTGAGGTGCAATGTGGAGTACAAGGAAGAGCACTGGCCTTGGAGTCAAAACACTTGAGCTCATGTCCTGTTGACAGGGTCCAGAAGAAGAGGACCCTGCATCACTGCATCCGCAGCACCCAGCATGGTGTTAGCTGTGACAGGAATGCCCAATAAACACTTATCAAATGAATAAATAGTCCAGCTATTAACTCACTGTGGGATTGTGGGCAGTCCCTTCCCCTCTTGGAGGAGGGGAAATGAAAGTCTTACACTAAATCAGTGATCTTTAAAATGAAATGTTTGTGCCCAAAGGGATAAGCAAGTCAATCCAATCTGAATTTCCATTTATATGTGCACTATCTTTTTTAAAAGAAAGAACAAGAAGAAAACCCCCTGACTAATATTTACTATATGAATTGACACTGTCAACCTCCTCCTTCCAGTTCTAATGAACAGATGGATTTTCCATCAAAGCACCATCTACTTGTGCAGCAAGTGCTCTGCATTACTCTGTTCAATTTCACCAGCTTTATTTCATTTGAAACCACTGTGCAAAGTGATTTCAGAATCCGAGTTCTGTGACTTAGCAGAGAAACTTCTTTCTTGCATTCATTCATTCCACAATTATTTATTGAGCATCTATTCTGTGCTGGGTGCTAGTCTAGGTGCTAGGTAATTATCAGCAAACAAAATAGACAAAAATCCTTCTTGGAGCTTACATTCTAGTGATGGAGGTAGACAAGTAGATACATAGTGAGAGAGATGAACATAGTATTAGGGGTGATAAAAACATCTACGGACAAAAATTAAGCAGGAAGTTTGAGGCAGGGACTTTATAGAAGGAGGTGAGGGAACTAGCCATGCTGATATCTGGGGGAATAATATTTCAGGCAGAGAGAACAGTAAGTGCAAAGGCCCTGAGGCTGAAAAACTGATTCAGCCTCCAGCCCTACAAAGAGCTTACTAACCACGAAAGAGCTCCAAAGGCCTCCACCGGGGACTTCAGAAGGACTTGGGGCCCCGAAACCTCCCTCCCAAGATCACCACCCCCAGGGCCAAAACGATTTCAGTCACGAGTCCTCAAAGGCCCTTTGAGCACCCACAAGTGCTCACTGCAAGAAAAGAGTAAAAAGGGACTAATAATAACAGCCACCATTCATTAACCTACTTGCCAGGCACTGCATTAAGCCCTTCAGATGCATTACCTCAGTCAAACTGCACAACAACCCTAAAATACAGAGTAAATTATCCTCACTTTATAATGGAGCCTTGGTGAGGTTAAGTAACTCAGCCAGGATTACACAGCCAGCAAGTGAGGGCCAAGATGAAAATCCAGTTCCCCCTAAGAAAGCCGAGCTAATCACCTGCTATCCTCACACAGCTGCCAAGACTCAGGCCAGACGGGCAAAATGCAAGTTCAAGCCTATTTGTAGGGTAACATGGGTACCTTCTGGGCTGTTTCCCCTGCCTTGCAGCACAAGAGATAAACAAGGATTTTGCCCAGAGGGTCCACATTACCATGGGATGCCATGAGCCAGGAGGAAAAACAAAATTCTGGTGAGAGGGACCTTTCCCCCAAAGACTAATGAAAAAGAGAAACACACACTTGAGAGGCACCCATGCCCTGCTGAGCCCCACAGAGGCAAAGGACAGCTGCCCACACACACAACACAAAAGTCACCAGCCAGCTTAGGGGGGACTTATTTTTAACTTAAAAGGTCAATGTTACACAGCAGAGCAATAAAGCTTTGAAGTGGTCACTGAATTAAAAGACAGTGTGGGTAAGGCACTTGACACAATGACTAGCATATAGCAAGGAGCTTGAAATGTTGGTAGACGTTGGGGGCGTCCTTCCTCTATGCTCCCCTTTCTCTTGTGTGCCTCTCCAGCAAGCCCTTACGCCCAGTATGGAATATATATGACTGGGGTAAGCCTATGTGCATCTGACTGAGAACCTCCTGGAGGCAGGGGCAGGCTCTCCTCAGCTCTGTTGCCAGCACAGGCCTGGCACTTGGGAGGTGAGCCGTGATTAAGAGCTGAATGGAGTTCACAGATGGGGAGACCAAGAGCCGGAGGGGCCGTAGCCACCTTTGGTGATAAGTGACAGCAGGTGTCCGGGTTCCTGCTCACCACTCCACACTCACCCTACATGGAACTCACAGCTGACATTATGTGATGATTTGGGAATGTTTTTACTCCACATCTGGCTTGCCCAATAGATTAGAAGCTCCACGAGAGCAGGGGCCGAGATCACCTGGTCTACCAGGGTATCTTCAGAGTGGTCCAGAATAGAGCCCCAATAAACCTCTAATCAGAACAGAGAGACAGAAAGGGCCAGAGGAACCCTTGACCCTACGCCCGCCTCCTGACAGGCCATGTGCAAACATCCTGAGAGCCTAACCGTGATCCGCGGACCAGAAGCACCTGGACAGCCATATATATATACTTCTAGAATCGAGGCTGGCACAGCCAAGATCTCTCAGAGATGCCCAGATGTAAGGCCAAGCGACAGAGCAGGATACAGGATACAGGAATTGAAACCCCACCTCCACATCCTCCAAACCACGCATGCTCTCCCTCTGCACTGGGGAGCCAACAGGGAAGCGGATTCACGGGAAGCAGCGGAGGGGCAGGCAGGGCTATTCTCCTGACTCCAGCCTGGGCAGCTGGGGGGCAGGGGGAGAAACAGGCTACAGGCAGAGGGAGCCCAGACCAAACAGTCTACTGTGAGAAAGTCCTCTCTGGAGATCAGAGGAGCTGCCCAAGGGAGGGTCTGGACTTCTGGAAGGAAGAAACACAAAGACAGGAATGGGGAATTTCCACGTCCTGCTGACCTCATGCCCAGATGGTCAGCGGCAGTTCCAGGATGAGCGCCGGGCAGATGGGAACTCTCCTCCTGGTCTGTATGGTTTTTAGGCCTTTCCTGGAGAGGGGACTCTTTCCCAGGATGACAGAGCTGGACAGGAATCTCCAAGGGCAACAAGGCCAAGCCCGTTACCAGGCGCCCCAGGGGTCTCGGAATGCGGGGCCGCATCACTGTCCTGCCTCCCTGGCTGACAGCACATTTCCCCTCTGTCACAGACCGCACGAGTGGGTGTGGACAGGGGAAGGAGGCGCTGACCACCCACACGCCTTGCATGGGGCAGTACGGGAGCTCAGCGCCTAGGCATCCCGGGGCATGAGCTCACCTGACCCTCCCTCATGGTGTGAGGGCAGCAGTCAGGCTCCAGAGCAGGAAGACCAAGGTCACACAAAACGTCAGGATGGAGCTGGAAGGTGCCTGCTCTCTCTCCAGTCTGCCAGTGCCCCCACCCTCCATTTCTGCTCCTGTGCTGCAATCCCACTGCAGAGCAGAGGCCCCATCCACATTCTTGCCACGTCTGGCCTGGACTCCATACCCACCTGAGCCTGGTTCCTTTAAATTTAAAGCTACAGATCAGGTGACCCGCCAGCAGTGGACACCAACCTGCCTTCCGAAAACAGAAACCGTCGGTGGGGAAGAGGCAGCCAGCTCAGACCTTCTTCCAAGACAAGATCTTGGCTCAGGGCAGGGGGGTGGGATCCCACAGCCCACCCTGAGAGGCCTGGGGGTGCCCGCTGGAACCAGAAAGTCCCGATTTAGGGGCAAAAAAGGGCCCAGAGAGATGGCAGGCCAGGCAGCGACCACAGAGTGAAACGACGGAGGTGATCCTGTTGAAACTGAAGGAGCCACCAGCCCAAAAAAAGAGGAAGAGCCGGCGTGACAGGACGACAGGTGAGCAGCTAAGGGGATGGGGGGGTGGGAACGTGGGCCCAAATCACAACCTCCACCCAAGAGGATGATGATGGTTGAAAAAGGCTAGATTCAGAATTAAATTTACATTCCAGCTTCTGCACTGAAATGCTTCAGCCCATCAGAAGCTGCCTTGTGATCAGCCATGTGCCGGTGCCAGAAGTAGGGGCTCCTAGGTATGAATGAATGATAGGAATTTGCATAGCCAGTAACATTTGCAAACTACCTAGAGTTTCCCAAGCATTGTTTTTCTGTCACAACAGCCTTGGAAAGAAGGCATGGCTGATGTCTGTTCGACAGATGAGGAAACTGAGGACCACACTTGGGAACTTAGTCTGATCTAATGCCACTGGGCACTGGCTGCATCCTGAGGTCAGTTAGACGCTGCAGCTCTGGGGGAAGTGAAGTTCTCCCTGGACCAGAGGAAAACTCCTGAGTAGATCTCTGGTACTGGGAGTTGGGAGGTCACGGTGGCCAGCAGCCTCATCCCCAGGCAAAGGCAGGGGCTGGCAGGGATGCTGGTGGGTGGGGGTGACAGCGTGGTGAAGGGAAGGGGTCTTCAGGAGGAAGGCACAGGACAGGAAATCAGAGGTCCTGATGTCTACTCTCTTGCCCGCTCTGATGGGCATGGGCAAGCTGTCCACTCTCTGTACCTCAGTTCCCTCACAGGCACAGGGAGGAGCCTGGACCAGAGAGAAACTGGGTGATGACTTAAAACTGGCCTAAGGATCCATGGAGACCCAAGCCTTGGCTTGGGAGCCAGCCACAAGGCAAGGAAAGAGACGGGACCTAGCACACTGGAGATAAAACAGCCTTGGAGTCAGGAAGAAAGGGGCCCAGTAGGGTGGGATCTGGGGGTAAGCAGGTGAGGCACGCAGGGTGCAAAACAAAAGGGGGCGCCCAAGTGCACGCAAGAGACCCTGAGCGGGAGCCCTCCTTACACACTGCACCTGGGGCCTCACCTGCGCCTGCCTCCCCCTGGTCCAGCTCAGCTCTGCCCACCCCTGCAGGCTGTGTGATACTGGACCAGCCCCTCACCTTTTCTGAGCCTCAGCTACCTCATCTGCAAAACAGGAATAATAATAGAATCCACTGCAGGTCAGATTAAGGAAGTTAAATGAAATAATATATGTATAATTGGAAGGGAGTTCTCACTTTCTACTTCCCAATTGTTTATTTAACAAAGAAATGTATTCATTTTGTAATAAGATTTCCTAAACAATAATAATAATAGTACCTCACTAAGTACCTGGCACTCAGTAGGTTCTTACTAAAAGGTTGAGGCAGCCCCATAACTGTGCCCAGCTGATTGGTTATGGCATCCACTTAATTTCTGTGAACTGCAAATAACTGTTAAGCAGGGACACTGGGACAACACCATAGCTGGTGAAGCTGAAGCTACAAGAAGCCCATGGACCAAGGCGATGCTCATGAAAGATCAGGAATCATCTGAGTCTCATTTTCCTCAATTGCAAATGGGAATATCTTGCAAGTCCCCCAAGGGCTAACGGGAAGTGAGGCATCATGAAAGCACCTCGCAAACTGAAGCAAAAATCTGTCCACATCTATACTTCGTGATGACCTCCAGTCCTCCTCACCCATTTCACAATCAGGGAAACTGGGGCTCCAGGTCCATCCATCAAAGAGCAGGCAGTGCCCTGTTGATGGCTGTCAGCAGAGAGACAGCACCTATTTAGATGGTTTGTACCCAGGGAGCCGCCTTAGCATCCTCCCCAGTGAGGAGCCAAAGATTTAATCAGTCTTTCCAACCAACTCAGTAATAAAGAGGCTGCAGGCATGGGGTGTAATATGAGGAACAGGTGGGGCTCAGGAATCGTAGGATCTAGTCAACGTACACCAAGGCAAGTATCTTCCATCACCCAGCCTCAGTTTTCTAAAAGGAGAGGTTAGCAACAATAGCAATAATACAACAAAAGGGGGAAGACTAGACAAACTTTAAGGCCCCTTCTAGTTCTAACTTTCCAGAACTTGCAATTTATTGTCATCCCTTTCTAAAACCTTCTGACCTTGAAAAGCCTGCTCTCCCCAGCTCCAATCCCTCCCAATGCCCAAGCAGATTTCCCTGCCTCATCGATCCTCCTGCAGTGCTATCAGGGGTGCTGTCGCCTCCCCAAGAGCAGTGAGAAACCCCTGGATGATGTCTGCAGCCTTTCCCCAGGTCCCGCCCTCCTCTCTGGCCTGCACCCAGGCTCTCCAGCTCAGCCCGAGAACTGTGTCCTTCAAACATGGCACAGGTCTCTGTGTCCTTCTTCCCCTCCTCCCCTCCACTGACTCACCCACAGAGGGAGCCCCACTGCCCCCACTTAGCCTCCAAGACCCAGGCTCTACACTATCAGCCTAGGGACAGTGGGGAGGACCAGGGCCATCAGCTGGCTGGAAACGCTGCAAAAGTCGACCAAAGAGCATCTAACTACAGCTGGGAGAGGGCCTGACAGTTGTGTGCTACCATATGCCAGGCACTAGGCTGGCATCATTACCAACATTATTACCTCATTTTCTTCTCACCACACAGAGATAAAAATTCTTATCCCTGTTTTCCAGCAAGGAAACCAATCCTCTCGGCTAGATGGCATAATCTCTATTTTTCAGATGAGGAAGCAGACTCAGAGAGGTTAAGTCACTTGCCTAAGGACACACAGCCGGTTAGTGGCAGAACAAAGAATCCAGCCTTGATCTATCAGACTTCAACGTCGGTGCCCTCTCCACTGGCCTGCACTGACTGAGGGGCACAGGGCTCTGTACCTCAGGGGGAGGACACCAGTCCTGCCTGTTGTCCCACTATCAGGAACATGCCCCAGGTTCTAGGTCCCTACCTCTATGTGTTGCTAACTTTGCCTCAGGTACCAGTCTGCCCTTGATTGCCAGCAGTCAACAAGGCTTAGACTCTCAGGATGAAAGGAAGCTCAGGGGAAATTCGGTCCTGTGCTTATCTGGTCCCCAGGGGAGCCAGGGGACTCTGGTTGACCATCTTTAGTGACCCAGACCAACTTCCTCTTCCAGGAGCCTCCCCTGGGCAGCCAGCATTGGCTGTAGTTAGGCTACTCCCAGTTCTGCTTCCACTGACCCTTGCTCTGCTTCCTGGGGTTCCCTAGGATAAGGAACAAGATGACCCTCTTCTCCATCTCAGCCCTGAGGAGATTTGGAACCTGCAGCATTCTCTCAAAGCAGTTTAGCCCTTGTTCCCTGCATCGCCCTTTGTAGGGACTGGCTTCCAGACCCCTCCGCATCCATCACCTCAACCCTCCACCCCCACCCTATCTGCAGCTGGCTTTGAAACTGGACACAACACTCCAGGTGTGGTTTGCCTGACCAAAGAGAGCAAGTTTCACCTCCACCCTTTCAGGTATTATGTTTCTACTGATGTCGCCTTGTGGACATTTGCTTTTCCTATAGCTGGCTGCCCACACTAAAGGATGTCCTTTCTCAATGACGTCAACAATCAGGCTTGTATGCCTGATTGGCTGAGAAGAAAGTTCTCTTGTAGAAAAGTATGCTTGAGGAGGTTTCAACTATCTAAAGGGTCAGAGGTAACTGACTGGGTAATCGCCTATTTAAGTAAGCTAGGAATCTCTGTGTCACTATACACAGAGACTGGACAAAGATGTGCACTGCCACACACTTTGTAACAGCAAAAATGCCCTGAATGTTCATCAAGTGGGGGCTAGTTTAATAAACTACGGTGCATTCATTCAATGTACTACTTATACAGCCATCAAAAAGAATGGGGCAGACTGCTTTGCAATGACAGAAAGGTGCCCATAAAATATTGTTAAGGGGACTTCCCTGGTGGCACAGTGGTTAAGAATCTGCCTGCCAATGCAGGGGACACGGGTTCGAGCGCTGGTCCGGGAAGATCCCACATGCCGCGGAGCAACTGAGCCCGTGTGCCACAACTACTGAATTCCGTGCGCCTAGAGCCCGTGCTCCACGACAAGGGAAGCCACTGCAATGAGAAGCCGGCACACCACAATGAAGAGTAGCCCCCGCTCGTCACAACCAGAGAAAGCCCATGCGCAGCAACTAAGACCCAACGCAGCCAAAATAAATAAATAAATATTTATTTATTAAGAAAAAAATTGTTAAGGAAAAAAGCAAAGTATAGATTTATATGTATAATAGGATACTATTTATTAAACAACACACAACTACGTGTGCATATATGTGTGTGTGTGTATACGTATACATATATGTATAAAATCTTAAATGTGCACAGATAAAGGTCTGGAAAGATACACACCGAACTGCTGCTAGGAGACAGATCTAGAGAAGGACTTGGGCTAGGAGACTGTAATCAAAAGAAACTTTTTTTTAACCTAGTTTTTTAACTCTTTACAATGGAATCTAGTCCTGTTCTATTTTTAAAATTAATTTTAAAATACAGGTGGAGAGAAGGAAGAGAAAAGAACACAACTTTCATTTTTTACGTTTGGTATTGCTTGAGTTTTTGGAGTTTTTTCTCTAATGAATACATGTTATTTTGTAACACTTTTAAAGGGAGAGTTTAATATTTTGTTTGTTTTTAATTTAAGTGGCTTGACGGGGCCAGAACAAGAGGAAAGGGCTATTGTTCTGGCACCAAATGAGGCTGGAGGGCTGCGCGCAGGGATGAGAGCCTCCTTATTATGAATCTGCTTCACGTGGACAGACAGGCTATAGGGACTGAATCATAAATAAGGAGGGAAAGCCCAGGGACAAGTTTTCTAGTCAAGGAATGTGGTAGATGGAGACCTGGCAACTGTAAAGGAGAGTTTCAACCTGGAACCCGCCAGAAAGGATCTGGTTTCAGGAAGGTCAGGGCTGGGCTTGAGGCGACAAAGGCGGGAAGAAAAGCACCGGACTTTGGTGCTGGAAACAAGGGCGAAGCTTCCCACCCATTGCCTGTGGGCCCTCACACGGGGACTTATACCTGTTTTGCTGGAGAGGAAGCCGAGTCAAAACAGGTGCAGAGCTGGGCTCAAGGTGGCACGGTTCCCAAGGGACAAAGGAGAACAGCCCCACCTGATCATCAGTCCCCAGCCTGTACTCCCCACTGCCAACAGCCCCCTAAGAAGGGCTGAGAAGGCAGCCCAAGCAACCCCAGCCCGCTTTCTTTCGCCTCCTCACAGTTCCTGGGATCCACAGGTACAAATACTCTGCGCCGAGAAGCCCGGCTCCCCTCCCAGCAGCTGTGACTCTCTTAACCTAGGAGGAGCACATCCACTATCAGCCACAGGGACAAAGAGCACTAGGCCCAACCTTGGGACAAACGGGAAGGGAGGGCTTCCCTGGTGGCGCAGTGGTTGAGAGTCCGCCTGCCGATGCAGGGGACCCGGGTGCGTGCCCCGGTCTGGGAGGATCCCACATGCCGCGGAGCGGCTGGGCCCGTGAGCCATGGCCACTGAGCCTGCGCGTCCGGAGCCTATGCTCCACAACGGGAGAGGCCACAACAGTGAGAGGCCCGCGTACCGCAAAAAAAAAAAAAAAAAAAGGGAAGGCAGACTCGACTGTCCTCCTGTCTACCTGACCCCAAAATGCCCAAAGCTGGTTTATCCAACAAAGGCTTTCTCCAGCCCTGTAACTCCCTCCTCCAAGGGGGAAGATGACAACTTTTGAGAATTCCCCTCATACCAAATATGGTGTAAAGAGGGTTTAATGGGTTCAACTCCTGGTTCTGCTCCCTCACCAAGTGACCCTGAGCAGTCCTCACTTTCCTGGTTTCTTCCCCCTATGGAAATGCTGTGAGGACCAACTGGGAACACTCTGTAGACTATCCCAACAGGAGCCACGGTGGTTAGGAAGAGAGCTTCTGGGGGCAAGACTACCCAGATAAAAGCCGGAGATGTCCTATTTTAATAGCAAAGGTTGGAAACAACCTAATGAAGAAGAAAATGAATAAAGACACCGACGCCATTTCACACCAGGGAATGCTAATACTATACAGCTGTGCAAAACAAATAGGCACCCGCTAGAGACACAAACAAGGATGAATCTCACAGATATAACACTAAGCGAAACAAGCAAGTTGCAGAACACAGGCAGTATGATGGCATTTAAATAACATTTTAAAACAAACAAAACAATACTAAATATTGTTTACAGATGTATATGTTTATAATAAAGCTGTAGAGAAATACAAGAGAATAAGCTCTAAATTCAGAACACTTGTTTGCTTCTGGAGGGGTGGGGAAGGAGATGATCGGGGAGAAATTTCACATGAACAGAAAATACGTTCTTTCTTAAGCTGGATGGGTGGATGCCCAAGTGTCTGCATGTTACCTCTGTGTCTGAAAGATTCCTTCGTGTTTTCTAGAAGTCAGGGCTGCCGTCCTCAGACCCCCCACTCCTCTTCCCAGAGGTTGGGGCGGGGAATGGCAGCACCTCAGAGGCAGCAGTGGGGGTGTGGCAGGAACTGGGGTCCCTCAGACCACTGAGATGAAGCTGGCCGTGAGGAAGGCACAGGACCGGGGTGTGCTGGCCAGCTGAGAGCGGTACAGGCGTCCTCCACTGCGGGTGGAGACAAAACCAAGGGCCCCTGACTCATGGGACACCCCCACGCCCGCCTGAAAAGCACCAGCTCTGGTCTCTGAGTAGATGACTCCCTGGTGACACGACACCCCAGCCCCCAGCCTCCTCCCCCGCCCCACACACACACTCACACATCTGCCTGGGCCACCGGGTCTCTCCACTCCACAGGTGCTCAAGGACACAGGCAACAGCCTCGGGGTGGGCTCCTTGGGGAGAGGAGAGTTCAGCCCCACCCGGGGACAGCCCCCAGACAAAGAGCCAGCCGCCCCTCAGCCCAGTCGTCCATTCCTATCGGAAGAGCGACTGTCCCGGGCCGGTCACGGGGAAAAACAAGGACTTCCTCCCGCAAGCGGCTGCCCAGGTCTGTCTCTGCGGGCCAGGGAGCCTTGCTCCCCACAGAACGAGGGGCGCTTCTCCCTGCTTCCCTGTGCCTTCCTTCTGGCCACTCTTCAGGGGGCTCCAGACACTCTCCAAAGAGGAACAGGGAGAGGAGGGACAGGTGGGGAGTGGGCAGCAGCAAGAAGCCAGGAGGGTGGGCACAGAAAGGCCTGGCCCTGTGGGAAGAACTCGGCAACTACCGGAGCCATAGAGGGCGGCCCAGTCACTGGGCTACAGTTTTCTGGAAGTAATGCCCTAAGACGCCTGCCACTGCAATCCCTTCGTTTTGCAACTGGGACACCAAAGCCAGCAAAGGGAGGAGGACCTGCCCAAGGCTGCAGGGACGGCGGTGACACAGAGAGGAAGCAAACCCAGTCTTCTGGTGGCCAGCTGCGCGCTCTTTTCACCACACCTCCTACTGCCCTCCCTCTCTCTCGTCCTGCACCCCTCCCTCCATGTGGTCAGGTGAGCAGTGAGGGAAAAAAGAGGGACGAGAAAGGAGGTGGGCCCACAACGGGGAGCCACCTGTAACAACACTGGAAGGGGCCGCCTACAAGGCAGTTCACTCCTGACGCTGCGCTGGGGGTGGTCAAGCGGAGGCTGGCTGATCACCTGCTGGGGTGCTGGGTGCTGTTGAGGAAATTCGGGCCAGATGTCCTCTGCGGCCCTCCCACATGTCTACTGCCACTACTCCAAACAGGGATGGAAAGACGTCTGAGACAAAACAAAGGATGACCCATCCAGAGAGGACACAGCATGGTCCAGAGGTGGCAGAGGGTTAAAGGCAAGTCATCCCGAAGCATGAAAAATCGGACCACCTGCATCATCTCCTACTGAAATCCCTTCAACAGCCTCATGATCAGCGTCTTTAATAAGATTTAACGATGTGCGGCAGCCAACGGCGATTGATCACTTACCCCCTGCCAGCCCTGTGCTGAGTGCTTGACACACACTGTCTCATTAATTCACACCACTCTGGAAGTAGCACTTATGTCACATAAACTTATAGAAGAGGAAGCAGACACGGCACACACCCAGGTGTGCTGAACTCTAAATCAGGCACACTACACCACGGGTTCTCAGAGAGCAGCTGGACCGGCAGCATCAGCATCACTGCCACCAGCTGGATCAGACACCCTTGGGGGCGCAACCCTGCAATCTGTTTAACAAGCCACCCAGGGGGCTCTGATGCACGCCTGGGCTTGCCAATGCTCTGATCACTTCCCAGTGCTGCTGACGGGGAAAAACTGACACTTCTCTGCCTGGTAGTCAAGACCATTGGGTTTTTCCTAGCCCAGCTGGTCAGCTCCCCCAGTGCAGCAGAGCCTTAGCCCAAATCCTCTTACCCTAAGTTGCAGAAGGGGCTCAGGCCCCACTCTGCACCTCATCATCTTGCCTGGGCCTGGCCTTGAAGTCGCCTCCTTCCAGAAGCCCCCTGACCATCTGGCACCCCCAAATTGCTCCACACCCCAGT
Source organism: Delphinapterus leucas (assembly GCF_059928025.1). NCBI lineage: Eukaryota > Metazoa > Chordata > Mammalia > Artiodactyla > Monodontidae > Delphinapterus > Delphinapterus leucas. The sequence continues at coordinate 128,430,697 of NC_143131.1, forward strand.
CAGACTTACTGCCGGGCACGTGCTGGCACACTACGCCTTCCAGCTAGCGCTCACGGCACATTTCGGCCCAGTCCACAACGAGTTCCTGGAGGACAGAGCCAGTACCTTATTCACCTGAGTACCACGCCACTCCACACAGCACCAGGCCGGAGGGCTGTCAGGAAATGTTTGCTGACTCTCAGAAGAAAAGAAAAATGCCTTGGGAAGCAAGTTCTGGCTCTCACCCTGACTCTGCCACTACCTCTCTGGGACAAGTGCCTTCCCATCTCTAGGACTCAGTTTTCTCATCTGTGAAATGCACCATTATTCTAGTTTCTTCTATTCTATTCATCTGCTGAACAAACCCAGCAAAGCCTTACCCCAGACACTCTTTATCTAGTATCAGGAACGCACACGTGAAGACTAAAGAGGTCCCTGCTCTCACCCTTCTATTCTAGGAAAAGAGGAAGACAACAAACAAGCAAACAGTAAAAATTACTGTATACCTGACACATACCGTGTCTACACACATACTTTCTCAACTGCAAATAAGCAAGATCGTTTCAGGGCATGATGAATGTATTAAAATATATATATAATAGTAATATGACAGAAAGTGAAAAAAGGGGTTACTTTGCATAGAAAGGTCAGGGAAGGCCCCTCTGAGGAGGTGACATTTGAGCTGAGACTTGACAGATAAGGAAGAACCAGCCATGAAAAGAGCTGGGGAAAGGTGTTCCAGGCAGAAGGAACAGTACATACAAAGGCCTCAAGGCAAGAATAAGCTTGGCCTGTCCGAGGGGAAAAAAAGCGGGCTGCTGTGGTTAAATCACAGTGAGTGCGAGAATAAAATAGTACCCAGTAGCACCCAGAGAGGGAGGCAGACAGCCGACCTCCTACAATTCTGAGGTGTTCAAATCAGGTCGGCCAACCCAACCCAGAACATCCGGGGCCCAAGTCACAGGCAGCACTGGGGGTTAGGGTATGAGTCAGACCCCACGGCTTCCTGGGGCCCCAAAGGCCCTGGTGGGGGAACAGGGGCAGGCAGCAACCCTCAGCGTGAGTGCCATGCCATCCCCATGGACACACATGGGTGGGAGAAAACAGGGTCACATAAGTATGTAGAACACAGGACACTCACGGCTGCAGCCTCCAGAGGGACATGATCAAGTGCTTCAGTGAAGTGCCAGGCCCTGATCACATTATTTTCCCAGGACACAGCCAGGATAGTGGAAAGGAAACAGGGCCCAGGGTTCAAGGCTTACTAGTCTTGGGCAAGTCTTAACCTTTTGGGGTTCAGTTTCCTCACCTCAAAATTGAGGCTACTACTAGTGACTCTCTCCTAGGGTTGCTGAAAAGAGTAAATGAGATACTAAACATAAAGCACTGTGCCTGGCACACAGTATGTGCTGATAAATGTAAGCTGTTATTATTACCATTATTGGTTTTCCACTGCCTCAGTTCTCTCTGCTGTAAAACAGTGATATTAATACACCATAGGATTGCTATGAGTTTGTGCTAATAAACATTCCAGCCTCCTGATGCAATATCCATTGTCAGGAAAAAAAAAAAAATTGAGAGTCCTCTTTCCGGATCTCTCGTCAGGTGCTGAATTCCCCTCTACCCTACCACATTGTTTGGAAAATGAGTAAGAGCTGATTAAATTCTATTTTGACAATACTGTGAAATAAAAATGATGCATTAGGAATCCATAGATTTCTCTGCACTGTCATTCTGCAAGGGGGTGGGGATAAACGTTGCTGATTCTTCTGCATCATCCACAAAAGTCCCCCCCTCCAACCAAAACACGAAGTCTCACTCAGCTGCACAAAATTCCCATACAATTAATGAATATATAATACAATCACTTTCATGTACACACAACTTCACACACTCTTGCAGACAAATGTTCTACAGCGGAAAACTCACGCATATGTAGAAACTCCACACCCCAAATCGCTCCCCAAAATTCACTACAGCTACCCTGCAAATGCACCCAAATGTTGTCTCCGACAGTGGGCAAAATATGTTCAACAGAAACAGTATAGCACAGAGTCTGGAGTCAAACGCCAGCATTCAAATCCTGAATTTGCAACTCTCTAACTGTATGACCCCAATCTCCAAGTGCCTCGGTTTCCTAACCGGTAAAATGCAGATTATAATAATCATACTCGTTTTGAGGATGGAAGTGGCAATCAAACGAGCTTAATACACGTAAAGAGCTTAGTTCAGCACTTGGAAAGCGCCCAATAAGAGTTATTTTCCTCTTCATTACGTGTGCACACGGCTTCCAAAACTGGTCTCCCACACTATAAACAGACCCACGCCGCACACACACCCTCCAACCCGCGGGTCAGCACACCCAGCACACAGCCCGCCTGCAGTTCCCAGACACGCTTGCCCACTCAGTGCGCACGCGCGCCCACCACCCTCCGCGCAGGTCAGGGATTCCCCACTCGGCCGGACCCGGCCGCCCCTGGAGGTGCCCTGCGCCCGGGGACCTCGGGCGCCGGAGCCCAGGAGACAAGAAACCCAGGCCACCAGTCCGGGCCTGACCCCCCTGCCACGCCCGGTGGACTACCGAGGCTGGGACCGGCCCAGTCCCAGACTCCCTTCCTTTCCATCCCCGCTCCGCCCGGCCGGCTTACCTGAGGGTGGGGACCTGGGGAGACAGCACCCCGCTCTCCGCGTCCAGCCCGAGTCCAGGGACGCGGTAGAGGCCTGGGCCAGTCTCTGGCCCCGCAGCACTGCACAGGACCCCGGGTCGGGGCAAGGGGACAGGGCCGGTGACTAGGAAGTGCTGGGGGCTGGGCCGCCCCACCCCCTGGGAAAGTCCCCAGTGATTGACAGGCCGCTCGCCCAATCACGCTGCGCCATCTGGGCGGGTCCGCAGCCACCGGGGTGGGACGCAGAGAGGTAAACAGGCGCCGTCGGAGCAGGCTGGTTTCTGGGTAGCCTTTGCCGCGGGCTGCAACCTCCGCAGGTCCGGGCAGTCCCTCGCGGCCCTCCCTGCTGCGGAAACTCCGGGCGCCGGAATGAGGCTGGGGCCACCCTGAAAGCCGGAATTTCAGAGTAGAGACGAGCCTAAGAGACCACCCACCCTTTCCTTGCGCCGAGGGGCACAGGGGCCGGAGCCCGGGGTGGGGGGCGGGGGGGACTTGCCAAACGGCATGTAAGCATTTGTAGCTGAGCCAGAGCTAGAGTTCGGGGTCCTAGAGTTCGGTCCAGGGCTCCCCCGGACTTCTTACAGAGCTCACAGAAATTCTGAGGTGAAAGTACCCTTAAAGAATCTCATTGTCACAGCTGACATTTTTTGCGTACTTACTGCTCCAAACTTGGTAAGCACTTTGCATGCTTTATTTATTCAATTCGGTCAGCCACCCTAGTGAGATGGTTTTTATCCCCCACTTTTTTTTAACCATAAATAAATTAATGTACAAGGCGCGTGGAGGTTAGATGACCTCAGTAAGTGGCTGAACCAAGATTGAAACCCAAGTGAGCAAATCCGTAGCCCACTTTCTACACTGTCTACCTATATGTGGGCCAGATCATGCAAACAGGCTGTGAGATTTCCCAGACCAGGAAGGAGCAGTAACTTGGTTTACGCCTGGGAACACTTGTTTTTTTAAGCCCACCATTTTATTTAAAAGAGGGTAAATTTTAATTTCAAAAAGTGTCAAGTCCTAACCTTCGAATATAGGACAGCTCTTCAAATTGGGTTAATATAGCTTTATGAAAAACTTATTCCGAAAGATTCATTTCACCGGAACTATTGAAACCTTAGTCATTGACAGGCCCTCATCCTCAGAAAGGATTTGGGGAACTATTTCATACAGGCCCTCATTTTACAGGAGAGCTCTGTAAATTAACTGTGACTCTGTGTGAAAACACACATACACACACACACACACACACACACACACACACAACCTACGCAACTATATGCCTAATCCAAGAACTCTCCTTTCAGGCTTTGTGACATCCTGGGATGCTTTTAGTTACTTCAAAGGGGTTATCAAAGTCTCAAAACGATATTAATTCTAGTTCATTTTAATTATGAAAATAAGTACACATATTTAGAAGAGAGGGATGTGAACACCAAACAAAGCACCACTGAGTGTGACCAATCACCAGGAGATTACGATCTTGGACTGGTTCATACTGCAGCTCTCAGGCATCACCTCACCCATTTGTGCGCTGCCCCCGCCCGCCCTGTCCGGTTTTCTTCCTGCTCTTGTCTGTAATTCCCAGTTTGCTTTTCCTGGAATGCACTCTTCCTAATCCCAACCAAAGTCCTTCTCATGAACACTGAAATTTACTTTAAAAAATGAAGAGTCTCCAACTGTTTGCATTTTGTTTCCAAACTATTTCAGCTGTTTTTGTAAATGTCTGACCTTAGAGAATTATGCAAATGGTTTCATTCCCCAAAGTGCTGGGTGATTCCTAGAGGTGGGCTTGTTGGACAATGCTCTAGTATGGCACAAAAAGGCCACACAGTCATCTTTTTGCCCGATTCCCTCCTTCTGGATAATTTTTCTTAACAACTGCAATATGTGAGAAGATGCATCTCTTCGAAGTCATGACCATATCCACCTCTTCCATCCATTTCAGTCTGAGTCCTAAACATTCCATGTTAGGGGCCATTGGACCGTTGATCACAATCCCCTATTTGGCAGATGGTAAACTGAGTCCTCAGAGTAGTAAAGAACTTACTTAAGGCCACGCACATGGAGTGGTGAAACCAGGGTTGGAACCCAGGTCCTTGGCTCCCGGTCATATGTGCTCTTTCCACTGCATCATGTTGTCTTTACAGTGTCCTGATTTTTCTTACTTTCTTACAGAAACTCAACACTCATGATGAACGTAGGCCATGGACCTAACTAATGGGGTTCTAACCATTCAACCACTGCCTTCCTGGGTGGCCTCTCTAAGTCTCTGTTCCTCTCTAAAAAATGGAGATAATGATTACCTACCCCTTAGGTGATCATGAGGATAAATGAGATAAAGTAAGTAAAGCCCAAAGCTTGGCACACAGTAGGCATTCAAGAAAAGATAGTGGTTTGTAGATGTGGATTGCATGCATTGAGTAGAACTTCACTGTTAAACCCAGGAATGCAACCTCCCCAGGCTCCATCCCACCATCCACAAACTCTCTGGGACCCTAGCCTCGGGGGGCTAGGCAGGGTAGGAGACGGGCCCCCTAGCCTGGCACCCCCTTCTCCCCCCAGCCCTGGAAGGAAATTTCCAAGCTGGGAAGCTGGGCCTGACACTGAGAACTGAGTGACTTAGTCAGCTGGGAATCTCTTGCTCTTCCAGAGTGAGGACAAGCAGCAGTGCAAAGCCCCACCTGGCAGGAGAATCAAAAGGCCTGTGTGTTGTTTCGTTGTTTCATTTTGTTTTAAGGCAGGCGGTTTCCCAATCTCTTTTCTACCACTCCCCCGCCCCCTTCCACCACCTCCACCAAGGCTGCTCCAAAGTTTCACACCTAAATCCACATTTGAGGGATATGAAACACATACCAAAAAGCCCTCAACCTATAAATTATTTAGCTCTAAATCAAGGGCCAAAAAAGGAGTGAAAGCTGCATATTAAAAACATTAGAAGGTAATATTTATGGCATATTTGCTGTGTGCTAGGTCTGCACTTTCACATATCTCCCAACCAGCCTCTGAGGTCAGAACCATTATCACCCCCACTTCACAGATGAAACTGGGGCTCTGAGGTGTTAGGTGACTTCCACAGGGTCTTCAGCAGCAACAGATCACTGGAACATGAAGATCCCGGTTCTTAATCTCTTCACGCTCTTGAACATTATACTATGGAGTCTTGCCAGCTAGCAAGGCACAGAACTCAAAATGCCAGTCCTTAAAGAGTCCTTAGAAAGGATCAAGCCTTTTTCTTACAGGGATGAAGCCACTGAGGGCCAGGGAGGGCCAGGGACTTGTCACAAGTCTTACAGCAAGTTTGGGATACTACTTAAGTCTCCTGCTCCCGGAGCAATGCTATTTCCACACCTCTCAGTCCTGGAAAACAGAGCTTCTAAGACAAACGAACATGTGCCTCACTCTGATAGGTGAATTAGTGAGTCTGGGCCTTCGCTAGGGGTGATGAGCAGCTAATGAACTAAGAAAGGAGCAGTCCTGGGTCTGGGTCCCTTCCTTAGATCTAGTCCCACATCTCCATAGCCGGAGGCAATCTCAGGAATGGAAAATCCTACAATGGATTCTAGGTGCTTTTTTGGTGTTGGGTGTGTGTGTGTATATGAGAGGGAGATTTCAGTGATAAATGAGAAATGCATGTCAAGCACATGGTGTTGGCTGAAATTGTATTAGGTAATTGTATTTGGGGGTAAAGTGTAAATAAATGAGCAGTCTATGGTCTCTGCTTCCCACCCTAAGCCCCAGAAAGCATTTAGTTCTATCTACATCCCAAATAACTGCATGAGAGGATGGATACAACGGCGCTAAGAAATCCATAACTTTGGGGCTTCCCTGGTGGCGCAGAGGTTAAGAATCTGCCTGCCAATGCAGGGGATACGGATTCGGGCCCTGGTCCGGGAAGATCCCACATGCCGTGGAGCAACTAAGCCCATGTGCCACAACTACTGAAGGCTGCACGCCTAGAGCCCATGCTCTGCAACAAGAGAAGCCACCACAATGAGAAGCCCGCACACTGCAACGAGGAGTAGCCCCACTTGCCACAACTAGAGAAAACCCACGCACAGCGATGAAGACCCAACATAGCCAAAAATAAATAAATAAAAATTTATTTTTTAAAAAAAGAAATCCATAACTTTTCACATTCATTCAGCACTTTAAGGTGAATTAAACCGTTTCATATTAACAGTTTGCCCCACTTCCAAGAGGCATGTCATGCAAGGGTTAGGAGGTGGACTCTGGAGTCTGATAGACCCTGGCTTGGATCACAGTCCTGCCACTTACACCTCACGATGACTCTCCTCCAGTTTCCTCATCAATAACAAGAAAGTTAAAACAGTGCCCAATACACAGGGTAGAAAGAATGAAACGTCACAGAACCTGGCATCAGTGAGAGGCAACAATGATACTTATGATCAGCCCTATAGGGTGGGCAGGGATCATTCATCTACTCTTTCCAGTGAGGACCTCAGGGCCCAGAGCTGTGGAGGAACTTGTCCTAGACTTCACAAAGTGTTCTTGGAAACACCAGGCTTAGAAGGCATTTCTCCAGGGTCTTTCCTGTTTTCCTCTTTTTTCATCCTAACTGTTTCCGCTGCGTCCCTGGGCTTGCCTCTTACTCTAGGCTTTCTAGGGCACCGCTGGAGGAGAGGAAAGGGCAAAGTGACAGTGGGGGAAATTCCCGCCTGTAGCAGACGTGGCCTAGCCAGGCCCCTCCCACAGTTCCTGGGAGCCCCAGGCCAGCTCCTCACCCTCTGGCCTCCCTGTCTCCAGCTCAGAATGTCAAGCAGATCTGAGTTTGGATCCAAGCTTGCCCCTTGTCATCCTCCTGGAAGTGGGAAGAGGTCAGCCAGGCTCAGCCCAGCCCCTGAAGGAGGCAGACCCATGGGAACCAGAGCATTTCCTAATCCTGGGAAGCCCTGACGGTGCTGTTCAGCCTCACCCTAAGTCCTCTCCCATGCACCCTCTTCTAGGGCCCCTCCCACTTCTCCCTCCATTCTTCTCCAGCCCAGAAGCCACTGTGACAGCGACTTGGCCTCCACTCCTTGCCCCTTCTAGCCAGGGACTTCCCTGGGCTGGGCCTCTGACCAGCTTTGGAAAATCTGGACTGACTATGATCAAAGAGGAGGCTGCATCACCACTGTCTGCCAGCACATCACCCACTCCTAGTGCCTCGGGCTCTCTCTGTGTTAAAGGCTCAACCACAGAAAGGTCCAGCTGACCCTGGAGGAGAGCAGGTGGGAGAGCCCTCCAGACGTCCTTTCTCCCCCGTGTTACGGAGGGCCCCAGCCTTCCACCATGTTCCCAAGGGAGGCAGGGCCAGACTCCCACCTGGTCTCTTCCTGTCTAGCTTTAGACCACTGAAGTGCCCAACACATGCCCACACACTCACCCTCAAAAACTCACAGACACATAATCATGTAATGACCCAGACACAGACGCCCACGGACACACTCACACACAAACACATAGACAATGCTCACACGCTTTTGCTCACACATTCGTACACACAGGCACCTCGGGAGACGTGACACACGCTCACAAACGTAGACACACGTTCTCACACATGCACACACACACACCTGCCTTCACACCTGCAAACCTACCTAACCCCTTTTCTTGGGAGAAGGATAAGACAAAAATAGACCTTCCTTCTCCTTCCTTTTGGAAAAATTGGCAGCGACCAGAGAGAAAAAGACTGGCTGAGAAGGCAGAGCAAGAAGAGGAGGGCAGGAAGAGGAAATAAGAAATGCAGGGAGAGACGCAGGAGGAGAACCAGGCCAGGCAAGGAGGTAGAGGCCCAGAGACCAAGCCCTGAGCGGGTGAGGGAGCTGGGCCGGGGCAGCCACAGATCCCAGCTGGCAGGAAAGCGGAGGGGGGCCAGGTGGCTCGTGGCTCAGCCAGGAGGGTCTGGTGGCCCCAGCAGTCTTGTGCGGTGAGTCCTTGCCCTGTCCTGGCTCACGGCCCCCGGGCCGGGTCACTCACCTGGGGAAGGGCAGGGGAGGACGGGGTCTGTGCAGCGGGGCTGCCACCCGAGAAGGCTCCTCAGCTCACTGCGCTTCTGCAGGAAGGAGAGCTGGGCCAGGCTGACTTTTAGGCAGGAGGGGAATTCCCCACAACAGAGACGCAGGCAGCCCCGCAGACTCGACTGAGGCCCATCCCGCCCCCTGGCAGAGCACAGGGCCCTTCTTTGTCAGTTCCCCACCTGTCACTTCCCAGACGGGCTGTCGCTTGCTGTGAATTCCAGGGCAGGGAGGGGGCTCTGGGTAAGAGCCCGCCCCGAAGCCTGATGATTCTGTGGCTGGACTGGGAACTGGCCCAGGGGCAGAGGCAACCCGGCCGGCCCACCCTGCCCCAGCGTCGGTTCTCCCCGAGGACCTCGATCTCTTCCTTTGCCTAAGGTGGGGGGATTCCAGCACCCAGGGTCCTGGCCAAAATCACCAGCCGCCCAGCGCACATCCTCTTGCCCATCCCCCCTCCCCGTTCCTCTCCCATCTGTTTCCACTTAGTTTCTTCTCCACAGGGTAGGAAAAAGCCCACTCCTTCCCTCTGTGCCGGATCTCATTGGGATGTTGAGTGGGGCCTTAGAGACCTACCCACCAATGAGCAGCCCAGCTCTGCGCTAACTCCTGAGGCTCACTTCCCCATCCTGAGCCTCAGTGATCTCCTGCTGTAAAATGGGGATAATGAGTCCTGTTTTGCCCACCTCCTGCGATGGTAATTAAAATAAAATGATAGTTTACAGACATTCTTTGTAAACTATTGACTGCTTTACAAGCGTAAGGTCTCAGTTCATTATCTGCTGAAAAGATGCCTAAGGAGGAGATGGATGGGGACCATCTGGATGAGCTGGCCTTTCTCCATCATTCCCGGTTCTGGAGTTTCATCATTCTTGCACAACATTATAGACCACTGAAGACCTAGGAATGGACAAGTCACACCCACTTTCTGCCCACTCAGAGCTCACAGGCTCTGGGCTGCGCTGTCCAGTACAGTAGCCATTAGCAGTACATGGCTATTTAAATATAAATTCGTTGAAATTAATAAAATTAATAATTCAGTTCCCCAGTAGCACTAGCCACATCGCAAGTGCTAAAGAGCCATGTGTGGCTACCACCTTAGACTGCACATGTACAGAATATTTCCATCACTACAGAAAGTTCTATTGGATAGCTTTGCTCTGGGGGCTACAGGCAAATCAATAGGTAACTACAGTCAAGTATGGCAGAGTTATATTTTGACAGGAGGAATACAAGGAGCTATAGGAGCCAGGACAAGGGAGTGTCTGGTCAGGATTTGGGATCTGGGAAGTCTTCCTAAAGGAAGGGACACTTTGGCTGAGACCCGAAAGTAGCCAAGCAAGAGCATAAGGAAGGGTGTTCTCAGCAAAGGGAATAGAATATGCAAAGAGAAGAGAGAGTACATTCAGGGAACTGAAAATTGTTCACTCTGAGTGGACCATGGAGTTTGAAGCAAGCAAAGGGGAAGTAACAGTGGTGGGTCTGGAGAAATACCCAGGGTCAGATATCAAGAGGCCACATCAGTCCTGGGCAGGGCATTGGGAGGTAGGGGGACAGGGGGTGACGGAGTGGGAGAGCCCACTGACTCTGATCCTCAACTGCTTCTGTGCCCTTCAGATTGGGATTGCCCGGGGAATGCTAGAGACACCTCCTGGCCCAACAGTCTCACTTTACAGATGTGGAAGTAAAGAACAGACAGGGGAAGTGACTTTCCAAGTGAGTTAATCGAGGGACTTCCTGACTCCTAGTCCAGTGCTCTTTCCCACACCACACTCAGTCCCCCAGTTGCACAGGCTGCTTTTTAAATGTTTCAATAGCCACATCTGGCAAGCAGCTACCATACCAAACCGTGCAGAAAGTCCTACAGGACTAATGACACCAGTCCCTGAGCTAGACCAGGCGCAAAGGGTGATACGCTTCCATGCATGTAAACTCTTTTCTCTGCGGGGAGTAAAAATATACCTTCTCACACCCACGTTGTCAGATGCTCCCATCTCTGTCCTCTGATACCAAATTGCAAGGCCTCCCTTACTCATGTCCCCAACAGCTCAGAAACTGGCATTTGGGATGATGGCAGGACTCAGCATCAGGGAGAGAGATCTTGCTCCTGGCTCCCTTTGTGAAGCCCCCTGAGTCAGCCAGAGCCTTCTGTGAAATTGAGGAATGTCCCTCCCTAGAGGAAATGGAGTTTCAGATTCCTCATTAGTATAATGTGTAACTCAGCCCTGATGTTCCGGGATTGTGATATTTCCCCTATACACAGTAGTTTCTCTCCAGAGGCCACAATCATCATAGATCCTCTGTGAATTCACAAAACTCAGCTTAGACTGGGTCCTGCTCCTGGAGTCCTAAATGGTGGAGGGAACTTAAAGGGCTAAGGAGGCTCAGGTAGCTGGACCCACATGAGCTGCAATCTCCAGTTAGAACACTTGGTTTGCGCACCCAGTGGGAAGATTACCTCTGGGCTTTCCCTGCTCAAATGCTGAGAACAATCAGCTTCTCCCACCTTCTCTTCCCCTTCTTCCTTCTTCCAGCCATGGATTTCCTGAAATTGCCTTCCCCGTTCAGGCCAAGGGTTAGACATCAAGGAAGAAGAGGCCCTTGGACTGGGTATCGGAAGGCTTGAGTTTGAGTCCTGGCTCTGCTGTGTGGCCCTGGGCAAGTTCCTTCCCCTCTCTGGTCCTCAGCTTCGCCTTCCATAACATGAAGGAATCAGACTAGATGATTACGAAGCGACCTTCCCTTCTGACACTGTAAGGAAGTCTAAAAGTTCAAAGGAAGGAGGAATCAGAGCAGGCCAAGATGGTCAGGAAATAATAACAGTAATACCTGATACTTAAGATTAACATGTACCAGGCATGGTAGTAAGTGCTCTTCAATGCGTTCTTTTATGCATTCCTCATCAGAACCCTGTGAGATTGGTACTGCGGTTTTACAAAGGAGGAAACTGAGGCTTATAGTGGTTTAAGCCAACAGCTACTAAGTGGCATAGCTGGAGTTCAAACTCAGGTAATTAATGTCTCCAGAGCTTACCTGGGGGAGATGAGAGCTTTGCTGAACTTCAAAAGATGGGTGAGATTTGGATATACAGGGGGAAGCTCTCACAGGCCCACTCCTTTGCTACTTAATTAACCGGACACCCCGCCGCCCACCCCACCCTTAATTTCCTCTCCCACCCTGACGTCTCTGGTCTCGTTGCTGATGTTGTGGGAATAGCATTGAGCCCGTCTCATAATAGTCAATCAATATTTATTTAGCGAATGAATAGATTTGACTCTGTGGGCTTCCTGATTCATCAATTCTGTTGAAAGCTCCCCCAGTGCTATTTGAACCTAGACCAGGACTCTGGGCAGATTTCTGGATCCCACCATAGACCTGAGGTATCAGACTCTCTCGGGGATAGAGCACTAGAGATGGCACTTTAAATAACCTTTCAGGGGTAGTCTTAGTACTTAGCAGTTTGAGAAGCCCAAGCTCCCTAAGCTGGGTCTTCCAACTCCAAAGTGAGAATCACCTGCTCAGATACAGGCAGCCAAGAACTCACTGTCATGAACTAGCGGGAAGTACCAAGTATGCTAGCACTTCTCTGGGTCACCCAAACATCAAATTTGTGACTTTTGCAAAAATGCTTTGAGTCCACAAGCATCCACTAGGTGCTAGGCCCATTGCTGTTGCTGACTCACTATGTGACCTCAATAGAAATTTCCTCTCTCTGTCTCTCACCTTCCTCATTTGTGAAAAGTGGTCAATTCTCTTTGCCCATTTGTAACCAGGGAATAGCTGTGTGCATAGAGGTGTGCCCATTAGGATGATTTCATAAAGAATATCATAGGTGAGGGGTTTGTCAACTTTAGTGTCTGTCAGAATCATCTGATCCATTTGGTCTTGGGTGGGGGCCTTAGATCAGTGTTTCTCAATCCAGGCAGCACAACAGAATCACCTGGGGAGCCTTGTAAAAATACAGATGCCCAGGCCCCAACCCAGAGTAATTACAGCATAATCTCAGGGGGGTGTGGCCTGGGATCGGTATTTAAAAAGCTCCCCAGGACTTCCCTGGTGGCGCAGTGGTTAAGAATCCGCTTGCCAATGCAGGGCACACGGGTTTGAGCCCTGGTTCAGGAAGATCCCACATGCCGTGGAGCAACTATGCCCGTGCACCACAGCTACCGAGCCTGCGCTCTAGAGCCCGCGAACCACAACTACTGAGCCCATGTGCCACAACTATTGAAGCCCGCGTGCCTGGAGTCCATGCTCTGCAGCAAGAGAAGCCACTGCAATAAGACTGCGTGCTGCAACGAAGAGTAGCGCCTGCTCGCCACAACTAGAAAAAGCCCGTGCACAGCAATGAAGACCCAATGCAGCCAAAAATAAATAAAAATAAAATAAATTAATTAAATTTAAAAATAAATAAATAGATAAAAAGCTCCTCAGGTGATTCAAAGTTGTGACCACTGCCCTCAAAGTTCTTTTCTAACAGTTGGTTCTGATGCAGGTGGTCGCAGGACCTCACTGTTTCCTTTGTTTGTACCAGGGAAGGTAGCTTCTCAGTACCAGGGTCAGAGACCAGGAGGAGAACAGATCTTAGCATCTGGAGAGCTCTATCCCTCTTCTGTGGGTCACAGGACATCATACATGGTGGATGTGAAAGGAAAAATTAAAACTCAAACCAAGTCACTACAAGGAGAGGAGGTACATATAATTCTGTCAACACCTGAAAAATGGAATTCAGGGATGCATTTTGCAAAATTGTTGTTTCCAAGGAAACAGAAACAGGGCAGGCGGTATGTAGCAAGAGTCAAAGGAAGAAGATCCAAGGACAAATGTTGCAAGACTGCGATGCTGAAGGAAGTGGTTTCTTAGCATATCAGCTCTGGAACAAAGCTTTGAGATTATCCAGACCAACCCCCTGGCCAGACGGAAGGAGAACCTAAGGCCCAGGGAGGGGGAGGCATGTGCCCAAGGACGAGTTAGCTTTACAATCCAGGCTTTCAGAACACCTCCTGCCTGCTGCCCTTTGTCCCTCAAGCACGTATCACTTCTGCTTTTGTTCCAGATTCCCAGCCCACCCTCTACCCTCACACCCTCCTGGATAGCACCCAGGATCAAAGGATGGGACTAAATCTGTGAGCCTGGATCTACACCGGCCAGATGACAGGGATGAAAGCCAGCGGGAGACTGGGGGGAGCTGGAGAGGAAGGAGCAGTGTCTGATGATGCGGCCTGACCTCAGAAAGGAAGCCTGGTCACCAGGGGGAATTTCCCCGGGTGAGGTCTCATGTCTACGCAAATATTGCACTCCAATTAACCTGGACCCCAAGATGGGAGAGAGGCAGGGGAGAGAGGGGACCCTGGGAGAGACAGGGAATTGGGAAGGCAGGTAATAGGGCCTGAACTTCCCAGGTACCAGGCACTGTGCTAGGCTCTTAATCTCATTTTGTTCCTGAAACATCCTCTGAAGTAGGAAGGTTGGGAGCCTGAGACCCAGTAAGGGGAAGGTACATTTGCCCATGAGAAAGCACAGCACATCTGACCCTGAGGGGAGAGGTCACGACGATGATGGGTCTGGTGTTGTAGCTGCTGACTAAGGTGACAGTAATGGGGCCCAAGTCTGAGAAGTCTGGCAGTTTCGTTTTAGGTTTCCATCTCACTCACCTGGGGAGTTTTATTCTGGAAACAGCGAAAAGGCATCAGGAATGTAGTGACCCTGACTTCCTGTGGGCAAATCCGAGTCCTCAAGTTTTCCCAGGTTCAAGGGTAAGAGGTTGGGAGTGACAGCTGGCGCTGTTAACCCTTTCACCACCATCTTCTTCTAGAACACTCCAAGAGAAGTGGAGAACGGGCTGGAGGCTTTTGAAGGAAAATCTCTCTCTCCCTCCTGCACCTTTACATTTCACTCACCTTGAGGCTCACTTCCTCCAGGAATCCTTTCCCGGGGATTCTGCTCCATTGCAAGGCTGACCCCCCAGCTCCTCCAGGGAGCTGGTCTTGCCTCCCCAGAGCTCAAGGCAGGGTAGTTAGGCCCAAAGTCTGCCCGCCAGACAGCCTGGTTGTTTCTCCTCCTATCGAAGAACAGAACAAAGAATATACACAGGAACAGGCAGGTCACAGGTTCCTGGAGTTGTGTGCTGCACAGCAAGGCTGTGTGCCAGGAAAAGCATGAGCTCACACGTGCCCTAGCGAGTGTGTGTGAAAAGCAAGTTTGGGTGCTTGTGTGAGGCCCTTCCTGTGTGGCCAGCAGTGCATCTGTGGGCAGCGGTGTCTCTCTTTCTATTTGTGACCAACCGTGTTTTGGAGGCCTAATCATTTTTCTCTCTATGGTCAAGAATGTGTGTTTCTGATTCTGGGTATACAGTGTGTGTCCCTGTGGCTGTGTCTGGTGGTGATTTGGAATTGTGTGTGTGTGTGTGTGTGTGTGTGTGTGTGTGTGTGTGTGTGTGTGTGGTAAGTAGTACTTATGGGCTTTGAGTGGATACCCGATGTGTGGGAAAGTGGAAATGGAGATCCCTGGCCCAGCACAGGCTTGGGATCTCTGTGTCATCCCCCGCCCTTCCTGCTCTCCTATCAGGCCCTCCCATCCCCACCCATGGCTATCTCCAGGTAAAGGTCCATGGCCATCTCAGTGGGGTAGCCACTAGGGGGTTCTGGCTACAGCTGGCAGCACTGAAGGCAGGTGGTGGGGCTAGAGGAAGGGGTGGGACCATCCCACAGAATCTGTTAACTGCTAGACACCTGGGCCTGGGGGACAGGCCCATTCCCAGATGGCTCTGGTTGAAGGCCTCCTCAGTCCTCACCTAGCTGAGCGGAGGGCGATGGGATGGCCCGCACCAGGGGCCTTGGCCTCTTCCTGCCTTTAAAGCACTTCCTGCTGCCTCTGGGTTCCCAGGTGATGACACCTGGCTTCACCTCGGCCTCCCTCTCTCGTTCCCCATGGCAGGTCAGGCAGTTTCCTTGGTTTCTTCTTCCCTCTTGTGTCTTTCTTTTCTCCATCTCTGCTTCCCCCTACCCTGGCTCGGGTCCTCATCCCTCCACGTCAGGGGAATAACTGCAAGCCTGTCCGATGGTCTCCCAGCTGCTGGACTGGTCTCCTCCTCCACGCAGGGCCCCAGAGATGGCTTTCTAAAGGATGTCTCTGATCATACTACTCCCATTCCCAGCACATTCAGGGGCTGGCTAGGGCCCAGAGGGAAAGGGCCACAGTCCAGCCCAGACTCTCCGTGACCTTCCCAAATGTTGTCTTCACGCTGGGTGCGGGGCCCAGGACCTCCACGGGCACACCCCGCTGCCTCCAATTCCCACCTCTGTACCTTTACTCAAGTTGTCCCTGCCTGTGACTCTCTCCCTCCTTCAATATGTTTTACTATTGAGAGCTTCTCTACCCATCTTTTGAGGTGCTTCTCACATGCCCTCTTTCCAGGGAGATTTTTTAGGCCTCTCTGTGGTTAATCTGTGGCCTCTGCACTTGGTACCCCTTCCTACTGCGTGTTTGGTTGAATTTTTCTTATAATCTTTCCCGACTTAGCTCTCTGAAGGTAAGGAGAACAGTTGTAGGGACTCAGTTAATCATCAGAGGCTCTTTTTTTTTTTTTGCGGTACGCGGGCCTCTCACTGTTGTGGCCTCTCCCGTTGCGGAGCACAGGCTCCGGACGCGCAGGCTCAGCGGCCATGGCTCACGGGCCCAGCCGCTCCGCGGCATGTGAGATCTTCCGGGTCCGGGGCACGAACCCGCGTCCCCTGCATCGGCAGGCGGACTCTCAACCGCTGCGCCACCAGGGAAGCCCATCATCAGAGGCTCTTGAAAGAGACTCCTCTCTGTCTTTCTCTGCTCTGAAATGGAATCCAGCCTATTTATTAATAACAAAGAGGTGATATTTATTGAGTCTTTGCTGTGTCCTGGACAGTGTCCCCAGAGATAGACATGCATTGCCTTAGTTCATCTTCACAACAACCCTGTGAGATAGAAACCTTGGTTGTTCCCATTTTACACATAAGGACATCAAGGCATAGTGAGGCCAAGCAACTTATCTACTTCTCAGTGGTTGGCTGGCATTCAAATCCAGGCTGGTCTGCCTGCCTCCCTCCCTCCATAGATCTAACTAGGCTCAGTGACAGAACTAGAATTTCCCAATTGCCTAACTGCAGCTCTGAAGATTTACCGCTCTGGGTTCTGAAATTTGGACTGCGCAACTTGACGCTTCTCCCTCCTGTTCTCAGCTCTGCCATCAGGAGGAAGAGGGGGATGTGTCACCCGAGAGAGCAGAGCCGGAATCAGGAGACCCGGGTGCTAGTTGCAGGACTAGCCCTTGCTGACAGCGCGGCCACAGTCTGCTCTCTGGGCCTCGATTTCCAAACTTGGGAAATAAGAGGGTTGGTTTGGATGATCTCTAAGACCATTTCCGGCTCAGTCAACCCATGACGTGCTGTCTTCAGGCAATTGGCGTCACCACTTGGACCCTGAGTTTCCTCGTTAGTAGAATGAGGTGCTCACCCCTGCAAAGCAGCAGAGGATAACTGAGGAGGGGAATCACTCCAGTGGGATCACTCTGGTGACGGTGACTCGCGGCTCTCAGCAAAGCCGGGCACAGCAAGTTATCGGGGTGCTGTAAATAGCCAACAGTTCCCACAATGTTCTCCAACAGCAGGAAATGTGATGGCAGCGATTCCCAAAGAGTCGCTCTCTGCTCAGCTTAAAAGGGCAACCTCCTCCCAACCAGCCACTTCCTTCAGACATTTCCTCCTGGTCCCAAAGACCAAGGTGGGCGCATACCAGTCCAGAGCTGCCGAGAAGCGTTTGCCCCGAGAGAAAAGGCACGGCTCAGGGCAGGAGGGGAGCCGACTCTGGGCTGAAGCCCTCTCAGAGGGGAAGACTGAAGAAAGTGGAAGGACGTGCAGGGTGTTGACAGAAGCACTGGACCGGGGCCAGGACTGCACGGTTCCAGTTTTCTGCCGCTGAAAGGCTATGTGACCCTAGGCCTGCTGCTTCCTCTCTGTGAAGTGACAGTTGTCTGTCTGGCTGAGAGGGAGGTGAGAATTTCTGAGGGTCCCTTCCACACTAGAGCATCATGACCATCCTCCTGTGCTCCCACTTTGAGACAGCAGCGGTCTGGGCTTCTGCTTTCTCTTTCCTTTTAGTTTTAATTTAGTCCCCACCACTTCTCTCCGTTGAACTTTGGCCACAGAAACAACCTCCAGTGTTGTTTAGTACAGTTTTGGAGACGGCTGGATGGGAGGGACACTTGAACATCATCTTTTAAGGATTAGGACCACAACGGTCTAAGTTGTTCTATCTTTAGCATCTTGCATACGGCATGGCACATAGGAGGCATTCAGTACGCATAAGGTGCATGAGTGGATGGATGAATGAATGAATGAGGTGCCTTGGATTCAGAACAGTGGTTACTCCCTCCTCTGCCACAGCTCCAAGAAAAAAGAGGGGTTTGCTCTGCAGGTACCTGGGACTTAGCGCAACTGTTGTAGTAGCCTCCCAACTGGCCACCCTCCCTTCATAGTCTTTCCTTAAATTCAGAGGCTTACCTTCCCCGGCCAAGAACCTCCAAAGGCTCCCCCTGGGTTATGAGATAAAATCCTGACTTACAAGGTCCTCTAAGTGGATGCAAACTCCCATTTCTAATCTCATCTACCTCCCCTCAAAACGCTGAGGGTCTCCCTCCTACTGCTGACCTATCCCAGAATGCAACAACTGAAAATTCAAGTTAACAAGTGAAAACTGCATGTTGAGGGATTAGTGTGGTGTCCGGTACACGGCCAGTGCTCCGTTTGAGCTATCCTTCCTGCTTTCCAGAAATTCTAGAAATTCCTGGTTTCTCCACTTGTGTATTCCCCTCAGCCTCATGAGGTCTTCCCATGGCCTCAGATTCCATCACTCTTTCCTTTCCATCCCCAGCCTATTTTTCCCTCGGAGGTTTTTTTTTTTTTTTTTTGGCTGCGCTGTGTGGCATGAGGGGAATCTCAGTTTCCCGACTAGGGATCAAAACCCGTGCCCCCTGCATTGGGAGCACGGAGTCTTAACCATGGGAGCAGCAAAGTCCCCCCTCGGTGCATACTTTTTTTTTTTTTGTGGGATCTTCCCGGACCGGGGCACGAACCCGTGTCTCCTGCATCGGCAGGCGGACTCTCAACCACTGCGCCACGAGGGAAGCCCCCCACTCGGTGCATACTTTTAAGGCGCTTCCATATTTGTCTTCTGATGCCTCTGTGATGCGCGGCTGACGACTTTTTGAAAACAAAGCTCAAGGAAACGTCTTGGGAGCCACCTCCCGGCTTCTACAATGGGGCCTGGCTCAGGGCAGGTAGTGCTGGCAGCTGACTCCGAGCCAGATGGCCCCAAACTTCTTTTTTTTTTTTTTTTTTTTTGGTTTAGTTTTTTTGGTGGTACGCGGGCCTCTCACTGTTGTGGCCTCTCCCGTTGCGGAGCACAGGCTCCGGAAGCGCAGGCTCACCGGCCACGGCTCATGGGCCCAGCCGCTCTGCAGCATGTGGGATCTTCCTGGACCGGGGCACGAACCCGTGTCTCCTGCATCGGCAGGCAGACTCTCAACCACTGCGCCACCAGGGAAGCCCGGCCCCAAACTTCTACGAATCATTTCATTTACCCCACAAAGGCTGTGCCATAGGTAGGACTGGGACCTGTCTTACAAACGAGGAAACTGAGGGTCACAGAGATAACATGATCACAGCCAGTTAGTGGCAAAGGTCTGACTCCACAGCTCTGAACCACTGTGTTAATTTATCGTCGGTAACAGTTCAATTAAGTTGGGCAAAGAGTCAAACAAGCTCTCGGCTGACCCTCATGGGGGTTTGGGCTCACAGCGTGGTAGAGGGAAGGAAGTGGGGAAGACACAAGGTAAACTGCCTGACTTTCAGACTCATTACATCAGAGATGAAGAAAGGGCTCTTCGAGACTGTTAGGTCCACCCCCTCACTGTACAAATGGAGTCACTGAGGCCCAGTGAGGGCAGGGGCTGGTCCAAGGTCACACAAGACCAGACTCGGGACTTCCCTGGCGGTCTGGTGGTTAAGACTGCGCTTCCATTGCCAGGGGGCATGGGTTTGATCCCTCGTCGGGGAACTAAGATCCCGCATGCCATGCACAAAGCAGCCAAAAAATAAATAAATAAATAAGAAAAAAAGAAAAGAAAATAGACCAGACGCAGCACATTTCCCAACGTCCCCACGCCATTCCCTGCTCAGCAGCTACAACAAACACACGCTGAACTGCAGGAGAGGGCAGGTCAGCCGGGCCAGGGAGCAGAGCCCTCCAGCCAGTAGGCACCCACATGCCATGGTCACTGGATAACTTTAAATCCGTGGTCGCTAGATAACTTTAGATCTGAGTCCCAGAGCAGAAGCAGAGCTGGGGGAAGGGAGATGGAGAAAGTGCAGCTGACCTCCCGTTGATCACTGATCTTCACAAACTGGAAGCTTTCCACAGGCCTCCCCAGATCACGATCACATCTGGTGCCCCTGAAGAGTTCAAAAGAGGAAGTCTGGGCTCGGATGTCATGGATGAAGCGTGCACAGAGAAACATCCTGGTAGCAGAGGGAGGAGAGCGGACGCGAGACCCAGACCCGGCTGCGCCAGCCTTCCCAGGCTGACCTGAGCTCAGACCCTCATTTGGGATTCCCAGGAAGGGATGGGAAGATAGAAAGTCACTCCTGGGCAGGTTAACACCTCAGCTCTAATGGCAACAATCTGGGCTTGCAGGTTCTAGATCAAAACCACAGATCCCTCTTGGAAATGTATTTATGTGTCTGTATGTCTCTTTTTATTTAAAGAGAGAAGAAATGGAAAGGGAATGATTTGGAGGCACATCCTAGAATGTCAATGTTAGAAAGCCAAGATCTTTTTGTCGAACTCTCTCATTTTGTAGCCAAGAACAAGGAGACTCAGGGAGGGAAAGAGACTGCTGCAAGGTCATAAAGCAAGTGTGTGGCGGATACAAATCTGAACACAGGTATTTGGACTCCTGGTTCAGCGGTCTAGCACAATAACCGGGACAGAGGTGGTGGTGAAACGGTGGGAGGACTGTCAGTTGGCCCGAAGATATTTCTTCCTCCCCCACCGCCCCCAGAACTGGCACCTGCCACCACACCCCACCGTGCAAAGCACACACATCACTCGCTTCACGTTCAGAGCCTCAGAATGTTTTTGGCTTCGACAAAGCCCAAACCAGGGCAGGGACTGTGACAAGGGACGGAAGCTGGGAAGGCAGGAGGAGGAAGATGGGGAGAGGAGGTGGACGGGATCAATGGCTACGGTTCTTCAGCCACTCAGACGTGAGTAGGAGTGACCATGCCACGCCCTTACTGGCTAGTGGGAGTGGGAGCTTTTCCTAAACCCCAGTTGAAGACAAGAGCCCACCCTGGCCCCTCCCCCCACCCCTGTCCCTTTTTTAGTCTCTGAAGCTGGAGCATCAGGCTGGGTCGTGGCGGGGGGATGACCACTTCTTAGCAGAGGTGCCCGCCAACGCCGGCGGTCCTAATCCTTGCCTCCACAGACAGCCAGCAAGGCCTTCAGGAAGTGACCGGAGGTGTCGCCCTGGCAGGGACAGAGGGAGAGCAGAGTGAGTGAAACAATCTTGATGGCCTCAAGGCCCCCTCCTCCCAGCCGCTGGCAGCCTGGATGTCTCCCTAGTACGTAAATGTGACCATGTCCCTTCGGTGGCTCCCCATCATCCTCAGGAAAATGTCCAAGCTCTAGGCCTGGCTTCAAGGTCTTGTGTGGTCTGACCCTCATGAAGCTCTGTGGCTTCACCTCCCCCCTTCCTTCCAGGAGCATCTTGGTCATCTTACTACCTACATACCTACCATTGCTCCACCCAGCACGCCCTCTACGCTGCCCCCAAATCCTGTCTGCCATCAGATGCCCCCTCCTCTGTGAAGTGTTCCTGCCTCTATTCTTGTCTCCTCCCATGGCTGCCTTGCACCCTGCTAACCCTCCCCCCACGGCCATTAACACAAGTGTTACGGCAGTGGTCCCCAAACTTTTTGGCACCGGGGACGGTTTCGTGGAAGACAATTTTCCCACGAACCATGGTGGGGGGCGAGGGGAGGGGATGGTTCAGCGGGATTGCGAGCGATGGGGAGCGACAGGTGAAGCTTCACTTGCTCACCCGCCACTCACCTCCTGCTGTGCGGCCTTGTTCCTAAGAGCCCGCGGACCAGTACCGATCCGCGGCCCAGGATTGGGGACCCCTGTGTTACGGGATTCCTTATTTGAACAAACATTATCGAGCACTTACTGGGTAACAGGCCCTTGCAAGAATTTATGTGACCATCATTGGATTTATGTTGTATTGTCTGGCATACGACAGGGCTATGCGGGGGAGGGAACAGATTTTCTCCCTCTTTTTAGGGGGCTCCTGTCATTTTTATATTTTTTGTTTCTGTAATTTTTGATATATGATTAAAAATAATATATCAGGACTTCCCTGGTGGCGCACTGGTTAAGAATCCGCCTGCCACTGCATGGGACACGGGTTTGAGCCCTGGTCCGGGAAGATCCCGCATGCCATGGAGCAACTAAGCCCGTGGCCACAACGACTGAGTCTGCACTCTAGAGCCTGCGAGCCAAAACTACTGAGCCCACGTGCCACAACTACCGAAGCTTGCGTGCCTGGAGCCCGTGCTCCACAACAAGAGAAGCCACCGCACCACAACGAAGAGTAGCCCCCGTTTGCCACAACTAGAGAAAGCCCAAGGGCAGCAACAAAGACCCAACACAGCCAAAAGTAAGTAAGTAAGTAAATAAATAAATAAAGTTATGTATTAAAAAAAGAGAGGAACTTTCCTCTTAAAAAAAAAAATCATTGTTGTAAACAATTCAAATCAAAGGATTATACAATAAAAGTCTCCCCCCTACCCCAACCCCTAACTTCCTAAATCAAGAGGTAGCCACTGTTGTATTTACTTGTGTGATTTTCTAGCAATGCTTTTCCATATGCATATACAAATATGTATATATGTATAACGTCCCTTTTCTGCAGAGCATTCATACTATTCTGGGCCATAATTTTTGACTTAGAGAAGATCCCAAATCAGCACATAGAGCCTCCTCATGCTTTTTCACGGCTGTACTGTACTCTATCATATGGATGCACTGTAATTTATTTAACCGGTTCTGTATGAAGGGCTTCCAATCCTTTGCTACTATAAAAGAACGCTGGCATAAATATTCCCATACGTGTCTTTGAGAACACGTGTGGCTACGTCCGTAGGATAAATTCCTACAAGTAGAATTATCAAGTCCAAAGTATATGCATTTAAAATTTTGAAACTGCCAAACTACCCTTTAAAGATGTGCTACCAATTTACATCACAAGGAGACATCAGCTCATACCTGTCAGAATGGCTATTATCAAAAAGACAACAAATAACAAGTGGTGAAGATGTGGGGAAAAGGGAACCCTCTTGCACTGTTGGTGGGAATGTAAATTGGTGCAGCCACTATGGAGAACAGTATGGAGGTTCCTCAGAAAATTAAAAATAGAACAAACGCCGAAGGTGAGCTGAGCCGGGGCCAAGCCGAGGCCAAGCAGTCCCGCCTCAGACACCACCCAGCCGCCCATCACGGGTGCAACGCGTGGAGCGAGAGCAGCGGCGGCGGTCGCAGGGCGGAGCCCCGCGGAGCTGCCTGGACGCGGATGCCGCTGTGATCGCCCGTCCCGGCCCCGCCGAGCAAGAGCTGTTCCCGGACAAGATATGAGAAATGAGTGGTGGAAGTCGAAGAATAAAGTTGTTGGGAATCCTGATGATGGTAAATGTCTTCATTTATTTGATTGTGGAAGTCTCCAAAAGCAGTAGCCAAGAAAAAGATGGAAGAGGGGAATTAATAATACCCAAAGAAAAGCTCTGGAAGATATCTGACCCTCCCAAGGCATATTGGAACAGGGAACAAGAGAAGCTGAACAGGAGGTACAATCCCATTTTGAACATGTTAGCCAACCAGACAGGGGAAGCATAAGGATTTTCCAACATAAGCCATCTGAATTATGGTGAACCTGACCTGAGGGTCACATCAGTAGTTTCAGGTTTCGACAGTTTGCCAGACAGATTTAAAGACTTTCTGTTGTATTTGAGATGTTGAAATTATTCACTGCTTATAGATCAACCAGGTAAGTGTGCAAAGCAGCCCTTCTTATTGCTGGCGATTAAGTCCCTTACTTCACATTTCGATAGAAGGCAAGTGATTTGGGAATCTTGGGGCAAAGAAACCAATGTGGGGAACCAAACAGTGGTGCGAGTCTTCTTACTGGGCCAGACCCCCGCAGGGGACAACCATCCTGACCTTTCAGATGAGCTGAAATTTGAGAGTGAGAAGCACCAAGACATTCTTATGTGGAAATACAGAGACACCCTCTTCAATTTATCTCTGAAAGAAGTACTCCTTCTCAGGTGGGTGAGCACTTCCTGCCCAAATGCTGAGTTCAAGGGCGATGATGACGTTTTTGTGAACACCCGTCACATCCTGAATCACTTGAATAGCTTATCCAAGAACAAAGCCAAAGATTTGTTTATAGGTGATGTGATTCCCAGTGCTGGACCTCGTCAGGATAAGAAACTGAAGTACTACGTCCCGGAAGTTCTTTACACTGGCGTCTACCCGCCTTATGCAGGGGGAGGTGGATTCCTCTACTCCAGCCACCTGGCTCTGAGGCTAGTGTAACTGGCCAGGTCCAGCCACCTGGCTCTGAGGCCAGTGTAACTGGCCAGGTCCTTCTCTACCCCATCGATGCTGTTTATACTGGAATGTGCCTTCAGAAACTTGGCCTCATTCCAGAGAAACACAAAGGCTTCAGGACATTTGATATAGAAGAGAAAAACAGGAATAACATTTGCTCCTATGTAGGTTTGATGTTGGTACATAGTAGAAAACCTCAAGAGATGATTGATATTTGGTCTCGGTTGCAAAATGCTTATTTAAGTTGCTAAATTATGTACAAACTAAATTTTGCATAGAAAGATGTATCTCGAATAGTTCCCATGTTATGTTCTCTCACATTAGAGGTAATTTCTATGTAATACCATCAAAATTGCCTTTATGAGTAGTATCCATATGAGGGTCTCTAAACCTTTCAGTGTAGTACTTTCTGAAGAGGGAAAGCAGAAGATCCTAGTTTTTTTGTAGGATATGACAGGACGAATGGTTCTGACCCTTCCTGCTGGCTAGTGGTCATTGTTTTCTAACTTGTCCCCCTTGTCATCTGAAATCATGTTTCTGGAATTTGATCGTGTTATCTTTGTTTTATTTTTGTTTTGCTCTCATATGATGATAACCCTATTTCCCATTATAATGAGTGAACTATCTGTGATTTAGGTATTCACAAACCTATTGGCTACAAAGACACTGTTATATATGACTCAGTGCTTTCTGTGAAATGGAATAACATTTTCATGAAATTTGGATGAATTTTTAAAAATTGTCTAGAAAAATTTGACTTCTTTCAAAATTTCCTGCCGCTACAACATTTCCTTGTGTTAATCTAATCAATCAATTTTGCAAAATGGGAATCACTGTGTGACATCCATCCAGTTTATCTTGTTATGGTCTTATGGTCATAATAAGGAGGAGGCTTAACTATCTTGTATTTCGTTTGCTGGGTGGTATCGTGATAGTTCTCTCTTTTTCAGTATTTGAAAATAATGAGTATGATTCCATAATCTTCAAACTGAAGATTGAATTGACCCTGGCAACCATATTGTGTTTATGATTTTTCATTGTGAACCGGGAAAGCGTATGTAACTTTTGAACTTTAAGTGAAAAGACTGAAGTGGCAGACCTTTTTATCAGTGGTTTGTCAGTTTAAAACTGCAGAATTCTATTCTTGCCATATGGTTATGTGTTGCTTATACAAAATTATTATCCTGAGTAGTGACTACTTTCCTGTCTCAGTGTAGAAGTGCCTGTGTTTTTATTTATTGTTCAGATCAAATACCAAAACATTTTCTTAAATATATTTTGTGTAATATTTTATTTGTATACAGTGTTGTTGATGAATTATTTAACTAGAGCATGGTATTTTAAGTAGTAAGTATAACATATGTTAGATAAAGTTAACTGTCATTTTTGAATTAAAAAAAAATTTTTTTGGGGGGGGGATATGAACTAGAATTCTGCCAAACTGTTGCTTATATATACTGTCTTGTAACATGCTTTCTTGAGATATTTTTGTGTTACAGATATGAAGATTCTTACCAGATGTGATACTGGGGACTGTAAGAAGATAGAAATAAAGTCACCATATTTTTAATTGTCATGTGAAGAAAAAAATTAAAAATAGAACTACCATATGACTCAGCAATTTCAATCCTGGGTATTTATCCAAAGAAAACAAAAATAGTTAGAAAAGATATATGCATTCCTATGTTCAGAGCAGCACTATTTACAATAGCTAAGATATGGAAGCAACCCAAGTGCCCATCCATTGATGAATGGATAAAGAAGATGTGGTACATACATACAATGGAATATTACTCAGCCATAAAAAAATGAAATGTTTGCCATATGTTCACTTAGAACATATGCTAAGTGAAATAAGTAAGAAAGAGAAAGAGAAATACTGTATGGTTTCACTTATACTCAGAATCTAACGAACAAAATAAATGAACATAAGAAAGAAAGGAACAGAGTCATAGATACAGAGAGCAAATAGGTGGTTGCCAGAGGAGAGCTGGTAGGGGGAGGAAAGAAAAAGGTGAGGGAGATTAGAGGCACAAGCTTCCAGTTGCAAAATAAATGGGTCATGGGTATGAAATGTACAGCGCGGGGAGTACAGTCAATAACTACTATCTTTGTATGGTGACACGTTGTAACTAGACTTATGGTGATCATTCTGAAATGCATAGAAAAAAATCACTATGTTGTATAACAGGAACTAACCTAGTGCTGTAGGTCAATTATACTTCAAAAACAAACAAACATACAAACAAACTCAGAAACAGAGATCAGATTTGTGTTTACCAGAGGTAGGGGGTGGGGGAGGGGCAACTGGATGAAGGCGGTCAAAAGGCACAAACTATAAGACAGATAAGTATTAGGAATGTAATGTACAACATGATAAATATAATTAACACCGCTGTATGTTATATATAAAAGTTAAGAGAGTAAATCCTAAGAGTTCTCATCACACACACACAAAAATGTACTATTTCTTTAATTTTGCATCTATACAAGATGGATGTTCACTGAAGTTATTGTGATAAGCGCTCCATGATGTATCTAAGTCAACTCATCATGCTGTACACCTTAAACTTATATAATGCTATATGTCAATTATATCTCAATAAAACTGGAAGAAAAAAATAATGAAGATGTGCTACCAAGTTACATTTACACCAAGTCTGTATGAGACTGCCTGTGAGCTTCCTCATGGTCTTGTCAACCAAGTATAGCATCAAACTTTAAGAAGAAATGGGCTTCATAAATGAAAAAAGTCAGATATAAAAAATCACATATTACATGATTCCACTTACATGAGATAATCAGAAAAGGCAAATCCATAGAGACAGAAAGTCACTTGTAGGTTGCCTAGGGCTGGGGGTGGATATAGGTAAACAGGTACAAGGGACATCAGTGGGGTGATGAAAATGTTCTAACACTGGATTGTGGTGAAGGCTGTACAACTCATTAACTTTACTAAAAATTACTGATGCCCTTAAACGAGTAAATATCATAAAATTTATGATACTTAAATTACACTTCAATAAAATTGCTTTTAAAAAGCCAAAAAAAAAAGCTCTTTTTTTTTTTTGCGGTACGTGGGCCTCTCACCATTGTGGCCTCTCCCATTGCGGAGCACAGGCTCTGGACACGCAGGCTCCGCGGCCATGGCTCACGGGCCCAGCCGCTCCGCGGCATGTGGGATCTTCCCAGACCGGGGCACGAACCCGTGTCCCCTGCATCGGCAGGCGGATTCTCAACCACCACACCACCAGGGAAGCCCCAAGACTCTTGTTTTATTTGGAAATCTTTATAAGCCTTTGATCCATCCATCTGAAATCTATTTTGGTATAAAGAGTGAGGCAGGTCTCCTCTCATTTAGCAATGTCTTGGCTGTTCTAAGAGGTAACATTCTGGGAATAAAAAGGACTTCTAATTTATGTTCAAGCATCTGACACTCACCGCTCCCCCACTGACCTCTCACCCCGCCCCTCACCTCAATGGCTTGGTGGAGAGACTTGTCATATTTCTCAATGAACTCCCACCGGATGTTGAGCAGGTCGATCTCACTCCGGGAGACCATGATCCTGGTGAGGGTCTTCTCCTCTGTGCCAGCACCCTGGTGGAGCCAGGTGACAGGGAGAAACACAGGGCAGGAGGAGAAACGGGGTTAGGTCAGGCAGGAACTCATGGGTGTCCCTCTGCCTCTCTCCCTTTTCCCTCCAAAACCAGGATGGGACATCCTGCCCCTCTCTTCCACAAACAGTCCTGACTCAAACTCCCCTGTGCCAGGACTGGCCAGACAGAGGCAAGAACAGCCTGTATGAGTTGAAGAGTGTGCCCCCCAAATTCATGTCCACCTAGAACCTTACAAGGTGATCTAATATGGATATAGGGTCTTAGCACATGTAATTAGTTGAGGATATACTGCATTTGGGTGAGCCCTAGATCCAATGACTGGTGTCCTTACAGGAAGAGGACACATGGACATACACACAGATAAAGATAGAGACTGGAGGGGCTCATGCTTAAGTCAGGAAACACCAGGATTCCAGACGCCCACCCGAAGCTAGGAGAAAGGCATGGGAGAGTTTCCCCCTCAGGGCCTCCAAAAGGAACCAGTCCTACCAACACCTTCATTTTGGACTTCTGGCCTCTAGAATCGTGAAAGAATACATTTCTGTTGTCACTTAATTTGGGACAGCAGCCCTGAGAAACTAATACAGGGCCCAAGGAGCAGACACAGGACACAGAATACATGGGCAGCCAAGGCCCACCTCTGCTCCCCAAGGAGCTCTGAACGCCAGCTGAGGAATCAGAGCCGGCACATGGCGGGGGCTCAAGAGATGGCTGTCATGTTTGTGGACAGCAGGCTGACAGGGCTCTCAGGCTCACTCCCACCAGACTGCCTGCGCAGGCTCTGTCAGCAGCTGAGACTCCACTTGCTGGGCTGAGAGGGTGGCCAGAGTGGCTTGGGTTTTCAGGAAGCCAGGGCTAGTCCCAGAGCTGAGCACTTGCTTCCTTTCGTGATCGTTGGTCATAGGAGACACTGTGTCATCTGCTACAATGTGAGCTCCAAGGGGCAGAGACTGTCCTTTTCAGCCCTGAGTCCCCAGAATAAGTTTCTCAACATTGGCGCCTGGGACCAGATCGTTCTTTGTTGAGGGGATCTGTCCTGTACGTTGTAGGATGTTTAGCAGCGTCCCTGCTCTCTACCCACCAGATGCAAAAAGCAACACTCCCCAAGTTGTGACAACCGAAATGAGTCTGAACGTTGTCACGTGTTTCCCGGGGGGCAACGTAACCCCGGGTTGAGAACTACCCTCCTAGAACCAGGCACGAGGCAGATGCTGCTACATACCAAATGGGTGGAAACAAACCCAAGTCCTGATCCAGGGGATGGCGCACGTCTGTGTTTGTGGGGGCAGAAGTGCTCGAAGGGAAACAGACAGACAGGTCAGTCTTCTTACCTTCATAGATTTGTAAAGTTTGTCGGCAAAGAAGAGAGGCTTATTCTTGACACTTTGAACTGGTAGGAAGAGGAAAGAGATGCAGGGAACTTGGTCAGAGGAGATGTGCCCAGACCATGGGCTGCTACTGCTGCTAGAGAAGTAGCATCTCCTCTATCCGCAACCTGGGCCCAGGATCGTTGCCAACGCCAGGGTCATATCCAGGGCCTGACACTTTCACTCCCGCTTCCTGACGCTGCCTCCTCTGTCTCATCCCTAGACCTGGCTCTCACTGGGTTGCAACTCGCTTCCTGCTAAGGTGCTTGCAGCTAACTAAGGCTAGTAGAGGACTCAAAGGGAAGAAACCACTCGTGAACCCAAGGTACAGGGCCTCAAACTTGTAAGGGCATCAGAATCAAAGAAGAACTTGTTTAGAACTCAGGTTTTGGGCTCTACCCTAGAGACCCAGATTCAAGAAATATTTCAAGCAGAAGTTCTCGAAGTATAGCTCCCGCAAGGCATCCACATCACCTGGGAGCTTGGTAGATACGCACATTCTCGTGCCCCATCCGAGATGTGCTGAATCTGCAACTCGGAAGGTGGGTGACCAACTCATCCCACTTTTCCTGGGACATTGCTGGTTTTAGCACAAACCCAGATGGTTGGTCACTCCATTCTGGTGCAGCCTAATGTTTGAGAACTACTGATTGAAATATGCCAAAGAATGTCTGTCAGTATAATTTAGGGCACGGTGCCAACCCCACGGGGGCAGGAGGGTGTCTCAGATAGCTTAAGGAGGAGGAATCAGGCGCCAGGGCCAGAAAGCCAGAATGACTCTGGATATAAAAGTGTCTCTATCGGGAAGGCAGGGGGCGAGAGACTGGAGCTGTGCATCCCAAGGGCACAGTCATGCAGGAGACAGGCCTGTACCCTCCCCTGCAGCAGGCTCGGGAACCGTGGGAAAGATCACATTACATACCGACCTTCCCAGGTCCTTATGTAGCTCCCTACCACCTCCCAGACAAACCCTAAGCTCCTTGGCCTGAAAATCAAAGTTCCTGCCTGCCTCTGCTCTCTCATTGCCTCTGTTGCCCATTCTCTGAACATTCTGTGAATTCCTTTGTGCCTCTGTCCTCCTGGTAAGGAGAAGTCTGCTGTCTGCCTTCTACTACTTTACCTCCCGAATCCACATCCCCAGTCCCATCACCTCCCCCAAGGAGCCTGCCCTGACTCGGAGCCTGGGGCTCAGTCAGTGTGGTTAAGGAGCAGATTGGGCAGGAACTTCCATCCTCTGCAAACGTACCCGAAAACCTTCCCCAGAACCTGAAGCCCGCCACCTGCCTCAGAGGACCCCGGGGCCTGCCGTGGGATGGAATGAGGTGGAGTGGTGTGTCGATATGCACACTCGTGCACACGCGCATACACATGGTCTAGGTGGGAGGAGAGAGGACAGAGGGAGAAACACGAGGAAAGCGAGGTCTAGATGTGTCTCCATAGACCAATTACTCTGGTGATTAATCCTAGCGTGAGCTTTGGGCTCGGGCGGCCTCTGGTGTGAGTCCTGCCTCCACCAGTGACATGTAACCTTTCTGAACCTCAGTGTCTCACTTTGTAAAATAAGCAGATAAAAGCACCTCGTAAGGATTCAACCAAAGCTGTGTGCAACTGGCTTCACACAGTGCCTGGCAGGAAATAATACTAGAAGCTAACGTTCATCCAGTGCATTCTATGTGCCGGGGGCAATGCTTTTAAGTGTTGTATAATTAACTCATTTAAATCTGTGTACTATGATCACATCCACTTTACAGAGGAGGAAAACTGAGGCACGGGGTTTCTGTGACTTGCCAATGGATATAACTGTACAGATAGTAAGTGGCACCGCTGGGACTCTACCTGGATTCATTATGCTATTCTGCCTCCTAGGTATTGTTCCAGGTGGTAAAGACCCAGTGAAAGTTAAATGATAACATCACAACAATAACACCTCTGCTCCATCTGTTCTAAAACACCTTTTCCTCGAATTTGAAGTCCCTGAAATCAAGATGCATCCTGTAATTGATGGCAATTATGTAAAAACCTTCCACTGACACCTCCAGGTAAGATGAAAAAAAAATGTGCATCAATACAATGCATTCTGTAGTCATAAATAAGATACTGCTAATCACTAATACTAATAAAAACAAGTTTGACTTTTGCTCGTATCTACTCATCCGTTTATACACATGGAGAAATTGAGATCCAAAAGGGAAAGACTTCTTCAAAGACAAGAACTCAAATTACACAATAAGAGAGTAACCAAAGAGATCCAGGTGCTGGGAGGAGGGAAAGGTGTGTGTGTGTGTGTGTGTGTGTGTGTGTGTGTGTGTGTGTACGTACACACCCAAGTCCTGCAGGACACTGCACCCCGTGTGTGTGTGTGTGTGTGTGTGTGTGTGTGTGTGTGTGTACGTACACACCCAAGTCCTGCAGGACACTGCACCCCCTACCCAGCCTGGCCATCACCCTCCCAGCCACCTCCCCAGAGAGCACTGTTTCCTCATCCTGCCCTGCAACCCAGAACAAGTTCTTGTGTTATCCTGCCAATCACACATAGGCAGAGCCCAAGAAGTGGCAGTGCTTATTTTCCAGTACTAGTAGCTTAGGAAACTATAGAGGCCACACCCATCCAGTGAATCTGGCCATGTTCCCTGTGCCCCCCAGCCCTTTCCCTTGGTCCCCACCAGTTACCGATGGCCACAAACACATCTCTGACATCCCCGGACATCCCCTTCTTGATGGTGTGCTCCACGTCATAGTTGGTCATCTTGACGAACTCCTGGAAGACTGGCCCCAAGAGAAGCCCCGGAGGTGGGAGGTGAGCTTTGACTCAGAGGAAGGGGGGAAGATCACCCCTCCCCAACCCACCCAGCAGCAGCAGGTATGGCTGCAGCCCAGACCTAAATGCATTGGTCAGGACTGCTGTGGAAGGGATGTTCTGACCTCAGGGCTGCCTTGAGCTCAGAGCCAAATCTCTATCAAGTCAGACAGTGCCCCAGAGCTTTGGACAAGTTCCAGGAACCCAGGCATGGGTAGCAGAAGGAGCACGTGTCCTATTCACAGCTCTGCCACAAGCTCATCAAGTTGACCTGGGGTGAACCCCTCCACCTTTCTGGGCCTCCCCTTCCTCCTGGATAGAGGTTTGTTTTGTTTGTTTGTTTGTTCGCTGTGCTGAGGCATGTGGGATCTCAGTTCCCTGACCAGGGATCGAACCCGTGTCCCCTGCAGTGGAAGCGTGGAGTCTTTACCACTGGACCACCAGGGAAGTCGGGATAGAGACTCATGTAAGTAATCACAATGATAACACTAAGGAAGTTACCAGGTGCTAAGTGCTTTTTGTGTATTTATTTTTTGTACCCTCACAACAGTCATGTGAGGTAGAATTAAAATCCTTAATTTATAGGTAAGGGAAGTAAGGCACAGATATTCAGTAACTTGCCCAGGGTCACACAACTGATAAGTGGGAGATCTGAATGAAGGCATTCCAGCTCCCAAGTCCGTTCTTTTAGTCACCGTGCTAAAGCACTTTTACTGGCAAGTGCCAGGCATATGCGTGTCAAAACGTCCATGTCTTAGTGGTAAGGGCACTTCATCATCACCTAATGTCAGGGCCACCACATACGGGTGTGCCCTGTGCACGTGGCAGCCTGGTGTGTGTACATGGTCCTTGTGTCATTATCACCCCTCACCGCCTTGCTCCTGGCAGACGTTACCAAAGAATCATGACACAGAACCTTCGAATCCTCAACGCAGCATTCTAGGCAGCCACTACCAATCCACTGGAGTTGGCCTTGGAGGGAAAAGCCACCTGCCATCTCTTATCCCAGGCATCCCACATGCTTCCCAAAGGAGGTGAAGAGAGCTGGCCCGAGGCTGAATGATGCCGTTAGCAGCAGAGCCAGGACTAGACCTGGCTCCCGGTCCCCATTGGCCACCACACTCCCTTGCTGGGGTAAGGAGTGGGTGCGTGGGCAACTGGCTCCTATTGTCAAGACTAGGGGGTCTTCCTGCTGACTTGGGAGGGGGAGGGAGTCAGGCCTCACCTCTCCGGAGGTGCTGATAGCTACGCGTGCAGAGGATCATCATGAAACGTGTCTCCAGGGAAGATCTGTCTCCACTGGGCGTGTCTGCTATTTCCTGCAGAGCCCAGGTCGGGGAGAGAATTTGAGAGGGAAGACACGAGAAAGCCTCGTTTGTTATTCACTTTCATGTCTGCCTGGGCCGAGGGCAGTTAGAAGCTGGGCTAACTCAGCCACCCAAGGAGGCTGACGTTGGCCCCTTCCTTCTTCCTCGGGCTCCACATCCCCGCTCCAGTTCCCAGAGACCCCGTGGACTCACCCAGAGGAGCTGAGCACAGAGCACTTCCACCCTGGCCTCAGGGTCACGGGACTGGGCCCAGGGGAGGGGCAAACAGGCACTGGGCATGGAGACTCAGAGTTCTCCTTCCATCTTTAAACCCCTCTGAAAGCCCCTCTGGGGAAGTGTGTCTGTGCACGTGTGCAAGGAAAAATGGCCCAGCCAGTGTTTCCCCAAGTGGGGTAAACAGGCAAACATATTTTTACACATCACATATGTAGGCTTCCACAGTGATCTTCTAGCCAGCTATCAGTTCTATTTACATCGATATGAAATTTCCTTTAAAATAACTCATTTTGGGTTAAAATAAAAAGAGTCCATTTAAAGAAAATTATTCACATCTGGTGGTATGTAGCACAAATCAGGCAGATGGTGAGTGGTGAAGTTTTGGGAAACACTCGCCTGGCCCATATGTCACCCACCGGGGTTCTGTGGAGGCCCTGAAGGGGAGAGAGAGAACCTGGGGGGCACGCCCCCAAATCACTGCCTGACTCTGCCCCTCAGCTCCGCCCAGAGGCACAGCCAGACTCAGACCTTTAAAATCCACGTGAAGAACCGGGCACTCACCAAGATCTCAGCAGCCACCTGAGAGCAAGGAGGAGACAGGAGAGAGAGGGGGGAAGGCAAGAGTCAGAGGAGGCCCGGAGAGGGGGCCCTGGGGTGCAGGTGAGGGAGCCTGGCTCAGGGTGGCAGAGGTCCCACAGTTGGGGGCAGGGAAGGGGCTGGGAGGAGGCACCTTCCCCTGACCTTTGGGCTGGAGCTCAAAATGAGGACAGGTCTGGGAATTCACGATGAAAAGTGTTTACTGGAGGGGTAAGAGGAGGGCACAGGACAGGACACTCTACCCCTCACTCCTGGCAACCTAGGGCGACTCCTCAGAGCCACCGAGAAGTTCGACGTGAGACGTGCCCTGTTTCCTACAACTTTTACCACACTCGGAGTTGAAGGGTCCTTAGGAGACCTGTCATTTACCCCCTCATGTTACAGACAGGAGACAGGAAAGCTGAGGCCTGGAGGGGACGTGCAGCCGATCAGGTGGGAAGATGCCAGCTGTTCACGTCATCTTACAAGGGTGAATTTTCATCATCACGTTATGCTGAACACAAAATTGTGAGGTTAGGACACTACGTTGTTAGGCAAATAGCTGTGACTCGCAGGGCCTGGGAACAGAATAGAGCCAGTCCTGTGGTACCCCAGGCTGAGTTCTGCCTTTTCTTTTTTTCCCGAAACTCTGCCAACTACTTTATTCTATTGGGCAGACTGAAATCATCCTCTTTATAAACATCTCAATAGACTTAGGCTTTAGAAACCTTTGCATTAAATAAGTTTGTAATGTCTATCAAAATTCAAAATGCACACACCGCTTGATCGAGCGACTACACGTTGCTAGGAATTTCTCTTACAAATAAACCAGCAGAAGTCTTTGGAGATATCGTTCACTGTAATAGAGAAAAACTGGAAACCATCACTAGGTCACTTGTTAAACAGGCAATGGTTCATTTAGTAATGGAAATCCACGCAGCGAGTAAAAAGAATCAGACTGGTCTGCAGGGCTGATAAGGAGAGAGTTTCCATTTAAATTAAGCAGAAAAGTAAAGTACAGCATGCTGTGTATAAGTGTTCCTTTTACCTAGATGAGAAAAGATAAATGTATGCTCACTCTTACATATTTACTAGGAAGTCGTGCTAGAGGGGTAGTCAAGATACTGTTGACAGCGGTTACCTTCAAGGAGAAGGACGGGGGGGAAGAGCTTTTGCATTTTGTTTTACTTTTCCTGAAATTTTATGTTTACATTTCCTCAACATGCAAATACGTTAAATTTTTTTTTTTTAAGTCAAATAGGAGTTATCAGAGCTACTAGGATTATGGGATGCTTCTGGTTTTTATTTACACTTTTCCATATTAAAAACAACCTGGTTGCACCTTGAGGACATTATGCTCAGTGAAATAAGCCAGTTACAAAAGGACAAATACTGTATGATTGCAAATATATGAGGTCCCTAGAGTAGTCAACTTCATGGAGACAGAAAGCAGAATGGTGGTTGCCAGGGGCTGGGGGGAAGGGGAGTAGGTAGTTGCTGTTTAATGGGTACAGAGTTTCAGTTTTGCAAGATGAAGAGATCAGTGGGTGCGTGGTGGAGATGGCCGCACAACAGCGTGAATGTACTTAATGCCAATGAACCGTACACTTCAGAAAGGTGAAGATGGTAAACTGTACAATGTATTACGTGTATTTTACCACAGGTTTTTTTTTAAAGTTATGCTAAAAAGTCTAGTATTGCTATTAAAAAGAGGGAGATGTTTAAAAAATTAAACAAAATGGAATCTAAAGTGTCAAAGATTCTTTACTTATTTGGATGAGAAGAACCCCCAGATGTATTTGTTTTTTCAAAGCACTTTAAGACTATCATATTTGTAATATGAAAAATGCAGTGGGTGACTACAATAATTTTCCAGATATTCAACACAAAAGCTTTTCCTCATTAGCTGAGCCACTTCATGCCAAAATTAATCTCCAAAAGTTAGAGTTACCACGTGACCCAGCAATTCTACTCGTAGACATACACCCAAGAGAAATGAAAACATACGTGCACATGAAAACTTGTACACGTATGTTTATGGTAGCATTATTCATAATAGCTAAAAAGTAGAAACAACCCAAATGTCTATTAGCTGATGAATGGAGGTTAAAAAAGTAATATATCTATACAATGAAATATTATTTGGCAATGGAAAGGAATAAAGTACTGATATATACTATGATATGGACAAACTGTGAAAATATTACAATAAAGTGAAAGAAAGTAGCCACAAAGGGCCATATATTGTAGGATTCCATTTATATGAAATGTCCAGAATAGGTAAATCTATATAGGCAGAAAGTAGATTAGTGGTTGCCTAGGGCTGGGGGGTTGGGAGGAAATGAGAGGAACTGCAATATGTACTGGGTTTCTTTTTAGGGTGATGAAATGTTCTAAAATTACTGTGGTGATGGTTGCACAAGTCTGTGAAGACACTAGCAACCACCGAATTGTATTCTTTAAATGGGTCAATAGATAGTATGCAAATTATATTTCAATAAAGCTGTTATATTAAAAAATAACCTGGAAATTGAATTATCTAAAAATGGCCACAATTCTTCATTTCACTCTGGGTCTATAATAATTAGATTATTTACATGATTTACTGCTCACACTGGAACACTGAGAGTAAAGGGCAAGCTATTTGCAATACTGTGGGGCAACAGGTAAACACTGGCCATATGTCACCTGATCATAACAGACCCAGATTTCCAAGAGCTTGAGGTTGTTCTCGATGCCCAGAGTGAGAGCCTGGGAAGGAGGAGGTGTAAAACCAGCAAGCACACACCGTCAAGCACTAATGTCATTATTTTTCTGGGGGACCTTGGCTCTGCATGTGAAATGCCTTCAATTTTTGTATACATTTTCCTCCAGCATTCCCAATTCACCTCTAGAAATCTATTCTAAGGAAAAAAATCATGAATGTGATGAGAGATGGTTACCAGGGAGAGGGCTTTTTAAAAGAAGTTTGGTAGATTCTTAAGTATTTAGCCATTAAATGATGCTATTGATTTTTAAAAAATATGTTACCGTATTCACAGAATACTCATTTTTAACTGTTATAAATCAGGAATCCATTTTTATAAATACATAAAAAGACAACTAGAATAATATATTATAAAATATTAACAATAGCTATTATTAGTAGTAGGTTATGGGGTTTTGGTTTTGCTTGTCTATTTTCTAAAGTTTCTACAAAATAATGTATTACTTGAGAAACAAAATATTTCTAGCTATAAGGAAATGAGTCCACATTAAGATCAGGGTCTAGCAACTGTGAATCTGGAGAAGCAGCTGAGTTGGGCGGGGTCTGGCTCTGGCTCCCTTGGTTGACTCCACCCAGGTTCTCTCTCCCGGCTTCTCGCCTGAAAAGTAGCTGCCAGCGAGGCCCACCATTGCCCCCTGCTGGCAGCAACTAGAAGCATAGCCTCCTAGGCGGACCAGGCACCAAGTAGAATTCCCCGGAGGATGAATTTCAGGGTGATGGATGGATTTGGGTTGAGCTTTCAGGAGAAAGCCAGGTTCAAAGACCCTTAACGGCACAATGGGGCTGCTCACAGCAGTACTTAATAAATACCTGCTGAATGAGGGGATGAAATGTGGTCTCAGCAAGCCAGTCTAGTGGGGGGCTTTCCTAGACTGGGTTCCCAGGCTAGCCCCCCTAAACATATCTATAACACATTTGGAATACCTTATCTGAATGGAACCCTGCAGCTTCTGACAACTGTATTCCAAACAAGGGGCAGGAAAACCAGATACCAGCAGCTACCTGGTTTGGAAGCTGCAGGGAAATTACTATACTGGGTCCTGGAGGATATTAAATGGTATTAAGTGCAGGTTTTGGAGCCAGGCAAGCCTGGCTTAAAATCACACCTTGGCCACTTACAAACTGTATCCTTGGATAGGTAAGGGGCTTCATTTTTCCTCCAGTAAGAAAATGGGGTCATACCAAAGTATGAAATAGCCTCAGCGTCACACTCAGTACACACTGTAATAGTTCTGTAGTTGTCGGGCTACAGCTACAGATTCTTCAGCTCAGAGGGTGCTGTAACATTTCACATCCCTGTTGGTAGAATTCAGAACAGGGCTGCTGCCCTGACTCCCAGTCTATCAGGGCTCTTTTCAACCCACCAACTGTAAAAGAAGGGGGCTGGAAACACTGGCTGTGGTATCTATGCCTGACCCCTGGACCTGGGCCGGGCCAGAGGATGCCGGGAACAAGGCTCAGGTGAGTGGGGACAGTGCAGATGGCCCAACAGGGACTCCCCATCCATGGCGACCCAGGGGAACAATGGATTTGGGGTTGTCCAGCCTCCATGAAAAGCCATCTCCAGACCTCAAGCTCATCAGCCTTAGAAGCAGGGTAGCAGCAGAGCATCCAGGAGACCCTATAGAACCCCCTGCCCCCCTATTCACTCAACAACAGATATATATTGAGTACCAACCATGTGCCACTTTGGATACATCAGTGAGCAAAACAAAGACCCCAGCCCTCGATGAACTCCCTTTCTAGGTCTCCCAGGACATTCCCTTCGACTTGGTCACATTTTATGGATAATAAACTGAGACCTTTAGCACTCAGGCCCCCTTCCCAGCAAGCTCCCAGACCAGCACCCTCTGGGTCAATTCCACCTGGGCCACTGATTTGCTGTGTGACTTTCAGAAGCCATTCACGCTCTCAGGGCCTCCATTTTCCAACTGTAACATGAGGGGCCTGACCTGGACAATCCATAGGTTCCTTCTAGCTCTGAGGGTCTAGGGCTCGAGCTCTACTCTTCACATAGGAAATGTCAGTAGAATCAGCACCACCCTCCCAAGCCTCTCTCTGAAAGTTCTGGAAAGTGTCCTAGTCTCACTTCTAAGGGTGGAGAGGTGCAGAAGCCAAAAGTCTAAGTGTAGCCGGTCACACCAGCCATGTCCTGCCAGATGCCTTCCCCACTCCCAGATAGCCAGGGCCTGGCATGGACAGATGTCAGCTGGGCAGGGGATGGGGTGGGGTGTCTCACCTGGGCATCTTCCCGCACCCGGTCCCGATCTTCTCCTCCCTCCTCACGGTTCCCCTGTAGCAGGACAAGTAAGAAAGTTCAGCCTCCAAACATCCACCCTCTCTGTCCCTCAGTAGCCACAGGACTTTGCTCAGCCACTCACCTCTCTGAATCCTCTCCCTCATGTGTAACATGGGGACAATAAACCTGCCTTCATAAGGTAGGCAGTCATGAGCATTAACACAAACATTGGGAAGGCGCTTAGCCCAATGCCTGACTCAGACACACTGAGCTTGCCATAACTGTGCATCAGGGCCTGGCGCCTGGGTTGCGAGAATTCAAGAGATGGTAACAGAAGCTCTTGGATGATGACACAGGGAAAGGTCACCTACATGGCTTTGTCCTGTCAGCTGGGGGCCCAAAAAGCCAGGTTGAGGGCAATCAGGGAAGGCTGCCTGGAGAAGGGGGCACTAAGCCAGCTTTGAAAAGTGAACAATGGAGAAGGCATTGCACAAGTAGTAACTGCCTCGGTGGTAAGACTCTGAGGAGGCAGCAGGGGAAGACATCCTCTCCTCATCAGGAGTGGGCTCCTAACTCCCTGCTCTTCCCTGCAGCAGCCCTTCCCCCACTCCCAGGGCCCCAGAGGACCAAGCAGGCCTGGGGCCGTGAATTCACACACCGTGGCCAGAGAGATGAGGATCCTCTTGAAAAGGCCGGACGTGTCTGAGCTCAGATCATCTTCCAGGGACTTGTGATAGTCTGAGACAGAGAAAGGAGGTGTGGGCACCTGCTGGCCAAGAAGGACATGGGATGGGGAAGGGGTCCTAGAAGGGCAGACTGAAGTCAGAGCAGTGCTGGCGGGGTGGTGGAGATGAAGGAGTTTGTAGTTGGCTCTTGGGGGCATCCAGCTACCCTCCTGTTGATTTTGACAGTGATGTGCCCATCGGTCCGTCATCTCCCTCTGCTCCTGTCCCTGCTGAGGGCTCAGTGCCTCTCCCCCCTCCCATACAACAGCCTCTCTGTCTTCACTCTCTTTCCTACCTTCGCTTCTGCATGGTAGTTGCTGGACACAAAAGCACAGCTCTGATCATGTCACTTCCCTGCTCAAAGACTCTACCATTTTAAAGCTGCTCAGAAGAGAAAATGCTTAAAACGTTTTTGACTGACACGCAAGGTTCTTCAGGATAATATGGGATCATTTGTTAAAAATTTATTAAAAATTTCAAGACGGTGACAGCAAAGCATGTAACCAGGCACAGGGCCTTCTGAATGTGGGGCCCTGTGTGACTGCACAGGCCAAACGCCCATGAAGCCACCCTCTCTCTCCAGTGGCCTGGGTGCTCTCTCTCCCACTCCCAGTCAAACCCTCTTCTACCTCCAGGCCTCTGTCCTGCTGGGACTCCGTCTGGGGCACCTTTTTCCCAGACACAGGGCTGGGCACACCCAACGGGCTTATCAAAGCCTAGTGGCCTGAGAGGAGGGAGATGGGGCAGGGCTGTAGGGTGAGGCCAGGAGCTGGGGGACCTGCTCTTCCCCCCACACCTCCCAGAGGCACTGGCCCCAGGCCTCCCACACTCACCCTCCTTATAGGCCTCATTGATGGCACGGATTTCGGCGTTGGTCCGAGTGGCCAGGATTTCGATGAGAGCCTTTTCGTCTGTGCCGGCTCCCTAGAAGGTCAAGGCAAAGAGGATCTGAACCACAGCCCCGACCCCCATACAGAGGCCCGACGGGCCCAGGTCAAAGAGACCCCTGCTCCAAGAAACCACGCAGGAGGTCAATGCTCAGACCAAGCCTTCCCTAATTTTCTTTTTACCCTCAGATGTGGCCCCCAGACCAGACCTTGGCACGATCAAGGGACCATACTAGCTCGTAAAGATTTCCAGAACCTCCCATGAGAAGTGCTTTGGACCGAAAATTTTAAAAAGAAAAGAATATACAGGATATGGGTGTGTGTGTGTGTATAAAAATGCTTATATGCATACATATCTGAATATAAATATTTATATCTAAGTACATAAAAAGGACAGAGGACATGCACCACAGTGTAACAGTGATTGCGGTCTCCGGGTGGGTGAGGGATCACAGATGATTTTTATTTTCTTCTTTTTTGCTCTGTGTATGTTTTCCCAAGCTTTCATGGTGAACACATATTTGTCAGAAGAAAAAAAAAAAGTTCCGTGCTTTAAGGAAAACAACAAGCTACATTTGTTTACATTTGGATTTGATGGATGATACATGGACTGAGGCAGCTGAGGAACCCATTATTCTAAGGTCTCCACTTTGGGGGAGGGAAGGGAGGCAGTTAGGACTGGTTGACTGACGGATTCAAATATCTATTAAACACCCATTATGTGCCAGACACTGTGCAAGCTGCTGGGGAAATGGCTATAAAAAAAGGTAAGACGTGTCTCTGTCCTGGGCGGTTACTGCCCAGTGGTCAATTGGTCTCTGGGTTCTCTGACCTGAAGGAAAGCTTCAACAGTCTCTTTATTAAAAGCTGGTGTGTGATGAGGACAGCCTTATCCTCAGAGTATTCTGAGACCCATGGTCTAGCCCCATCCTTCTCCTAATTCCACGTTTTTAAGTCATTCATTTTTTTGTCCAGGAATTTGAAAAGGACAATAATCTCAATTTGCTTTGCCCGGGGAATGTCTGCTCTCCTCTTAATCCTTAAGGAGCCGAAAACTCTAGTGGTTTCATGTGGTTGTCAAGTCAGGCACTCGAATCAGAAGACTTGATCCGAATTCCAGCTCTGCTACTTCCTAGTGCTATGACTTTAACCAAGTAACTTAAGCTCTGAGCCTCAGCTTCCTCATCTGTAAAATGGGGACAAAAGAGAAGCCTTGCCTTGTGGGTTGATGAGACAGGGAACTGAGCTAAGACACTGAGCCCAGGATAGGTGTGGGAGGGGCTCTACCAAGGAGTTACACCCAACACACCTGGGCTTGGGAGGAGTGCCTGTGTCCCCCACAGCACCCACAGAGACTGGACCCTACTCCCTTGGTGCCCACACCTTACCTCCATGGCTTTCTTCAACTGCTTGGCATCATAATGGGCCGGTGGCATCATGAGCCCCAGAATCAGCCTCGCCAGGTCTCCAGAGAGCTCAGACTTCAGGTCAGCCATCAAGTCCTGCAGAGAGCAGAGCCAAGGTCATGCCAACATCAGCACTTGCCCACATGTGACTTGGAACAGGGAGGAGACATGGAAGGAGGAGACGGGGGCTCCACGTGGATGCAGGGATCGTGGGAGCCTGTGTCTGTCTTGGCTGACGTTGGGTTCACTGTTTTGAGGAAGCCAAAGAGGGTGGGGGAAGAAAACCAAGCTGGAGGAAGACCTGCTTGTTCTCCTTGGAGGCAGGAGACAGAGAAGGAAAGGGGGCAGTGCCATTTCCATCCTGGGGAAACTGGTCAGCCAAAACTAGATGCCACTAACACAACTCATATCCCTGATCGAAGCTCTGAGTGGAGCCAGTCACACACGTGTTGCTGACCACAAGGAACCCGGGGTGCAGTGGGAGGGAGAGGTGTGTGTGCAGGCAGCCCAAATCCAGTGCTGGAGACACTCCAAGAACACGTGGCCACGCGGGGCGGGGGTGGGTGCCACTGCCGTGAAGACCCAGGTGCAGAGCTGGCTGTGACAGGCCGAGCTCCCTCCAAGAAGCAGCGTGGACGCGGGGCCCAGGGCCCAGGATGACGCCCTTACCCGGCCGAAGTGAGACTTGAAGGTCTGGCGGATCTGCTGCCGTTGGGCGTTGCTGCGGTGCGCGATGATGTCAATGATGGTGTCCTCGTCCGTTCCTGAGTCCCCAGAACCACAGTTCAGAGGAAGGCCTTGGCCCAGCTCCCCCATCTCCCCCAGTGATGGGCCCCATCCACTTTTGTCAGGGTAGAGGCCAAGATAGGCAGTCTTATGCCCCCAAGTCCCCGCAGGAGCCTTGCTTCTGGCCCAAGACACTAACTTCCCCTGGATTCCTTCTGCACTTCTTTCTGCTGTGTCACTCGTTGAGGAAACAAAGACCCCTGGGGGAGCAGAGAGCACTGGGTGGAGAGCCAGGGCTTCTGAGTTCTAGTCCCAGCTCTGGCAATGGCCATCCCCTTGGACAAGTCCCCTCCTCTTCTGTTTCACATGAAGAGCTGGAGGGGTTACTAAGGGATCCTTCCAACCTGACAACCTAAGTCCTTTTGGGGACCCTGCGTCCTTTCTCTGTAACGTCCTGAAAGCTGGACCCCAAGTCCCTCTAACCACAGCAGGTTGACTCTGGAAGGCATCAGGGTACCATTTCCTGCCCCTCAGATCAATGCCATCAACCTCAGACCT
This sequence comes from Delphinapterus leucas, assembly GCF_059928025.1. NCBI lineage: Eukaryota > Metazoa > Chordata > Mammalia > Artiodactyla > Monodontidae > Delphinapterus > Delphinapterus leucas. Next base: position 128,474,259 of record NC_143131.1, read on the forward strand.
GGCACAGGACTCTGTCTTTATTATTTATTAATTTTTTAAGGACTCTATCTTTCAAGAGCATTTTTACCCCTGTCATCTTACAGTCCTAGATATGCTTGGTAGATATTATTACTCCCATGAGACAAATGAAAATGAGGCCCAGAAGGTAAAAGACTTCGCCCAAGGTCCCCTGGGAGGTGCTGTTAGACAGATGGGGGAGAAAAGGCAATGGAAGCCAAGCCTAGATGCTCTGTCCCCGCTGGCCTTCCTGAGGACAGGCCACCCACCCACAGGTGGTTCTTCTCATCTAAGCCAAACGGAGGCCTGGATGTGGGCAACCAGCAGGAGGTGTTCCCACGCCAGAAATGGCCTCTTGGGTTACAGGGTCCACATCCCTTATTTTATGCATGGAGATACTGAGACGCCCAGGTGGGTTACGGGACTTGCCCAAAGTCACACACTGAGTCCGCAGCAAAGCCAGAGAAAAACCCAGCCTTATCGCCTAGTACTTTTTTCTCTACCAGGGCCTGGGAGCACCTTGGTCTCTGGGAATGTTCCTTACAAACGCCCTCACTCCCCTCCTCCCTAGACCTAGGGAGCTGGAGGCTCCAGGGTGGTGGAGACTCAAAGCAAATAAAGTGCTCGTCATCCTGCAGATCCCAGTCTGAGGCCTCAGCTCTTGCCCCTGCCAGGCCCATTGCCAGACCTGCCACCCCTGCTGCTCCAGAGGCCAACCGGGTCCCTTTCACGTGCCCCTTACCAAGTCCCTTCATGGCTTTCCGCAGGGCTTTGGCATCTGTGTCAGGGTTAAAGTCACCAGCTGGGCGCACAGTTCCTTTCACCTGCAAGAAGCAGAAAGTGACTCGGCAGGTGCCTGGAGGCCCCCCGGGGGCCAGGCCAAGAGAGGAGCATGCGAGGGAGGGGAGGCTCTTTCCCCATGAGCCCCAAACCAAGCAGCTTGGGGGGAAAGAGGCGGGGGTGAAGGCACAGCAGACAGACCCCTGCCCTAGAGCTGAGAGAGGGAGGAGAGCGACAGACCCAGGCCTGGGAGCAGGTCAAGTGCTGTCAGGGGAAGAGAGGCCGGGCTCCTGCCCCAGGAGTCAGCTCTGGCCCAGCTGCACTGGAGCCCAGTCCCTCGGAACCCTGCCCTGTTGCCAAGGTCTTTTTGCCTCTTAGAGAAATGCTCTCCCTGAAAAGGCAACTGAAATGTTCTGAAATACCAGAACAGAGTTGCCCAAATTTCAGTCACTCCTGAATGACTTCATAATGTTTTCTATATTTGTGTACACCCTATGTTATTTCTTAATATTTTAACTTAATTCAGCTTCTTTTTTGTTTTATTTAAATGCATTCATTTTGAAGTGTATTTAAATATGCCTAAAGGGCAAGGATTTTGGTCCATTTCGTTCTTTGATATACCCCAAGAGCCTGCAGCAGTGCCTGACACAGGGGTAAGCTCTCAAAAAAAATTTGCTCAATGAATTAATGAATGAAAATAATTTTATATCACTATCATGAATAGAAAGTTGGTGTCATGTGCCATAAACTGATAATAATCCATGAAAATAAATGTCATAAAAACAAAACACGTTTTCAAATACCACCCAATTTAACAAGACACCATTGCTTGCCAGAAGCTGTGAACCTGAAGCTAGCTCTCTCAGCTCTTTGTGAAAAGGGGAAATTAGCGACTATGGCAACGACGTGGCACCAAACTGAGACTCCTTCTTTGACATTAACAATAAGGTTGATGAAAGTGAAGTGGAGCAGCTTTCTCACTATGTGGAGTCAGTGTTATTTAATGCCATGGAGGTCCCCCTCCCCAGAAGAAAAACGCAATTCATTTCTCATGTGACTTAACATCATTTGTGATGACAAGCTCTTGCCTTATGACTGGGGAAACGCCGTCCCATAACATCAGAGCACAGGAGCCCTTGGAGGGCATCCAGACTGCCATGACTAACAGCCTCGTCTGAGAGATGGAGACAGAGAGAGGTGGGGACCCGCCAAAGGTAGCTAGCCAGTGAGTAATAGAGTCCTAGGTTCCAAATATTTTCGTAGGGGCCAAGTGCTACCAGTCCCTGGATGCGTTTGCCCTGAGTACTTCTGTGAAACCTTTCCTTCTTGCCCTGTGTGGACCCTGGGTCTGAGGATGGTCAGGATGACCAAGAATCCCCCAGTGCACCCAGGGGTGCCCAGCTGTTCTCAGTTTTCATGCCTCCAAAACCCAACTGTCGGACCCAGGATGGGATAGGCCCCGCTACTGAACCAACCGGGTCTCCATTTGGCAAGGTCTGTTAGTAGTTAGTGGGGCAGAACACCTCCCAGCATGTGAGAGGTGAACGCAGGAATCAGATGCCAACACCAGAGTGCCCACCCACCCATCCATCACTCCGCGGAGAACAGGAAGCTTCAAGACGTGAGACTCAATGTCTCGGGTTGGCCACCAGGGGGCAGCTGGGTGCCAACTAGAGCAGCAGGAAGGTGCGAGCAGAAGAGTGGAAACTGTGGTCAAGAGGTCAAGCAGGCGGGGTGGGGGGAGGGTCTGACCTCTACTCGGGCCACTGCACTAAGTTCCCACATCTGATAGGCCACCTGCGCTGCCTCCGGGAAGAACTTGCCAGCAGCACTGGAACGGAGGGTGTTAGGGAGAGGACAGGAGGGAAGGTCATCGTGGGCAACACTCACACACACAACACACACGCGCGCGCGCACACACACACGCACACACACTCATGCACACACACTTGAAGTAAATCCATCTGGCTTTCCCTTCTCTGCAGCCTGGGCCTCACCCATTCACCATAGCCCTCCCTCCACCTCTGAGAACCTTCTACCCTCTCTTGCGACACCCCCCCCCCCACCATGCTGGCTCTGAGCAGCAGCCTTCCTGGCGCCAGGCCCCACGCAGGAGATGATTTCTCTAGTCCCTCAACCTCCCCTTTCCTCTTTATAATGTGAGTGACTTCTATCCAAGTCTCCCCTCTCAGACACGTCCATGACCAGCTTAGGGCCACGCCATCTCTACCTCTCCTTCTGCCAAGCACCCCGGTTTATTAGTTGCCAGGTAAACATCTGCTGAACTGAATCAGCCCCTAAGGCGCTTAACAAAGGTAAACGGGAGGCTCTCGTATTCCCTACTTAACTGCATCATTAGAAGCCCCAGAGAAGGGAAATCAGAGTACCTGTAGTTCCTTTCCTAGCACCCAAATCTGGTCAAGTCATGCCCCAATTTAACGCCTCCAACGGCTGGTTCTCTGCTACCCTTAGGTGAGGTTCGTGTGCCAGGAAGAGGCCCCAGACGCTGCCCACCTCTCAGCCTCATCTCTCCCCAGCATGCTACAGAAGTGCGACCTCAGTTACATAAATGAACCAGGCTGTGCCTTCTCCTCTCTAGGCCCTCTCTCCACCCCAAACACTCTCCCTCCAGGCCCTGTCTTCACCTCTTCACCCTCCTCCTTGCATCTCAGCCTCATTACCTCCAGGAGCCTCCCCGCCCTGTCTGGCATAGTGCACCCTCTGAGGGCTCTCAGAGGCTCGTATACTTCCCCATCAGTACGTACACCCCGGTCTGTATGCTTTTCTAGGCCGGAGGCATCATCACTGTGCTTCCCCTCAACGCCTGCACATGGAGAGTACTTAATACAGAGGTACTGAATACACAAGTAGTCAGAGCAGGCATCTGTATTTTCTCCATTTAAAAGATGATGAAACCGAGAAGCACCTGTGAAGAAAGTAGCAGGGCCTAGACCCTCATATCCTGATTCCTGGTCCACACCCCCAGGCTGACTTCCAAGTTCACAGGAGTAGACGTCTCCATGTATGGGAGACCACACTCATGGGCACATACATGGACACGCAGACTTTCACCTGTGTGGTGCTCTGACCTTCGGGGAATCCCCAAGCCCATCCAATCCATCATCCATCCATCCATCCACCCATCCATCCAGATGAGGCCAAGAGAATCCTGACCGGCCACGACTGCGGCCTCGCCCGAGGCCACGCCCTCCAGCCCTCGGCCAGGAGGTCACTTACTCATCATCCCCCCCACACAGCTTCAGCAGAGTCTTCTTGTACTCGCCAGAGGTGTCGTTCTGGGGAGAAAGACAGAGAAAGGTTACCTCTCACTCAGCCCTGGGATCCTCTCAGACAAGGAGGGGAGGTTCTCCCCCAAACAGGGGGAGGCTGTCCACGTATTCACAGCAGCCCTGACTCTCCTCCTGTCTGGAGGTGGCTGAGGCCAAAAAGTGGTGTGCTGGTAAGTAGTAACAACTGGCTCTCTAGGAAACAAAGAAAAAAAAGCCCTGATTTGTAGCATTTGCCAATTTCCATGGTGTAAATACCTCCAATGGACAATTCCAAGCTACCGATATGCCTTTACTGAACGTGGAATTAAGAAGAGATGCCTTCCCCAGACAGCTGGCCTCAGCACACCCCTGCCACCAGATGATCCCCAGCCATGCTCTCCCACATGAAATAGTCCATAAAATAGGGCTCCCTGAGCAAAAACATTGGGAGTGCCAAAACCAAACAAACAAATGTACATTTGATAGACACGGCATATTCTACATCCCTCTTGGAGCCTCATAATGGACATACTAAAGTGAAGGCTGTGAGAAGTGCTGAGGTAAAGAAGCTGACTTATCTTTGCTTATTCTACTTTTTCCCAAACGTTTTCCATGGGACATTTTTGCACACGATGCCTATACAATTCCTATTTAGAAATACACTTTGGGGGGCTTCCCTGGTGGCGCAGTGGTTAAGAATCCGCCTGCCAATGTAGGGGACACGGGTTCGATCCCTGGTCCGGGAAGACCCCACATACCGCGGAGCAACTGAGCCCATGTGCCACAACTACTGAGCCTGTGCTCTAGGACCCGTAAGCCACAACTACTGAAGCCCACATGCCTAGAGCCCATGCTCTGCAACAAGAGAAGCCACCGCAATGAGAAGCCCGAGCACCGCAACGAAGAATAGGCCCCGCTCACTGCAACTAGAGAAAGCCTGAGTGCAGCAACAAAGACCCTATGCAACCAAAAATCAGTAAATCAATAAATAAATTTATAAAGAAAAAAAAAAAGAAACACACTTTGGGGAGCTCAGCTTGAACTCAGAAAGCTTTATCCCACTCACGTAAAACAAGGAGAACTCAACCAGTTCTGCATCTGTCTCCTGTCTCCAGTCTCGTGGGCTGGACAGCCCAGAGTCATCGCCTGGCCCAGGGCCAACACGTCCCAAATAAACCCTCCTTTGTGTTCTTCAGTGCCTCCTGCTGCCTTCAGGAGGCTGACCTCTCACTGCCCTAGGGATGGAGTCCTCAGCCTGGATTCAACTTCATGCTCTTCATGGCCCCGCCCTGCCTTCCTCTAAAGAGGTGCCTCATGTCTTACAAGCACCCTGGACATCTGCTCCTCTGCTGAGCTGCCTTAAATTTCCTGAAGGTGCCACAGGCTGAGGCTCCTGGAATCCCCATGAGATGCCCAGCTTTCCAAGACAGTGCCTTTTCTCTTGGGAGAGCTCCCCAGCCCTCTCTGTACCCCCGTGAGCACCTCACCTTGATCATGCTGTACAGGGACTTTTCATATTTCGTCCGGAATATCTCCCGGACATCGAGTATGTCCAGCTCACTGCGGGAGACCATGATACGGATCAGGGTGTTGTCACGAGTCCCCAGCCCCTGCAGGACAAGCGGGTTTGGGGGACGGGGAGTTGAGAGGGGGCTGGAGTGCTGACAGCCCCCAGCTCAACTGAAAATACAACTTTTTGAGATAAAATGTTAAAATTAAGAACGAAAGAAGCAAATTGCCAATCCCTCCAAAGCTCCCTGTGTGTCCCTCCTGCTTTTATCTCCTTCCTCCCCTGACCTCATGTCATTCCCATCCTTGATACCCTCATAATTTTACCTAACTTTGTAACTCTAAGCAATACGTGGTTTAGGTTTGCACATTTTGGAACTCTGTAAATACACCCCTATGCATTTATTTGTCCATGATGTTCCTGATGGACACTGGGTTGTTTCTAGTTCTTTCATAATATGGACAACACTGCTATGAACGTTCTTATGAACACATCATACAGGCAAACGTCTCTGCGGGGTCCAGCTGTCCAGCTCACTCTGGCGCTGAAAGACAGAGGATGGGCTACAGGCCACTTGTCCTTGTGGGATGGCCATGCAGGGACTTTGGGCCTATGGCCTCTGGCAACAAATGATTCATTCAGCCTGGTGCACTGTGGGAATATCACCACTTTCTGTGTGTCATGTGTGTAAAGTCCTGGGAAGCACTACCGTCAGTACCCGGGTCTCAGGGATGAACATCACGAATCTTGGCAGAAAATGCCAAACTGTTTTTCACTTATTTACGTACATTGTATATAAACATTCTGTTTAATAGTATTTAAAAAGCATGGGCTTCCGATTGGAACTGACATATACACACTACTATGTATAAAACAGATAACTAATAAGGACCTACTGTATAGCACAGGGAGCTCTACTCAATACTCTGTAATGGCCTATATGGGAAAAGAATCTAAAAAAGAGCAGATGTATGTGTATGTATAACAGATTCACTTTGCTGTCCACCTGAAACTAACACAACAGTGTAAATCAACTATATTCCAATAAAAATTAAAAAAAAAAAAAAAAAAAAGCATGGGCTTCCAACCCAGCTGGTTAGCTGGATCGGATGCAGGCTGTCACTGCACCCTCTGATCAATCATGAGGACAGGGCAGGTATTGGGTGGACAGGTGTGCGACCAGGCAGCGCTCCAGGCTCTGGAGCTCACCTGGGACCAAGTGGCATCACGCTGTCCTGTGGTCAATGCCTTGAACACTCGCTTTGGCCGGTGGACCCCAAGGATTTGTCAGACTCCCAACAGTCCTGTGGAGGCGTGCAGAGCCCCCATCCCCCTACCTCATTCACATCAACCCCACCACGCACCTTCATTGCCTTGAAGAGCCTTTCAGCAAAATACTCTGGGGTGCTCCGGACGCACTTCACTGGGAAGAGGGAGGAAGAGGTAGTTATTCTGGCTGCCTCGGAAGGATGAAGGGGTGGCCCGAGCCCTTTTTTGTTTCCGTTCCTTGGGGGTCACCAAGTTCAAACCTGGGAAGAACCTGGTTCCTGATAAGCCGCAGTCCTAGAGCACCCCAGACCCACCACTTTTATCACAAACCCAGGGGACACAGAAATCAGAAAATGGGCGTGTTGTAATGTGGGGAGTGTACTGCAAGGACCCCCTTCCACTTTCTAGTCCTTCGGGGTTTCACAGGGAACTGGGTCAGGTGGGGAAGCATCTGGGATGGGACTGGGAAAGGTAGTTCCTCAACAGAAAGGTACCAGCTGAACCTCTGGATCTTGCTGGCAGAGCGGGCTAGAACTTAACTCCTTTAAATAGGGTTGGTGGGGGATAGCTCTGGGCAAGATGAGGGCTGGGCCGTAGCTCTCCCCCAAGAAACACATACACACAACCTACCCCAGGCTCAGACATACTGACTCTTGAAATGTCTGGCTTGCAAAGAGACAATCTGGTTTTCTCCTTCCCACCTCCATACCATACGATTCCCCTGTTCCTGGGTCAGAATCCCTGAATCCCTCAAAGGCCCCGGGAATGCAGTGTCAGCACGTACCCACAGCAAGCATCAGCTTCTCAAAGTCCCCGGACAGCTCCCCTCGGATGCTGGCTTCGATCGGCTTCCCCGTGGTCTTCAGATACTCATCAAACACTGAGTGCGACAGACAGAAAGGGGTGTCAAGAGTACCCCCATAACACTGGAAGGAATGGGGACTTCAGAAGGGGAGGCATAGTGGCCAGGACCAGCGTGCCACCATGAAGGTAGGGCTGGCACCTAGGGAGGGGTCAGGGAGGTCGTGCACATCACCAGCCACCATGCAGCCTCGCTGCGTCTGCTGTGAGGGACCGTGGACACCTCCTGCTCCAACATGAAGACAGGACTGGTACTGAGATGGAGGGGCTGAACATCCTGTTAAGGCCTCTCATGAGGGCCTATACAAACCACCATCTAATAAAATCAAGACTAGTGTTTGGGTTGTGGATGAGGCAGCTATCATGCTCCCTTAGCAGAAAAGGAAAAGAGAAAGGAAATCTTGGCATAACTCGAAGGGGGCAGCTGTAGGTCTTCTCTGGAGCTTACCCAACCGAAGGTGCTGCTTGCTGCGATTTCCCAAAATGTAAATGAACTGGGCTTCATCTGTTCCCCATTTCAGTTCCCCTGCCTCATACAGGTCCTGAAGGGGAAGAGGTGGGACTTAACTAAAAGAGGAAACCGCAGGAGACAGAACTCACCAGCCAAGCCACTCAGAACTGCTGCCAGATCCCTGAACATGCCCTTAATTGGTAGCCTCAGGACATTTGCATACACCTGTACAGCTTTCTCCCTTTCTTTCTGGGGAAACTCCTACTCAAACTTCAGGGCCCAGATTAAATGTCCCATTTGTTCTCAAAGCACTTCCTGATGTCCCTAGGCAGAGTTCTCTTTCCTTCCCTCTCTCTTCTAGGCTTCCTGTTTCTTTATAGCTTTGATCTAGTGTATATTATAATATTTATATGCCTTGCTTCCCACTATGACATGGGCTCCTCAAGAACAGGAATTATGTCTTACATTCTCTGTATCTACTGCTGCAGTGTTACTGGCACATAGTGGGAGCTCAAAACACCTGGAATGTATGGTATATCCACAGGGAGGGTGTTTGTGTGATTAATATATGCCTGTCTCCCCAGTACTGTCCGACTTTGTTCATTTAGGATTCCCCAACGCTTGGCAGAATGCCTGGCACATAGTAAGTGTTCAATAAATATTAATTAACTGAATGAATAAATGAACAAATGATGAAAAGCTCCAAAATACATCTCACCAACTTTACATACTGTGTACCTTTGAAAGCTAACTTAAGTCCTTTCTTCAACAAAGCACTGTATAAATGATGGCTGTGAGTCAGTTATTTCTGGCATCTGATGCAAATTACTCTGCCTCCAGCCCTTCCCTGCATGCCCAACCTCTCCCCTCTCTCAGGGCTGCCTCATTGTGCCCGGGGACCTCCACTGGTGCTGATTTACCTGGACGTCCTGCTGCACCAGGTCCTCGCTCACTACATCATCCTCCTCCCTGGTTCCCTGGGCAGAAAGACAAGGAACACATGGTTCAGATACCAGAGCCAGGACAAAGCCTGGATGCCAGTGGTAGAGACAGGGAGGACTGGGAAAACCGTGGTGGCCCAGAGTGTCCAGGAGAAGAGACTGACAGCAGCCACTGAATCAAGACCACAGCACCTGGGAATTCCCTGGTGGTCCAGTGGTTATGATCTGAGCTCTCACTGCTGAGGGCCTGGGTTCAATCCCCGGTTGAGGAACTAAAATCCCACACGCCACGCAGTGCAGCCAAGAAAAAAGAAAAAGAAAAAAAAAGACCACAGCATCTATTTTGCAGCAAATCACAGGGCCCCTCCCACTGGCTTCTCCCTCATCCTTGGAGCTTGGACCAAACAGAGGAGTCCTGAGAATAACCAAGGTCTTCCTAGGTGCCTCCACCCCAGAGGAAGCCTTGTACTGAGAACATCTCTGAGGATAGGACTCCTGCCACAAGTCCCGGCATGGTCCACGAGGCCATCCAACAATATCACAGGGGTCAAAAGTCTGCATATTTGCATTCTGTTAGGGGCTCCCATATCTTAAGCCAAGGAATTCACCAATGAGGATTTGAGACTGGGGGCCTGAGATCTGAGCTCACAAGCTGTGAAGGCACCAAATCCTATTTGTGTTCCTGTCACTCCACCTACGCCCTATGCCCCATCAGACAGAGGAGGATACTCACAGGGGCCAGGGGCCAGCCATACTGGGCTCCTAGTTATGTGGGCAGAGGTCAAGCCTATGCTTATCTCCTGTTCCCCCTGAACTGTGCATTTCACGATCTCAAACCCCCTGGTTCTCTTTGGGAGCGAGTCTAAGGAGACAGAGCTGGTACGCTTACAATCCGTGCCATGTAACCGCCTGCTAGATGTTAGATATTGAGGAGGCCACATCTTTGACTCTAAGATACAGGCTGGCACGCTCCTGTCCTGAACATGAGCTTTGAAAATGGGGGCAAAGGCCACGCTTTCCCACTCTTGAAGATCATCTCCTGATAATTCCGCAGCTGCCTAATACCGAATGAGGGTAGTTATGGTAACAAGAGGAAAAGAACTGGGAGCGGCTGCTGTAAGATGAGGGGAGGGAGGGCAATGAAAGAAACAAAGAGGTAGCTTTATATATAAACCTTCCTAAAAGTTTGGTCCTTGGAGCTGGACTTGAGATACCTCAATGCCTGTTCCCAAGGGGCTGAGCAGGGAGAGGAGAAGCAGCAGGGTGGGATGTGTACTCCAGCCACTGCAGTCGTGCAGAATGCAGGCCTGCTGTTGCCAGAGCTTTCGATTATTCAAAAGAATCTAGAGATCTGGTTTTGGACCTAAATCTCCCTAGTTTTAAATGTTAGCAACTAACTCAAAGTGTTTTTTTAAAAAAAACGTATGTGGGGGGAAATGAACAAAGGAAGAAACCCAACTTGGGCAGGCAGAACTCAGCCACGGACACCAGTGTGCAGCATCTTTATGCTCTTTTTTATGTCATCCGTGGGTGGGAGGGAGTAGCAGGGCTTGGCTATGGGGGAATGCCACGCAGGCAGCTCCAGAGATGCTATGACCCCGCTGGCGCCCCTGCTGGTGAGCTCAGGTAGGTGCAGCAGCTGGGGAAGCCATGGCAGGAGCGAGGCTGGAGAGGAGGGGGAAGGGGTACGTGCGGAGAGAGGAAGGAGGACACAGGAGCACAAGAGAGACAGGGTATGTGAAAAGAAATGCAGGTCACCTGCCTGTGCAAGCCACGGGGGACAGAATAGACCCTGGACGCTCAGATTCCACACCCAGGTGAGCCAGAGAGAAACCATCTCCAGTTTGAGGATAAGATGGGCAGAGGGAGGGGGGAGGCCACAAAACACCAAGGAGGACTTTACATGTGAAGAACCACCAAGGAGGCCCTCACGGGCCACCCTGTTTGGGAAAACAGGGAGAAGGTGTTCACAGCCCCCTGCACCCTGGCAGAGAGCTCGGGGAGGGCCCCAAGGTAGACCAACCTGCAGCAGGACCACGAGCATCTTCTGGAAGTGACCAGAGGTGTCCCCAATGACGTCAGCCTCCAGGTCTCGCTCGTAGGCTGCGGGGAAGGAACACAAGCTCTAGTCCCATCCCCAGGACACCCCAGGAAACCAGGATAAAAGTCCCTGCTGCCCCTAAAATGATCAGATACTTGTTACAAATCCCAGTCTCCATGACAGCCATGGCAAGACCCAGGGTGTATTTTCACAGTCCTCTGTACTGACCCATGATGTGATGAGATGGAATCTGCCCAAGTCTCTCTATCCCTACCTGTGCTGTCCTACCCCAGACACCGTCGTCGCTCACCTGGAGAGTGGCTACGGCCTTCTGACTGTTTTCTCTGCTTCTCCAATCCACAGCAACATGGGTGACTGTCTTAAAGCCCACATTCATCGTGGGCGCCTCTGTTTCCCACTGGGCTTGAAATAAACACTGTCTCTCTCTCTTGGCCTACACGGCCCTGTGTAATCCGGTCCTGCCCTCTACTGCTCTAGGCTCGCACTGGATACCAGGCTTATTCTGCTCAAGGGCCTTTGGTCTTGCCATTCCCTCTTCTGGGTCTTCTTCCCCACTCTGTGTACAACTGGATCCTTCTCATTTCCTCCCAAGACAGGCTTCCCTGACCACCTGTCTGAAGCACGTCCTCCCCAGTTAAAGTCGGATGCTTGTTCTCTGTTTGTTTCTTTCATAACACTTCACCACAACAAGTCACCGTCATGTTTATTTGTTTACCTGTTTATTATCTGTATCCCTCATTACCTCATTAATCTATAAGCTCTCAGGCAGGAACTATATGGATGCCCACCGCCATATCCTGAGAACCTAGCACACTGCCCAGCACAGAGCAGGTACTTATTGGATGGATGGACAGAACAGAGGGAAGTAGAAAAAAAAGGTGAATGGGTAGAGTCTTAGGGTCCCTACTCTTGTGATCACCTTCATTATGCATCTGAAAAACCCTGAATGGCCCCTCCCGCTCTTCTCACCATCTTTGTACGCTGCCACCAGCTGGTGGATCTGCTCGTTGGTCCGCGAAGCCAAGATCTCAATGAGGCACTTCTCATCGGTACCAATGCCCTGGGAGAGGGGAAGGGGCATGTGAGTCAAGGGTTGGGATGGGAGGCCACCAGCCCCGAGATGGGAACCTGGGGTGGTCAGAGCAAGGAAACCCGCAGCACTCAGGGTGCCCCTAACACAGCTCTTAGGCACCAAGCTGGAGCTGCTGCCCTGAGATGGGGTTCTAGTGCCACCTCTGCCTGAAGCTTGCTTTGTGACTGCTCATTAAAAAAACTTTATCTTTCTGTACCTCTCTTTTCTCATCTATAAAATGGAGATGATACTAGTTGCTCTACTGAACTCACAGGAAGAATGAGAAGGTGATAACCTCTTACATGGTTACGTTTATTAGTTAGAAACAAATTCATGTTTACTAGCTCATCTGAGGCAAAGATCATAGCACTTTATAAACTGTAAAGTGCTAAGTACACTCGAGGGCATTTGGTCTCCCGCCGCTTGGTGGGGAGCGACTTTCTACTTCCACTAGCCTGGGCTGCCCCTCAGATCCTGAACATACCTCCTCAGCCGCTCCTGCCCTTTCCTCTCCAGCCCACTCTGATCAAACCAAATCCTCTCCAGGCTCTGGGCCCAGCTCGATCCTCTCATCTTCTGTGACGCCCTCTCCAGCCACCCCGAGCCCAGGGCCTGTCCTCATGACTTCCTTTAACATGTCCTTGCCCTTTGGATGTTGGACACAATCTGTCTCCACTTCCCTGTGTCCTGCTTCCTCGGGACTGTAAGCTGCTGGGGTGGGCGTGTGGGCCAAGGGCCCCATTTCACAGGGTGGGCCTCACACCGACACCTGTCCCACCTCTGTCCATCTGGAAGAGACCGTGGCGCCCCTCTGGGATAGGATTTGGGCAAGCTGCCTCCAAGCAGGGCACACACGCGGGGTGGGTGCAGGGCTCACTGAACGCTTGCTGGAGAGGTTGGAATCTCCCATTAACCACGCCCCCAACCCTTACACACGCGCAGACCCACACTTCATACCGAGATGGCGTCTTTAATTTCTTTGGCATCACTATAGGCAGGTGGCCTCATGAGACCCACAATCAGTCGTTCAAACTTCCCTGTCAGCTCGTACTTCAAGTCTGCAATGAGGTCCTGGTTGCGGGGCAGAGGGAGGAGGAGATAGAAGAGCAGTTACACTGATAAGGATTACGTTTAATGAGCACTTACTCTGTACAGGCACTGGACTAAGTAATCTCACTTAATCCTCATTGGTGGAGGTACATACTATCATCAGCCTTCAGAAATGGGTTGAGACATCAGGTAACCTCCCCAGAGGCACGCAGCTAGCAAAAGGCAGGATTCAAGTCCACAGCACCGTGCCTCTTCCTCGCCGTTGTCTGTTTACTTGTTCACTGTGTGTCTCTCCCACGGTCCGTGAGTCCATAGGGTTAACACCCTCAGGTCTTATTCACCTGTGTAGCCCTAACCCCTAACACAGTGCCCAGCGTGAAGCAGGTGCTCTAGATGTTCCCGTGGCTGAATGGCCCCTGCCTGAGAGAAGAAAAAAGAAGGGGACTTCCCTGGTGGCGCAGTGGTTGAGAATCCGCCTGCCAATGCAGGGGACACAAGTTTGAACCCTGGTCCAGGAAGATCCCACCTGCCACGGAGCAACTAAGTGCCACAACTACGGAGCCTGCACTCTAGAGCCCGTGCGCCCCAACTACTGAGCCCACGCGCCCGCAACTACCTAAGCCCTTGCTCCGCAACAAGAAGCCACTGCAATGAGACGCCCACGCACCGCGATGAAGAGTAGCCCGCGCACAGCAACAAAGACCCAACACAGCCAAAAAAAAAAGAAAAAGAAAAAAGGAGGGCGGAAGTGCCAGCACAGAGGCTGACCTGGAGTAAAATACTCACAAAAGGCCCTGAACACACAGGTGAATGAAATCATTCACCACTCCCCATCCCACCCGCCCTCTGGTTGCCATGGTTACCTTGCCATAGAGGGACTTGTAGTTCTGGCAGATCTCCTGCCTCTGCCTGTTGCTCCGGGAAGTAATCAGCTCCAGTATGGCCTCCTTGTCACTGCCTAGAAGAGGGTAGGCACCCGTCACCCTACCCCAACCTGCCTCCAGGAAGCCCACCAGGGCTGTTCCCTGCAAGTCCTCAGCATCAGCCTTCTGCTCACGTGAGGCAGTGACCTTGGAGGGGGGAATCTATGGGGACCTGACAAGCCACCACCGAGAGAGATCCTAGCACATGTAGTATCTGAGCTCAGAGGGCCCCTGATCTACCTCCTCATCACAGGAGGCCCAGAAAGGAGCAACAACTCACCCAAGGTCTCCCAATGAGCCTGGCTTAGAAAAACCCAGGTGTCCTAACGCCCAGGACAGGGTTCTTTCAGTGATAGGGAAAAGAAAAGAGAATAAGCAGCAAATTCAGGGTAGTGCTTACCCCCAAGAGAAAAGACAGAGTGATGCTATCAGGAGGGCGACCCACCATGGAGGTTTCAACTATATGAGGAAGTAAGTGCTATTTCTCAAGTTGGGTGGCAGGTCTATGGGTAAAGTTTCTCCTACTCTTTAGATCTTTTTATTTGAATAGTTCATTATAAAATTATAATAATAAAAAGAGGAGACCAAAGAATGACCGAGTACATCTCACCATCCCACCCCACCGCCCACCAAAAGGGCTATCCTTTTGGTATGGGGACACCCTCAAGCCCAGTTGAATCCCGCTTCTCTTCCTGAGGGCCCCACTCCTGGTGGCCGAGCACCCACCGAAGCCCTTCATGGCATTGTACAGAGTCTCGGCATCCTGGCTGGGGTCAAAGTCGGGGAAGTCGTGAATGGAGCCCCGGTACTTGGCGCCCTGTGGAGAGAAGAGCAGAGGGTGAGGTGCTGGCCCTGAACGGGGTTCCCAGCCCTGGCCACAGGATAAAGGTCCCCACTGTCCCTAAAATGATCAGATATTTGTTACAAATCCCAAAACTCAGCCTCCATAATGGCCACAGCAAGACCCAGGGGTGTATTTTCACAGTGCTCTGAAGAGACCCAGGACATGGTGAGATGGAATCTGCCCACTTCTCTCTATCCACACCTGCACTCTCCTACCCCAGACACCGTCGTCGCTCACCTGGAGCGTGGCTGAGCTCCCTGCCCCTAAAATGGCGCGCTGGCTACAGAAAGCCCGGGCAAGGGTACGGAGGACTCTCCCTGTACCTCCTGCCACCGCCTGCCCCAAGGGTGGTGCCATTTCCCCACGGGAGGAGAGCTCAGCCAAGCCCCCGGCTCTGCACCACTTTCCCAGGAGCCGGGAGAGATAAAACCCAGACTGAGTGCAGGGGGTGGGAATGATTCCTGCAAAAGTAACCAGAGCCCCACATATGTCTATGGCACTTTACGGTGTACAAAGCCCTTTCACCTCCACGAGTGTGATTTTAGTGTTTTGTAGAAGCGCTTCAGATGATCTCTATCACAGAAACAAAGAAACCAAGCCCCACAAAGGGAAGCCACTTGCTGGGGTCACACAGAACCCACATCTCTCTCCAGTTCCTCTTTGCTCTCTAGCTCCAGAAACCTTGCAGCTGCCAGCTTCTGAGGGTGGGGTCCTGGCCCAGGGTGGGGGGCCCAGAGCCACCCTCAGAATCAACACCCAGATGAGGTGCTGCTCTTCTGGGCCCAGTAAACTGAGCCATGAACTGGCATCTGAGGACAAGCTGGCTGGGTCCTTGGGACAAAGGCGGGGAGAGGCAGAGCCAGAGAATCTTAGACATCGAAGCTGAATGCACAATGGGCTGGTTCACAGAGAAGTCAGATATGGGTCAGCCATGGGGCCCCGGAGAGCAGCGAGAGCTGGGATAGCCGTGGATACCAGAGCCCAGGGCACTAAGCACACAGTGCAGTGACAGGGCACTTAGCCTGTGCCAGGTCCGATGCGAAGGGCCGAAGATTCAGGGAGAAAGAAGACCCGAGCCTGACTTTCATGAGCTTCTGACCCAGTGGAGGAGAGAGACTAGAACACAAATTAGCATAGAGCTCGTAATAAATACCCCATGACAGAGGCAAAGCGACTTGGGAAAACAGTGGAGGGCAATTCCAGGTGCATGAGGGAACCAGGACAGGCTTCATGGGAGGGGCAGGGTGGCTCACATAACTGTGCCTAGAGCAGTAAGAAGTGCACAGCAGCAAATGAGCCTCCGACCACCTCCTGTGTCTCCCGGCACCTGCACTGCAGGACCCGGTCTGGCATTTGAATGCTCTGTTGGTTTATGTCAGCCGTTGCTGGCTCCTCCAAGGTATGCATGCGTGGGTGCAGGGTTGCTATTTAAAGTTCTGGCAGGGAAGATGACCAGAAAGGGACACGGCCCTCTTCCCACCACCCGTGAATCCCCTGCAACCTGATCACACCGCTGGGCAGAGAAAGAGAGAGTAACACACGCCAGATACCCAGACCAGAAAAGAGATACTCCCTTTAGAAAGCTCCATGCGTATCTGTCTTGATATATTCCCAGCAGCTAGCTCAAGGCTTGCCACAACTAGGCACCATTTGTTTCCTAGGTGGATAGGTGTACGGGCAGATACAGGACTGTGAACATACCCTGAGCAATCAAAAAAGACTTCCTGGAGGAGAAGGCTAAGCTGAGCCCTAAAGGATGAGCAACAGCTGGCCCAAGGGGTGGGGGAGGGAAGGAAAAGGCTTCATACAGAGAAACAGCATGGCAAAGGCCTGGAGCCAAGAGCATACAAGAACAGTCAGGAAAGCAAGCCCAGATTCTTCAGGGCTCTTGCGGATGCCCAAAGTTGCCAAGATGGTGGGATTGTAAGTTGGCAGGAGGGAGGGAGGAGGAGAGGGGAAGGATGGAAGCGGAGCCCCCAGGAAGAAGGGAAGAGGTCCCAGCAGTAAGCTGACACCTTCTCTCCTGCTTCTGCTCCCCCCTCTTCCCTCCTCACCCAGTGCAGTGGTTGAGGCAGCATTTGGGGCAGAGGCTGCAGCTGAAAGATGAGGCCATGCCATGCTGGAGGACAGGAAGTCCAACTGCCGACAAAAGGCCGGATCAAAACGCTCCCTTAGGGCTTCCCTGGTGGCGCAGTGGTTGAGAGTCCGCCTGCCGATGCAGGGGACACGGGTTCGTGGCCCGGTCCGGGAAGATCCCACATGCCGCAAAGCAGCTGGGCCCGTGAGCCATGGCCGCTGAGCCTGCGCGTCCGCAACGGGAGAAAACGCTCCCTTAGAGGTGGGCTTGGCCAGCTGCAAGTCGGTCTCTCTCCCATGTGGCTCTTTGCACAACAATAGTAAGTAGCCCGTCAGACTAGTTATCCCAGCACCCTGCAGGATCACAGCCACGGGGAGAGGGCGGCGCAGGGGGGCCCCAGCACTGGTCACATTTAGAGACGCAGGGACAGTCCTTCAAATCACCCAGGGTTCCCATCATTGGTCATTCTCACACCAACCTGGTGAATTTACATCTCCCAGTACCACCTGCACAGCTGTCCCCACTTCTCCACCTCACCCTGACTGCCTGCCACTCCTCTGGCACACAGGTTCCTGGCCTCAAGTACCGGCGAGGGGAGGGGAGAGAAGAGGAGAAAGGACTTTCTACCCTGAAATATTCAGCAGGCCCCAGTGCCAGCTGGTGAGCAGCCTGG
The DNA here is from genome assembly GCF_059928025.1 of Delphinapterus leucas. NCBI lineage: Eukaryota > Metazoa > Chordata > Mammalia > Artiodactyla > Monodontidae > Delphinapterus > Delphinapterus leucas. The sequence continues at coordinate 128,492,038 of NC_143131.1, forward strand.
ACCCCAGGCTCCACCCAGGCTGCTGCTAGAGCAGGAGTCCCGAGGCCGCTCGGGAACCTAAGCCACATGAGTCAGAGAGGTGGCTGCCCAACCAGGACTCCACCTGGAGCAGGCCTGACCCAGGCCTCCCCACCAACACCTGCCACTCTCGCCCTGTCCCCTAAGCGTTCTGATGCTCACCTTCACGTCAAACCCAGAACATCCCTGTGAAATGAAGGCCACAGAGCCATGCCTCTGGGCCTTTCTATGACACCACACTATTTCTTTATGACTTTGGGCCTCAGGGTCCCCCCTTCTGGAGGGAGAGAGGGAGAACTGACACAGAGATCACAGTAGAAGTAACTGGGGGTGGCCTGGACCAGAGAAAAGAGGGAGTGGCTTGTTCTGTGCCTCTGTGTGTGTGTGTGTGTGTACACGTGTGTGCACGCGTGTGTGTTGGGAAGGGGTGCACAGGAGCAGAGTTGGGGTGCTAATAATTGGGAGCATTAGACACAAACTTCAGCTCAGTGGAAGGAAGACCTTTCTCACTCTTCCCTAGCACAGCCAGTACCCGACTGATCCAACTTCGATTATTCAAAAAGTGATACACTTTCAGTAGAAACTGTACTTTGAATTGTACATTTTGATCTTTTCCCGGGCTTGCGATATGCTGTAGGGTCCTCTCTCATGATGCTGGGCAGCAGGGGCAAGCCACAGCTCCCAGGCAGCCACGCGACCACGAGGGTGGTCATCTAATACACTGACGGCGATTCTGTACCCAACCATTCTGGTTTTCACGTTAAGTACCGTATTCGATACATTACATGAGATATTCAACACTTTGTTATGAAATAGGCTGTGTGTTAGATGATTTAGCCCAACAGTAGGCTCCTATAAGAGTTCTGAGCACAGTTAAGGTAGGTGAGGCTAAGCTCTGATGTTCAGTGGGGTAGGTGGATTAAATGCATTTTCAACGCATGATGTTTTCAACTAACCATGGGTTTACTGGGAGGTAACCCCACTGCAGGTCAAGGAAGACCTGTATTGTCTTCAGCCACCTTCTTCTTTCCCCCGACCCTTGCTCTCCAAGCATCCAAACTGCTCTTACTGCCCTGCACACGCTACGTTCTCTCCCCTCTGCCCCTCTGTTCCAGCATCCCCTCTACCTAAAGCGCTCTCAGCCCCCTTGTTCTTCCTCAAGTAGCTCTCTCCAGGCAGCTTTTCCTATTTCCTCAACCTGCGTGCCCCCAGAGCTCCTTTACTGCTCCCACTAGAGCATTAGCACTGTGCATGGGGGCTCCAACTCATCCCATAGGATAAGGGACCCCCTAAGGCTCTGCCATCCTAGGGCTCTTGCTTGTAGGATGTCTATGGCTGCTGGTCCGTGGCGACAAGAAAGCTCAGGTCAGCTAGGCAGACAGCAGGGTCTGGGAGCACTGGTGCAGGAGTCCAAAGATGTGTGCCCTAGGTCCTGGCCACCCTGGTCTCCCGGGACCTGATCTGTCCGCTTGGGTCATCCAGAACCCTGCAATTCAAATGCCTCTCAGGAAGTAACTCTGGGATGATTACTCATGGGAAATGGGTAGCAACAACAACTACGCCTTGGATCTTTGTCTATAACCACTAGCACTCTCTCCTGGTCAGAGAGGCCACTTGTGCAAAGTGTGTTCCTCAGAGGCCGACAGGCAGGCCACGGCTAAGACTTTTTTGAGTACTGATCCTACATCATATAACACACTGTGCTCTTCAAAAATTGTGAATAGACATCCTTAAGGCCCTTGTTCATTGGGTGGCAAGTCATGAAGATGGGGACAAAGTTTAGCTATCACTGAGCTCAATCACCTCATAATGGAAACTGGGGCCACAGAGAAGGTAAAGAACTCACCCAAGATCACACAGCTTCTGTATTATGTCTGTGGCCAATAGCTCTACGATTGACATGAGGGACCAAAGGGGCCAAATCAGGGGTCCCTTTGTTTTATTCTCCCTTTTCAACCCCACTGTTCCAGTGACCACGTCTTTTTCTCTAAGGCCAGCCAACAGGGCAAACCCTGGCCCAGAGCAACACCTAGCTCTGACCAAGGACGGAACCTAATCCTGGCCACACACAGGAATAAAAGCTCTGATACACCTCAAATTCCACAGCCCAGCAAAGCGCTCAGACAGCATGAAAGACTGGTGTCTCTCAAGCCGGGGAAACTTAATCCCAAATGCATGTGACAGAGAGGACCCAAATCCACCTCCAGAGCAGAGAGGACCCTCTCTAATGCTTTTGCCTATCCAGTATCCATCTCCCTTCCTGGGGGAACCACTCTTGGGCCAGGCAGTTCAGGTGGGACCAGCTCTACCACCTGGATCCAAGTTACCCAGGCCCAGCCAATGAAAACCAAACCCAAGATTTTCCCTGGAATAGTTTGGTATAAATTATGTTGTATCCTGCATGCTGCCCAGGAAGCAGAATGGAAGCCTAGAGCTGCTGCTGATGGCTAGTATGAACAATTAAGGAAGAATGTGTCCAAGAATGAAGCCACCCAGAGGAGGCCCAGTTCACGGAGGCAGGATCCTGACAATATCACATGGGCCCCTGGATCCAGCCAGACCTGAAGCCCTGGGCTTCTCAGTCATGTGAACCAATACACCTCCTTTCTGCTTAGGACGTTGTGTGTTGTCATCGGTCACTTGCATCTGAAAGAGCTGTGACTTATATAATAGGAGCAAGCAAAGCCTGAGAACCTCTCCCACTCTGGTACCAGGGATCTGTGCTGCAGGCACAGTGACTCTGGGAGAAGCCCAGGCCCAGGGGAAGGACTATAGGAGGGGAAGCCTCCTTACCTGTGCTAGCTTGGCCATGGTCTCGAGTTCTGCAGCAGGCAACACTGTGGAGAGAAGAGAAATGCCATGAGATTCCTCTGCACTCTGATTCCCTCCGTTCTTTCCCCTAAATTTCCTCAGCCTCATTCCTTTCAAGGGAGAGTGTGTTCCCGCAGCTGTTTTCCAGCTGCCTCCAGCCCTTCAGGTTAAATCACACCCAAAGACCCAGCTCAGGGCCAGGCACAGTTTTTGGAGGATAATGGATGGACTAGCCAGTGTCCAGATGCTCACAGCAGGATGGGAAAGACTCCTGGAACCAGGAGAACTTGAAAGAGGGAAAGGGCACGACCACTAACCAGCACAACTCCTCCAGGCCACGCAGGGCACTTTCCCAGATGCTGTCTCACTTAATCCTCACAGCAATCCTTCCTGGAGTCAAATTCCCCTTTTTTATAGAGGAGGAAACTGAGGATGGGGGTTCAGGGAGGTTAAATAATTTGCCCAAGATCATACATCTTAAAACTGAATTCACTATATACGAAATAAACAACAAGGACCTACTGCATAGCACAGGGAATTATATTCAATATCTTGTGATAACATAAAATGGAAAAGAATCTGAAAAAGCTGAATCACTCTGCTGTACACCTGAAACTAACACAACATTGTAAATCAACTATATTTAAATTAAAAAAAGACCCTGAATTCAACAAAGTCTAGATCCCAGGGTCCATGCCATCTGCACCATGCATGCTCTCTTTCCAAGTCACCAAGAACAGTCCCAGAATTCGGGGCTTAACAGTCTGTAGATGGGCACCCTCAGGGGCTCTGGGTCACCTGTTGCAAATATCTGACAGGCTATGGTTTCTTTAGCATCTACTCCTATTAGGCACTGCTCTGGGCACTGAGGATATACCAGTAAATAAAAGAGACTTTCTAAAACATGTGCTTTGCTGGAGCTTCCTCTACAATGGGGAAGGGTAACAAACATATGATAAAAACTAAGAAGAAAAGATGAAGCTTGGCTGGGAGAGAGTGACAAGGGGTGTGATCTCAGGTGGAGTGGCCAGAGGCCTCATGAACCATGTGGCTACCTGAAGGCAGTGAGGTCAGTGTGGCTGATACAGCGGCAGGGAGCGGGGTGGGGACACTTGTAAGACGTGGCATCAAGGGACCAGTGCCTAAGGCCACTGTAAAGACTTGGGTTTTTCTCTGATGGGACAGATCATGGGTGAGGGTGGGCAACTGAACAAACAGGACACACGATCTCACTGAAAGGGGTGTCAGGACACAGGGTCTGCAGTGAAGGAATAAGAAACAAAGATATCTTATCTAAAAAGAAAGGTAAAAAGGGACATTGCTGCTTTGGAAAGGGGTCAGAGAAGGGGGAGCGGGGGAGCTACTGAGCACTCTGCAGGAGGGCAGAGAGGGAAGAGCCACAATCTTCTTGGGATGTGAGGAGAAAGAAGGACCAGTGCTGTCCATTGTAGTCAGGACTGCACGGTTTGATCTTTTTAAACCATGTCTATGTATTACTTTTTTAAAGTAAAAATAACAAACTCTATCAGACTTATATCCAGTAAGAGCTACAAGGAACTGAACTAGAACAGAAGGTAGAAACCAAGGAGATGCGTAACCTCAGTGTTTTCCAGTTCTTCACATACCATCACCCCTACCCCACCCCACCCCGCCAAAGAAACAAACAAACAAACAAACAAAAAAACACTGAGGGGAAATCAGCCCCTGATCTCAGCCCATAATCCTGCTCTCTCGCTCTGGGGCCACAGGAGACATGTGACACAGCAGGGAGAACACAGGTTTGGAGTCAGACAGACAGACCTGGATTCAAGTCCGTTTTGTCACTTACCAGCTATGTGACCTTGGGCACGTTGCTCATCTCTGAATTCAAGCTTATCTTTAAGTACAGAACTGGGGCTTTCCCCTTCCTGCCTTGGAGAGTTGGAGGATGAGACCCAACTTATGTCAAGGCCAGGCCAGAGATGTAAATGGTAGCATTCAGTGTGCTAGGGGGACATTGTGAGGACAGGGTTTTGTCATGTTTACCCATGTGTCCCCACTGCCTGAATACAAGTCCCCCAAACTACAGTCGGCAGACAGATGTGAGATGATGGGCTTGGGAGTGAAGAGCAGAAGGCAGTGACCTGCCTGTAACCGCAGCGAGCTGACAGCAGAGCTTGAGGAAACCCTGCTGTTTCCCTGACAACCAGGGGCCCTTTGGTACAAACTTGAGCTCTCCTCAGGAAATAGAAACTCCCCCGAGGGGGAGCAGGAACCCACATCTACCCTAGGGTCTGGCCAGGAGCCAGCTCTGGGTTTCCCCAGGTCTGGGGGATGGTATGGGCAAAATACATGCGACACAGCAGGGAGAACATAGGTTTGGAGGGAGCTCCAAGGCCAGCAGAGAAAAAGGGACTGCATGAGGCCCAGGAAGTCAGCTGAGGCCTGTCACCTGCACCTCCAGCCTCGAAGCATTTTCCTTTGGCCTTGTTGCTGGAAACTTCAGCTGCTGGCGGCAGCCCAGGCCCATCTGGACGGCTCAGAGGAGGAGCCTCCAAGTCTTTGGGAAAATACTCTCAGCTCTGAGAGCAGTTTATATGTGCCTCTTGTGAGTGCACGTCTTGTGTATACATGGAAAGCAAACTTCCAGAACTAGATGTTCTGACTGCAGTTCAGGGGGGCCAGGCTCCCACAGCCCCTCCTCTGAGGTTTCAGGGAAGCTCTGGAGCTAATCACAGAGGCGCCATCTACCCTGGCTTTACGAGGGGCTCTGATCCCTCCCAGGGCGACCCAGACCACACTTCTCAGGTTGCCTGAATAAATGTTTTATATCCAATGTTTCAGAACCCCAGAGGGCCCTTAACAATTACTTCCAAGCCCCTCACTTTCTAGATAAGTAAAGGCATCTCAGGGAGGATAAGTGACTTGCCAGGCCCAGACAATGGCTGACATCCCTGCATCCCACCCCCGGGTAATAACACGCTGGGACGTTAGGAAGAGGCCGAAGGAAAAGACCCAGGTTCTGGTTCCCAGCCTGCCCCTCTGTAACCTCAGACAAGCCAGGTTGTCTCTCTAGCCCTCAGTTTCTGCATCTGCACAATGTGGACAATATCACTCCCTCCTTGGGAAAACCCAGAGTGGATGTGAGAGGCTTTTGTAGGTATCAACCAGGGATTTTCACAGCAAAATCTCAGAATAACAGTCCTAGGAGAGTTCTCCCCCAAGGCCACAGGACTCCTCTCTATCCCCCCGCCCCCAATAGGCAAGTTTCACCATCTTGGTTGAAATAGCTTCTCAAGACTGGCAGGTATGGCCACTATACACCAGTGCCTCTCTCCTCTCAGGAACCCTGAATCTCTTTGGACCTGGATTTCCATGAAGGCTCATCATGGAAGATCATTCCAGAAACCCACTTTCCAGAAACCCATTCAACGATAGAGCTGATGGTGGCCTTGTGCTGCTGTGGCCACCTCCTGCCTCAGTCCTTTAGGCTGCAAGCAATCAGGACTTGCTCCAGAAGGAACACTCTGGGGTAGAGAATACCAGGGCTGGCTCAACCACCACTGCCTAACTATAGCATTGGGGAAACCGAGAGCCAGACAGAAGATCTTGTCCAAGTCCTGCAGAAGGACTGAGTCACAGCTCTGCTCCCCACCAATTAGTAATTTTGTAAGTTACCTAAATATGAATCTCAATTTCCACATCTACAAGATGCATATGAAGTCCCAAACATTTACAAAGGAGGCAGGGTGGCATTGTAATAAAGAATGTGGGCTTTGCAGTTATGGCCTGAGTTCAAATCCTGACTGCTCATGACCTCGGGGGAGTTACATCATTTCTCTCTGACTCGGTTTCTTCATCTCAGAAATGATAATCTCATAAGGTTTTTGTGAAAATTCAATGAAATAAGGCAGGTAAAATACTTAGCATGGTCAGGTTCAGAGTAGATGTTTAATAAGTGGTAGCTTCTGTTATCACAATCACCGTTATTAGAGCAGTGGTCTCCAAAGTGGGGTACTGGGCACAGTGATCCATTGGGGTGCAGAATGAGAATATTACAACTTTCTAAATTGATCTTGCCCTTTCATGTTCCATTGTTGATGTTCGCTATACATATATAAAGTTAAAGATGCGTATTAGGGCTGATACAAGTACACAATCAAGAGTTTGGACTTGGGACTTCCCTGGTGGTACAGGGGTTAAGACTCCGCACTCCCAATGCAGAGGGCCCGGGTTCGATCCCTGGTCAGGGAACTAGATCCCACATGCATGCCGCAACTAAGAGTTCACATGATGCAACTAAGGAGCCCGCCTGCCGCAACCAAAAAAAAAAAAGTTTGGACTCGATGGAATGAAGCAGAGGAAGGAGAAGAAAGAGGGGAGAAGAAACACCGGCATAAGAAAAAGCATTTCTGTTCTCAAGACGTAGCCTGTGGGCTTTGGTGGAACAGAGCGTACTTCTGAGAGGAGAGAGGAGATGTTGAGTATTAGGGGGTGAGATCAGGTGTGGAGGGTAAGGGCAAATTGAGAAAAATTTTATAACTTGGAAGATCATGCAAAAAACAATCACCCAGACCCCTGCGCCCCAGGAGTGCCGGAGGGACTCTGCCCACTCATCTCCAACGGCCCCCCTTCGATGCAGGCCCTCTGAGCTCCGCACTCATGGCCGCTGACACCCGTCCTGATTTGTCTGCCTTCGCCTTCCACCTCTTCACCCACTACCACACCCTCTCCCCCCTAAACCAGGAATCTCTTCCACTGGCATTTTCTAACCAGCCTTCTAGCAACAAAACCAGTGCTTTTTCAATTCTGGCTTTATTAATACCACCTGGGGAGTTTTTTGAACTTACCAACACATAAGGCCACCCCCAGAGATTCAACAGGCCAGGGATGAAGCCTGGGCTTTGGTAATTTTTGAAAACTTTCCTAGGTGATTCTGCTAACTTTTCTAGGAAGCCAGGAGGGATTTCTCCCACCTCTGAACCACAGTGTGACTCTAAAACCATCTACTTGTGAGTGGCTTGGGTCAACCGTTGTGGATTTATCATTCCTCAATTAGATGGAGGCTGCTTGTCTCCAAGGTATTGTGAGAAAAAAAAAAAATCTGTAAAAATGCACGATAATTCTTAGAGACATGCTCATTCTGTCCCATCTGATAAAGGTTCAGTGGACTTCCCTTCCCTTCCCCCACCTCTGGTGGAAAAACAAGTTTGCCTCCATTTGTACATTCCTTTCAACATAAAGGCATCTGCTGATTCTCTTCTGAGCTGGTTCTAACATCTGCCTGGTCCAGTCACTGATTATTGAGTAGAATAAAATCTTTAGCACACGATCATTTTTATATCTGAGGAATGATTTTACCTTTTCTTTAAAATTATTGTATATGCTTCCTTAATGTACCCTTACTACTAAGTGTGGTTCATAAGGATTGTTGAGTGAAAGGTACTGAGTGGTTTTCATGCTTTCTTTAGTGACTCCTTTGAAAACTCACAAAATAAAAAGGAATCACCTTGCCTACTGGTTTTCAGACTCATTAAACAGCCAGGAGAGGAAATAACTTGAGGGGTTAAGTAACTTGCCCAGCTCATAAAGAAAGTTAGTGATTAAGCAGAGGCTCACTTTTCAAAACCTATTTATTGAGCGCCTCCTGCATGCCCATTGGCAGGAGTTGGGGGTAGAACAGACAATGAGACAGACGAATCTCCCACCCCAACGAAGCTGACAAATTTTTGTGCAGTGATCTGCAAATTTTTTTGATCCTATACACCACCAGTAACTAAGGGAAAAAAATGATCATTCATCATGATAAACAAACATATACATTTTTAAGCATAAGATTAAAAGCATATATAATAAGAAGTCTAAGTTTCTTCCGGCATCCCAGAAAATCATCTTAGTGCCTCCCAGGTTGTATGTACCCCCCTTTGCAGGCCCCTGGCCTACAAAATCTAGATCCTTCCCTTTCCCCTTTCCTGATGGCTCCTCCCCCAGTCTGCTGGGAGACACCAAAGACCAGCCCCTCCGCCCTCCAGGACCTGCCTTTAATGAAGCCAGAGTAAATGCCATTCCTGGCCCTGTGCCCGGGCACACCCCCCAGCTCACAGCACTAGGGTTTCTTAGAGAGCAGAGTCTTTCCCTCTCCTGACCCAGAATCATTGATCCTCAGGCAGGATAAGGTCCCAGGATATGGTCCAGGGGCCCCGGGTTTGGAGTTGGACTGGCCTGGGTTGGAATGCTCAGGTCACTTTTGTGAGAGATAGCAAAGCATAGTGTCTCCCAGTACAGAGGCAGGAGCCAGACTGCCTGAGATCAGAGCCTGACCTGTTATTTAGGAGCTGTGTGGCCTTGGGCACATACTTAACCTCAAATGTAAAATGGGGGATAAAAATTATGCTCACCTCAGAAGAGTTGTGGTGAGCGTGAAAAGAATTAAGACATATCTAGTGCTCAGAAGACGCCCTGGCACACAGGACACCCTATGTAAGTGTTAATATTCTTTCTACCCTAAACTTTTGAGGGCTGAGTTTCCACATCTGCAAAATGGGCATGGTAACAGCATCTAACATAGGGTTCAGCCAAGGCCTGGTGAGTTAGAAGCGTTCAATAAATAATAAAAATGACTATTTTACTATTATTTACAAGGACACCCATTTTGCAGATGAGGAACCTGAGGCTCGGATCACCTGCTTTCTCAAGCACTACACCCTTCTGTGGCACCACACCACAGAGCACTTGATTCTCTGGGCAGGGCACTCTACAGTTTACAAGGCACTTTTTCACATCTCCCATCTTATAATCTCATGAGGGGGCTATCAACCTCATCCTCATTTTACAGGTGGGGGATCTGAGGCTCCAAGAACCCAAGGACAGGCACTCCTCCTTAGCCAGTCTGGGGGTGGGGTGAGTGGGGAGGGTTCTCAACCCCAGGAGGAAAGGGGGTATGGCTGGATTCCAAACCAAGAAGTTTAAAAGGATGAATAAAGGCACCCTCACCCAAGACTTCCTCTCCTCTTTTGAGAGGGAGGTAGACGGACATGCTTGCTCGAAAATCAGGGTAGAGACCACATCCTGTGCTTTGTCCCCACCCAGGAAGCATCTTAGAGGGGTTGGGTGGGGTGAGGCTGGTGACACTACTGGACCTCCCTGGAAAATTCTAGAATGGCCATGAAGACAAGCCAGGCAACTCCAACCTATTTTACCAGCTGGGTGCCCTGGGCACAGCTCTTGTCCCTCTAGAGAGGCAGGCACTAAGGCTCAGAGGGGTAGGCGTGTCCCCAGGGCTCCAGGTGGTTAGTGGCAGGGCAGAGGCTGGGACTGGGTGTGGCTGGAGCCTGGTGGCCCAGGGCTCCCTCTGGGTGCTGCAGTGCAGATGGTCCAGACGCTGGCGGCTACCCAACACTGCAGAGCTCCCTGACCCTGTCCCAGGAACAAGCCCCAAGAGGCCAGGTCACTGACTTCCCAGGAACAGCCCCCTCCTCTGCACATTCACATCCACAGTCTGCCCCAGCAACAGCTGTGACCCTTACCCAGAAACCACAAATATTTTCTGTATCCCAGCAGCCCGCGCCTCGGGAACAAGGAGTGGAAGGCAAAGATGTCTGAGTGAATGTCACAGCTGCATAGGGGGATAGAGGCCTCTGCCCCACCCTACTCCCACCATCCTAAATCTTAGAACAGTTGAATTCTAGAACACCAGCACTGCAAGGGGCAGCCAGTTCAGCAGACTTCGCCACAGAATGGTAACTAAAGCACAGAGAAGGAAGGGGCTTGCCCAAGGACCCCTGGCACCTGGAACTGTGACCCAGCTTTCCACTGGCCCCTAGGCCAGTGCCCTCTGCCATGGCACAGGGCCTGCCAGCCAGAGGGGCAGGGTCCATGGCAGCTGAAGCTGGGCAGTCATTCACCTCCAAAGGGAGGGCTAAGCAGGTCACGATATCGCATTTGGGTCAGTGGGGCGGGCAATTTAAGGTGTGCTTTGGGTAGAGGGGAGAAGGGGAAGTGAGGGAAAAGGGCAGACCAGGGAAACCAGAGTTCTTTTACAAACCCAGAAGCCGTATGTCCAAATTTGGAATTGTCGGGGAAGACCCACCAGAGTTTAGAGAAAAGGAGGGGGAGGGAGGAAGCAAAGGGTGGATCCTCCCAAAGGACCCCCACCCCCACCCCATCCCCTTGCACGGCCTAGGGTAGGCCAGGCTTCCCAGGCCTGTAATCAAGACTTCCAAACCTGTAATCATTCCTTGCAGCTGACAGATAAATCAATTTTCACAGCCATTGTTTCCTCTGAGAGGCTGCGTTTATCAGCTCTGGACTTGGGGAAGGAAACTGAGGCTCAGACAGGGAAAGCTACGGATTCAAGGTCACACTGCACGTTGTTGGTGGAGCTGGGATTCCGACTCAAGGTATTTCACGCCCATGCTCGCATCTGCGGAGTCATCTGAAGCCCCCAAGCTTTGGAAAGGCCGAAACTGGGCTGAGGGGGCGCAGGAAGAAGGGTGGGGCATTTGGCCCATCACAAGGCCCCTGGAGCCCTGCTGGAGTCTCCTTTAGAGGCGAGGAGTGGCCCCAAGAGGGCGGGAGGGTCCACTGGGGCCCTGAGGTGTGGACAGCCGGTCCCCCATCAGTCTGCGCGCAAAGAGCCCTGCCCCAACGACCACCATTTCAGGTGCAGCGCAGGGTCTGACTCTTCATGCTCTCAGTCTTCGGCTTCAGCTACACCCTTCCCTGCGGGTCCTTCCCCTGTCCAGCTGTCTCCAACCCCAGGCCTTCAGAGTCGCTTTAGTCCCGCAAAGCACGGCCAGCAGCTTGCGTGGCCCCGGCTCAGGTGCCCCCCGCCCCTCCACCACACCCTCTGCAGAGCCGGCCCTCCCCTCGCCTCGCCTCCCCTCGCCTCCCTTCCCTTCCCCTCCTTTCTCTTCCCTTCCCTCCCGCCCGCCGTCCGCCTCCGCTTCCCCGCCTGCGGCAGTGGATTTGCTCCACTATGCTGCGCAGACGCGCCCTGCCCGCGACCCACTCGGGTTCCCGCGCCCTCGGGTTCCCGGTCCCCGCGGCCCCCACCTCCCGCGCCCCTCCCCGGAGCCGGCGGCAGGCGTGGGTCCGCGATGACTGGGCATTTATGGCTCGCCCCCCGCATCCCTGAAGCCCGCCGGAAGGGGTGGGGGTCCACTGGAGCGATCCCGTCTCCTACCTCAACCTACTCACCGCGCGGCGGAAGCCTCCTGTAGCGGACGGACAGACGAGCAGGCGGACGCGGAGCTCGCTGGGTCAGAGCCCGTTAGCAGCAGCAGCCGCAGCGCAGGGGCGGGCCGGGAGAACAGTCCTCGGCTCCCGGGCCGGACACGTGGCGCGCGGGGCCCAATCGGGCTCGTCCCGCCTCCCCCCCTCCCCGCCGACCCCACCCCCCACCCCCCAGCCCCCGCCAAGTTCATTCGCTCCTGGAATCTTAGAATGTCACCAGCCGGGAGGGGCCTCGCCAGGAAAAACTCCGTCTCTGCTCAGACCCCAGACCTGCGACCTGCAGAGGGGAGGAGGATTTGGCCAAGGTCACTCGGCCCGTTCAGGGCTGGAAGTCAAAGCTCCCTACTCCAGTTCTGGACACTGTCCCCAAATTCCTACTGCTCACCAAAGATTTGTTGAGAAACAGAACCTTGAGGCTTGATAAAATTAAGGCCAAGCACTTAATCTGCCTGATCAGATTCTGTCCCTCCACAGCCCCTTCACGTCTGTGACATTACTTAGCTACTTTCCAGAGGAGAGCCCAGAGAAGCCCAGTGTTTAAACGAAGGTCACACAGCTAGTAAGTTGTGGAGCCGGATTCAAACCTGTGCCAGGTGACTCCAGAGGGGCGCTTGCTCTAGCTTGGCTCAGGAGAGTGCATAGTCCAAAAGAAAGGGAGACAGACCACCAGTTATAATCCGGGGCTGTGGAAAACCATAGAATAATAAAAAAGAGATAAACTCTTTGGGAATCCAGAGGAAACTGAGAATGACTGTCCCCCAAGGGATTTGTAAAGACTTCCTGGAGGAGGTGATGCTGTAGTGAAATCAGTAGTACTTCCCACCCACCCACCCCTTAGAAATTCTGCTTTGATGGAAAGATGGCAACCCTGGGCTGCTGAATCTTCATAGGCAAGACTCTTAGATGCCCTGATTTTCAATTAGCTCAAGCAAAAGATAGGGATGATCAATGCTCTTTCCAAAGGCTGTCTTCAACCTCTCACTAGTTAGAGAACTCTAAGCCTTTTTAGCAAGGGGACCTAGTATGTTCTTTCATCTATACATCCCCCCAACATTTATTGAGTACCTGCTGCATGCTGGGCACTGAGCTGGGAGACCGAAGTGAGCAAATGGGAAATGCTGCCTAGACCTGCCCGCATGGAGCTTCCACTCTTATGGAAGACAGATGGTTAGGTCTTTGTTACAATAAGGTTTAGGCAGTCGTAATCTGGAAACTATAAAGTGCTATGATGGCCACAGCAGATGGATCCCACCTAACCTAGACCTTTGAATGAGAGTAGTGTTGTGACCAAAAGATGAATGCAATCTAGTAGGAGACTAAGAAGAAATTAAAATAGATAAATAAATAAATAAATAAAGTAATTACCTTAAGATGAGATCTGCTGTTAGTATTCAACAGAAGTGTTACCGATCACAAGTTCATGTGTCCAAAGTAGAGTGACACCAAACACACTGAAACATCAGAGTTGGAGCAGAGAAAGGTTTATTGCAGGGCCAAGCAAGGAAAATGGGTGGCTCATGCTCAAACTCCCCAATTGTTTTGGGGGGAAAATTTTTAATAGGCAAAATTTGGGGTGAGGGCTGCAAGGTGTGTGACTTTCTTCTGATTGGCTGGTGGTGAGGTAAAAGGGTGGTGCCAGGAATCTTGTGCTCAGGCTGAAGTTAACATCCTCCTCCTGGGTGGGGGCCTTAGTTCCTGCAGAAGAACTCAAAGATATTGTTATGAGGGACTTCCCTGGTGGTGCAGTGGTTAAGAATCCACCTGCCAGTGCAGAGGACACGGGTTTGAGCCTTGGCCCGGGAGGATCCCACATGCCGCAGAGCAGCTAAGCCTGTGCGCCGCAACTACTGAGTCTGCACTCTAGAGCCCGTGAGCCACAACTACTGAGCCCACATGCATAGAGCTGGTGCTCCACAACAAGAAAAGCCACCGCAATGAGAAGCCTGCACACTGCAACAAAGAGTAGCCCCCGCTCTCTGCAACTAGAGAAAGCCCGCGTGCAGCAATGAAGACCCAACGCAGCCAAAAATAAATAAATAAATTTATTTTAAAAAAAGAAAAGATATTGTTATGTATATTTCTTCAGGAAGAACCAGGACCCTGACCCATGGCTGCACTGTTTCTTCACTGCTCCTCCCTTGTTTCTGCATTCCCTCCCTTCCCTGATTAGCAACTGTTTGAACCTGCTTCTAAATAAAGCCTATTTTCTACAAACAAGAAATGGGCACACAGAAAGGATTTGTACCTGGGAGCCCCACAGGGTCCTGCTTGGCTTCAGAAGCAACACCTTCTGAGATAGGATATGAGGAGGCTGGCCCCAGCAAGGATAGAGGTGAGGTTTCCTCAAGCATCATAATAGTATGTGCTATTTATTGAGCATTTTGTATGAGCCAGGCACTGTTGTAAGTACTTTACTTGCAATGTCACATTGAATCCTCACAATTCAGTAGTAAATATTTATTCAGCACCTACTGCATGCCAGGCACTATTTTAGGAGTTTTATTAGTAAACAAAATGAAGATCTCTGCCCTCATGGAATCTGCATTCCAGCAGAGGGAAGATAGACACACAATAAGTAAACATGACAATATGTTAGAAGGTGACAAGTGGTGTGGACAATAAGAAGAAGAAGCAGATGAAGTGTCCCAGGATGATATGGGAAGTTGCAGTATTATGTAGGGTGTTCAGCAGAGGCCTCAAAGAGAGGGTGAGATTTGAACAAAGACATGCAGGAGGTGAGGAAGGTAGCAGAGCTGATGAGAGATCTGTGGGAAGAGTGTTTTAGGCAGAGGAAACAGCTGGAACAAATGCTCCAGGAATATTGAAGGAACAGCAAGGAGGCCAGTGTGGCTGGAGTGGAGTGGGCCAGAGGGAGAGTAAGGGGGCAGGAAGGTAGTGAGGGGACAGGGATGGGCAGGGGGATGAGAAGACGTAGCTCTTAGGTGTAAAGGCAGGAACAGAGAGGCGTCCCAGCTATAGAAGAGACAGAGAAATTTGCACTTCATTTGCCTTTTGTTCCATTTGGTCCCTCAGTGGATTGGATGATACCTACCCCGTTGGTGAGGGCAAGCCTCTGTACTCAGTCTACTGAATCAAATGCTAACTCTCTTAGCTAATCAAATGCTGATCCTCACAGATACACTCAGAAATACTGTTTTACCTAGCTCTCTGGGCAGAGCAATGTGAAAGGAAAATCAAAATGGACTTGGTATTGTTAAGAGAGCTCTCTAAATATGGAGCCTGGAGGCCATTGAGGAAGTGTGACTTATGCTTGTCTTAGCCTAGTTGGAATCTGATCTTTTGACTTATTGTTCTCCAGAATATCTATTGTCATCCAGAGCCTGGTACTCAAAGTACTCATCAGACCCTTACCCTAAAACAACTCATAATATCCATCCCTTAAGGACAAATATTTACTTTCTTATGTCAGAGTCCAGCCTCATGGCTGTTTTTTTTTTTTAAATACAAGTACAATTTTCCCTTACTTTTTTTTTTTTTTTGGCCGTACCACATGGCTTGCAGGATCTTAGTTCTCTGACCAGGGATTGAACCCACACCCTTGGCAGTGAAAACGTGGAGTCCTAACCACTGGACCGCCAGGGAATTCCCAGCCTCACCGCTTTTGCCTTTATAAGCCCTGATTCTTTCTCTTCCTTGGAGCACTCTTTCAGTTATACTGGAGTCTGTGTCTCCCAAATTGCAGTTCTGAAGACCAAATAAACTCTCTTCTTATCTGCAGCCTTCTGCATGTCTTTGGTTGACCTGGTGTCAGACAAATGGGATACAGAGTGACCTGCCTTCTCCCTAACTCCAGCATCACTATGATGGGAATAAGGTACCTCTAAGAGTCCTTTGTGCTCTGTTGTTTCTTAGGTGGTCCTGACTCATAGTGGTAAGTTTTGTACCTGAACCTCCCACCTTGGTAGAAGTTCTACTCTATTTGGGTATCCTCTGTGCTGGCTTCTGTTTTCAGGACTTTGTTTCCCGTTTTGGTCTGGTGACTAATCACTCTTAGAAAAATGGAAAATTCACTCTCTAAGGGTAAGGCTGTAGAGCAGCCCCTTTCTGGAACTCCTGTTGGATTTATGTGTAAAAACTATGTATCCTAGTCTTGCAAGTATTGATCTTACTGGACTATGATTACCTGGGATGATTTACAATTAAATTGGCCAAACTGGGTCTCACTTGAAATTTCTAAATTAGTTTATCTGCACAGTTAATTAGAAAAAGGATGTAAGACAACAAATAATGGGAAGCCTATTTCAATTGGTATTGGAAGCCTCGAAACATCATAATGAACCCACGGTTGCTTCCCTCAGAGAAACTCCTAATTATCTCAAAGGATTTCCACATTGGAAACATCCTCTGAGGCTGCTGAGAGCTCTCTCTCCGGCTTCCTCTGTTCCTCCCTGTTCCTCTGAATATCTACCATGATGCTCTCCTCCCTGCTAGCCATCTCACTCTGAACTTCCTTTTTTTTTTTTTTAACACTGAGATTTATCCCCTGCAGAAGGCTAGCCATACTGACTTTTCTGTAATGACAGCCCCCTTTTTTGTTTTTTTTTTTTGTGGTACGCGGGCCTCTCACTGTTGTGGCCTCTCCCGTTGCGGAGCATAGGCTCCGGACGCACAGGCTCAGCGGCCATGGCTCACGGGCCCAGCCGCTCCGTGGCATGTGGGATCTTCCCAGACCGGGGCACAAACCTGTGTCCCCTGCATCGGCAGGCGGACTCCCAACCACTGTGCCACCAGGGAAGCCCTCTGACAGCCCCTTTTAAAACCAGATCTAATGCTTTTAGATGGGTGGATCAACCTACAATGTCATTTAAGTTACATCTTACAAATCTTTGCACAACTGTAAATGCAGCTCTAGAGACAGTTCAAATTCTACCCATTCTTTTTCATGGATCCCAAAACCTCCCCTTTTATCTCAAAAGGCTTGTAGCCTCTCTGAGAACTCTTACCTAGGCCATCTCCAATTTCCA